>NC_081372.1:56912140-57262140 GCF_030684315.1 Stegostoma tigrinum
TTAAGATCAGAGCCTGGGCATTTAGGGCAGAACTTAAGAAAAGAATGTGAAAAGTTGGGCTCTCTCACACACAATAGATCAATTGATCATTTTAAAGTTGAATTCAGTAGGCCTTTTATTTTGATACTGATATGTAGATAATGCAGATAGGATGAAGTGAATGGCCAAGGCAAACCACAGCCTTGCTGAATGATGGAACAGGCTTGAGGAATTGTTTGGTCCACTCTTGTGCTGATGTAGATGGTTTTTAAACATACGGTGCCTGTATTTGGTGGATCGGCAATTTAGTGGTGGTCATTAATTTGTCTCTAGTCATGCAATCACACAGTTGTAGGATCATGAAATCCCTACAGTGCAGAAAGAGGCCATTAGGCCCATTGAGTCTGAGCTGGCCCTCCAAAAAGCATCTGTCCCACACCAACCCCCACACCCCCTCCAAACCCCATTACCCCACATTTGCAGTGGTTAGCCCACCTGGCCTGTACATTGCTGAACTATGGGCTATTTCGCATGGCCAGTCCACCCTAACCTGCACACCTTTGGACTGTGGGAGGAAACCGGAGCACCCGGAGGAAACTCACGCAGACACGGGGAGAGAGTGCAAACTCCACACGGACATTTACTGGACACGAGTGAGCGTTACTTGAAACACAGTGCAACTAATTCTTGTGTTTTTCTGGGTATGTTAGAGCAGGATTGTCCTCTGGAATAACTTGAGAGTCAACTGGGAGTTTTTTTTAAAAACTGGCCTCTCATTCACAAAGTCAGTACAGTCCCTCTCTCCCAACTGGTGACAGTTTAACTTGAGGGTCACCACACATCTGGTGAGGGGGGAGATTGAGAAAGAGAGGCCCCTCGTGGTAACCTCAGCTGGTGTGAGAATTGAACTCGTGCAACCAGTGTTAGTCTGTATTACAAACCAGCTGTTCAGCCAACAAAGTTTCACAACTTTTCTGAAGAAGGGTCCTGACCCGAAACACCAGCTTTCCTGATTCTCTGATGCTGCCTGGCCTGCTGTGTTCATCCAGCTCTGCACCCTGTTATCTCACAACCTGGGGACATTTGTACCTGAGAGACTGAGTAAAAGCTTCTATACTCACTCACACACACACTCATACACATTCTCACACACACACACACACACACACTCACTCACTCACTCACTCACTCACTCACTCACTCACTCACTCACTCACTCACTCACTCACTCACTCACTCACTCACTCACTCACACACATTCTCTCTCTCACACACACACACACACACACACACTCTCACTCATACACATTCTCTCACACACACACACACACACACACGCACATACACACACTCTCTCACACACACACACAGTCACACACACACGCACACTCCCTCATACACATTCTCTCTCACACACACACACACACTCACTCATACACATTCTCTCACACACACACACACACACACACACACACTCACTCATACACATTCCCTCACACACACACACACACACACACACTCACTCATACACATTCCCTCTCTCTCACACACACACACACACACACACACATTCCCTCTCTCTCACACACACACACACACACACACACACACACACACACACACACACACACTCACACACATTCTCTCACACACACACACACTCTCACACACAGACACACACACGCACATACACACACTCCCTCACACACACACACATGCACACACACACACACAATCTCTCACACACACACAGTCACACACACACGCACACTCCCTCATACACATTCTCTCTCTCACACACACACCCACTCACTCACACACACACTCTCACACACACTCACACACTCTCTCTCTCTCTCACACACACACACACACACACACACACACACACTCACACACACACACACACACTCACACACACTCACACACACTCACACACACTCACACACACTCACACACACGCTCAGATACATACACACTCACTCACTCATGCACACATACACTCACACATATAAATCTATGAGGTGAATTTGCATTTGCAGATTTGTAATTGCAGGTACATTCTATTTTGCTCAAAAAACACACAATTTCGAGACTGTCGATGTGGCGTTTTATAAATTCTTACTTTTGAAATAAAACCATACTGACTCCCAGTTGATACACAGCCTTCAATAAAGCTTCAAACCTAAAGTGCATCATGTGACTTGCAGTGTTCCCCTCTGGTACACTGAAGGAACAAAGACGCTCAGTTCGCAACAAACAACTGCACCTCCCAGTCGCGAACCATTTCCACTCCCCCTCCCATTCCTCAGACGACAGGTCCATCATGGGCCTCCTGCAGTGCCACAATGATGCCACCCGAAGGTTGCAGAAACAGCAACTGATATTCCGCTTGGGAATCCTGCAGCCCAATGGTATCAATGTGGACTTCACCAGCTTCAAAATCTCCCCTTCCCCCACCGCATCCCTAAACCAGCCCAGTTCGTCCCCTCCCCCCCACTGCATTCCAAAACCAGCCCAGCTCGTCCCCGCCTCCCTAACCTGTCCCTCCTCCCACTTCAAGCCCCACCCCCATTCCCTACCTACTAACCTCACCCCACCCCCTGGACCTGTCCGTCCTCCCTGGACTGAACTACCCCCTCCCCACCTGCCCACCTATACTCACCTTTACTGGCTCCACCCCCACCTCTTAGACCTGTCTGTCTCCTCGCCACCTATCTTCTCCTCTATATCCATCTTCTAGCCGCCTCCCTCTCTCCCTATTTATTTCAATTCTCTTCCCGCCCCCCCCCCCCCCCCCCGCCCCCATTTCTGAAGAAGGGTATTGGCCTGAAACATCAGCTTTCCTGCTCCTCTGATGCTGCTTGGCCTGCTGTGTTCATCCAGCTCTACACCTTGTTATCTTAGATTCTCCAGCATCTGCAGCTTCTACTATCTCTGATAAAACCTTTAGTTAACTTGGGCAGTGGCTTGAAAGGAGTTTGGTAATTTTCATATTAGCCCTTTCTAACTGATCAAGGGTTTAATAGCCATATTAGGTTCATTCAACGCCACATCAGTTCTATGACCCTCTGATCTTTTACTCATAAATTCTGCTTCAAAGGCTACTTTTCTGACTAACACCTGAAGAAGGAGCGAGACTCCGAAAGCTTGTGATTTCAAATAAACCTGATATTGTATGGTTTCAGAGATAGGAGGAACTGCCGATGCTGGAGAATCTGAGATAACCAGGTGTGGAGCTGGATGAACACAGCAGGCCAAGCAGCATCTCAGGAGCACAAAACCTGACGTTTCGGGCCTAGACCCTTCATCAGAGAGGGGGATGGGGAGAGGGAACTGGAATAAATAGGGAGAGAGGGGGAGGCGGACCGAAGATGGAGAGAAAAGAAGATAGGTGGGGAGGAGAGTATAGGTGTGGGGGTAGGGAGGAGATAAATCAGTCGGTGGAGGACGGACAGGTCAAGGAGGCGGGATGAGGTTAGTAGGTGGGAAATGGAGGTGCGGCTTGAGGTGGAAGGAAGTGATGGGTGAGAGGAAGGACAGGTTAGGGAGGCGGGGACGAGCTGGGCGGGTTTTGGGATGCAGTGGGGGAAGGGGAGATTATGAAGCTTGTGCAGCCCACATTGATACCATTGGGCTGCAGGGTTCCCAAGCAGAATATGAGTTGCTGTTCCTGCAACCTTAGGTGGCATCATTGTGGCACTGCAGGAGGCCCATGATGGATACGTCGTCTAAAGAATGGGAGGGGGAGTTAAAATGGTTTGCAACTGGGAGGTGCGGTTGTTTATTGCGAAGCGAGCGGAGGTGTTCTGCAAAGCGGTACCGAAGCCTCCGCTTGGTTTCCCCAATGTAGAGGAAGCCACACCGGGTACAATGGATACAGTATACCACATTGGCAGATGTGCAGGTGAACCTCTGCTTAATATGGAAAGTCATCTTGGGGCCTGGGATAGGGGTGAGGGAGGAGGTGTGGGGGCAAGTGTAGCATTTCCTGCGGTTGCAGGGGAAGGTGCCGGGTGTGGTGGGGTTGGAGGAGAGTGTGGAGCGGACAAGGGAGTCACGGAGAGAGTGGTCTCTCTGGAAGGCAGGCAAGGGTGGGGTTGGAAAAATGTCTTGAGTGGTGGGGTCCGATGTAGATGGCAGAAGTGTTGGAGAATGATGTGTTGTATCCGGAGGTTGGTGGGGTGGTGTGTGAGAACGAGGGGGATCCTCTTGGGGCGGTTGTGGTGGGGGCGGGGTGTGAGGGATGTGTTGCGGGAAATGCGGGAGGCGCTGTCAAGGGCGTTCTCGTCCATTGCGGAGGAAAAGGTGCAGTCCTTGAAGAATGCAGACATCTGGGATGTGCGGGAGTGGAATGCCTCATCCTGGGAGCAGATGTGGCGGAGGCGAAGGAATTGGGAATGGGGGGTGGAATTTTTGCAGGAGGGTGGGTGGGAGGAGGTGTACTCTATGTAGCTGTGGGAGTCGGTGGGCTTGAAATGGACATCAGTTTCTAGCTGGTTATCTGAGATGGAGACTGAGTGGTTCAGGAAGGTGGGGGATGTGTTGGAGATGACCCAGGTGAATTTGAGGTTGGGGTGGAAGGTGTTGGTGAAGTGGATGAACTGTTCGAACTCCTCTGGGGAGCAAGAGGTGGCGCTGATACAGTCATCAATGTAACAGAGGAAGAGGTGCGGTTTGGGGCCTGTGGAGGTGCGGAAGAGGGACTGTTCGATGTAACCTACAAAGAGGCAGGCATAGCTGGGGCCCATGCAGGTGCCCATGGCCACCCCCTTTGTCTGTAGGAAGTGGGAGGAATTGAACGAGAAGTTGTTGAGGGTAAGGACGAGTTCGGCTAGGCGGATGAGGGTGTCGGTGGAGGGTGACTGGTCGGGTCTGCGAGACAGGAAGAAGTGGAGGGCCTTGATGCCATCTGCATGCGGAATGCAGTTGTATAGGGACTGGACGTCCATGGTGAAAATGAGGTGTTGGGGGCCAGGGAATTGGAAGTCCTGGAGGAGGTGGAGGGGATGGGTGGTGTCATGGACATAGGTAGGGAGTTCCTGGACCAAAGGGCAGAAAATGGAGTCCAGATCAGTGGAGACAAGCTCAGTGGGGCAGGAATAGGCTGAGGCAATGGGTCGACCAGGGCAGGCAAGATTTCCTGTGTAAGATAATAAAATGTGAGGCTGGATGAACACAGCAGGCCCAGCAGCATCTCAGGAGCACAAAAGCTGACGTTTCAGGCCTAGAACATTCATCAGAGAGGGGGATGGGGTGAGGGTTCTGGAATAAATAGGGAGAGAGGGGGAGGCGAACCGAAGATGGAGAGAAAAGAAGATAGGTGGGGAGGAGAGTATAGGTGGGGAGGTAGGGAGGGGATAGGTCAGTCCAGGGAAGACGGACAGGTCAAGGAGGTGGGATGAGGTTAGTAGGTAGGAGATGGAGGTGTGGCTTGGGGTGGGAGGAAGGGATGGGTGAGAGGAAGAACAGGTTAGGGAGGCAGAGACAGGTTGGACTGGTTTTGGGATGCAGTGGGTGGAGGGGAAGAGCTGGGCTGGTTGTGTGGTGCAGTGGGGGGAGGGGATGAACTGGGCTGGTTTTGGGATGCGGTGGGGGAATGGGAGATTTTGAAGCTGGTGAAGTCCACATTGATGCCATATGGCTGCAGGGTTCCCAAGCGGAATATGAGTTGCTGTTCCTGCAACCTTCGGGTGGCATCATTGTGGCACTGCAGGAGGCCCATGATGGACATGTCATCTAGAGAATGGGAGGGGGAGTGGAAATGGTTTGCGACAGGGAGGTGCAGTTGTTTATTGCGAAGCGAGCAGAGGTGTTCTGCAAAGCGGTCCCCAAGCCTCCGCTTGGTTTCCCCAATGTAGAGGAAGCCACACCGGGTACAGTGGATGCGGTATATCACATTGGCAGATGTGCAGGTGAACCTCTGCTTAATGTGGAAAGTCATCTTGGGGCCTGGGATAGGGGTGAGGGAGGAGGTGTGGGGACAAGTGTAGCATTTCCTGCGGTTGCAGGGGAAGGTGCCGGGTGTGGTGGGGTTGGAGGGCAGTGTGGAGCGAACAAGGGAGTCATGCAGAGAGTGGTCTCTCCATTTGCAGACAGGGGTGGGGATGGGAAAATGTCTTGGGTGGTGGGGTCGGATTGGAGATGGCGGAAGTGTCGGAGGATGATGCGTTGTATCCGGAGGTTGGTGGGGTGGTGTGTGAGAACGAGGGGGATCCTCTTTGGGCGGTTGTGGCGGGGGCGGGGTGTGAGGGATGTGTTGCCTGAAATGCGGGAGACGTGGTCAAGGGCGTTCTCGACCACTGTGGGGGGAAAGTTGCGGTCCTTGAAGAACTTGGACATCTGGGATGTGCGGGAGTGGAATGTCTCATCATGGGAGCAGATGCGGCGGAGGCGCAGGAATTGGGAATAGGGGATGGAATTTTTGCAGGAGGGTGGGTGGGAGGAGGTGTATTCTAGGTAGCTGTGGGAGTCAGTGGGCTTGAAATGGACATCAGTAACAAGCTGGTTGCCTGAGATGGAGACTGAGAGATCCAGGAAGGTGAGGGATGTGCTGGAGATTGCCCAGGTGAACTGAAGGTTGGGGTGGAAGGTGTGGGTGAAGTGGATGAACCGTTCGAGCTCCTCTGGGGAGCAAGAGGCGGCACCGACACAGTCAACAATGTCACGGAGGAAGAGGTGGGGTTTGGGGCCTGTGTAGGTGCGGAAGAGGGACTGTTCCATGTAACCTACAAAGAGGCAGGCATAGCTGGGGCCCATGCAGGTGCCCATGGCCACCCCCTTAGTCTGTAGGAAGTGGGAGGAATCGAAAGAGAAGTTGTTGAGGGTAAGGACGAGTTCGGCCAGGCGGATGAGGGTGTCGGTGGAGGGGGACTGGTCGGGCCTGCGGGACAGGAAGAAGCGGAGGGCCTTGAGACCATCTGCATGCGGAATGCAGTTGTATAGGGACTGGACGTCCATGGTGAAAATGAGGTGTTGGGGGCCAGGGAATTGGAAGTCCTGGTGGAGGTGGAGGGCATGGGTGGTGTCACGGACGTAGGTGGGGAGTTCCTGGACCAGAGGGGAGAAAATAGAGTCCAGATACGTGGAGATGAGTTCGGTGGGGCAGGAGCAGGCTGAGACGATGGGTCGACCAGGGCAGGGAGGTTTGTGGATTTTGGGAAGGAGATAGAAACGGGCTGTGCAGGGTTGGGGAACAATGAGGTTGGAGGCTGTGGGTGGGAGGTCCCCTGAGGTGATGAGGTCATGAATGGTGTTGGAGATGATGGTTTGGTGCTCGGGTGTGGGGTCATGATCGAGGGGGCGGTAGGAGGTGGTGTCGGAGAGTTGGCGTCTGGCCTCGGCAATGTAGAGGTCAGTGCGCCATACTACCACTGCGCCACCCTTGTCTGCGGGTTTGATGGTGAGGTTGGGGTTGGAGCAGAGGGAGCGGAGGGCTGCCCGTTCTGCAGGGGAGAGGTTGGACAGGGTGAGAGGGGTGGAGAGGTTGAGGCGGTTAATGTCTCGACGGCAGTTAGAGATGAAGAGGTCGAGGGAGGGTAGGAGGCCTGGAGGTGCTGTCCAGGAGGAGGACTTGTGTTGGAAGCGGGTGAAGGCTTCAGTGGAGGGAGGGTTAGGCACCCGGTTGAAGATGTAGGCGTGGAGGCGAAGGCGGCGGAAAAACTGTTCTGTGTCCAATCGTGACTGGTATTCGTTGATGTGTGGTTGTAGGGGGACAAAGGTGAGCCCCTTACTGAGGACTGACCGTTCGTCCTCAGTCAGTGGGAGGTCTGGGGGGATGGTGAAGATGCGGCAGGGCTCAGTGTGGCTGTCTCCTCTGGGGTTGCTGGCTGTGGAGGTTGTGGGCAGAGCGATGAGGTCGTCGGCCGTGGGCGGGGTTCCGTCGGCGTTGGCCGTGGGCGGGGTTCCGTCGGCGGTTGGAGGGTCGAGGTGGGCGGCAGCAGCTGCGGTGAGGGTGGTGTGTGAGGTGTTGTGAATGGAAGTGGAGGCGGTGGCATCCCCACCCCTGTCTGCTTTCCGGAGAGACCACTCTCTCCGTGACTCCCTTGTCCGCTCCACACTGCCCTCCAACCCCACCACACCCGGCACCTTCCCCTGCAACCGCAGGAAATGCTACACCTGTCCCCACACCTCCTCCCTCACCCCCATCCCAGGCCCCAAGATGACATTCCACATTAAGCAGAGGTTCACCTGCACATCTGCCAATGTGGTATACTGCATCCACTGTACCCGGTGTGGCTTCCTCTACATTGGGGAAACCAAGCGGAGGCTTGGGGGCCGCTTTGCAGAACACCTCGGTTCGCAATAAACAACTGCACCTCCCAGTCGCAAACCATTTCCACACCCCCTCCCATTCTTTAGATGACATGTCCATCATGGGCCTCCTGCAGTGCCACAATGATGCCACCCGAAGGTTGCAGAAACAGCAACTCATATTCCGCTTGGGAACCCTGCAGCCATATGGCATCAATGTGGACTTCACCAGCTTCAAAATCTCCCCTTCCCGCCCCGCATCCCAAAACCAGCCCAGTTCATCCCCTCCCCCCACTGCACCACACAACCAGCCCAGCTCTCCCCCTCCACCCACTGCATCCCAAAACCAGTCCAACCTGTCTCTGCCTCCCTAACCTGTTCTTCCTCTCACCCATCCCTTCCTCCCACCCCAAGCCACACCTCCATCTCCTACCTACTAACCTCATCCCACCTCCTTGGCCTGTTCGTCTTCCCTGGACTGACCTATCCCCTCCCTACCTTCCCACCTATACTCTCCTCTCCACCTATCTTCTTTTCTCTCCATCTTCAGTCCGCCTCCCCCTCGCTCCCTATTTATTCCAGAACCCTCACCCCATCCCCCTCTCTGATGAATGGTCTAGGCCTGAAACGTCAGCTTTTGTGCTCCTGAGATGCTGCTGGGCCTGCTGTGTTCATCCAGCCTCACGTTTTATTATCTTGGATTCTCCAGCATCTGCAGTTCCCATTATCACTGATACAAGATTTCCTGCAGTTGTTTCAGAAAGCAAAGTTAACAAAATGAACATTGCGACCTATAAACACAGACACAGGGGAATTATTAATGGAAAACAAGGAGATGGCAAATGAATTCAACAGGTATTTTGCTTCAGTCTTTCATATGGAAGGTACAGGTAACATCCTAGAATTAGTTATAAATCAGGAAATGGAAAGGAAGCTGGAACTCAAGGAAATTACAATATTCAGGCTCGTGAATAAATTGTTGGAGTTACAAACTAACAAAGCCCTGAGACCTGATGGATTTCAACAAAACAGTCTTCAAAGAAGTGGCTAATGAGATGGTTGATGTGTCGTTTTAATTTTCCGAAATTCCTTAGATTCAAGGAAGGTGCCTTCAGATTCAAAAATTGTGGATATAACTCCTTTACTCAGAAAAAGGAGGGAGGCAGGACGAGGAAACAAGGGAAAATGCTCAAAGCTAACATTAAGAATGTTATAGGGCACATAGAAAATGTCAAGGCCATCAGACAAAATCAGAATAGTTTTGTGAAGGGGAAACCTTGTTTAACCAGTTGATTGGCACACTTTGCAAGTAGGGGTGGCACAGTGGTTAGCACTGTTGCCTCACAGCCCCAGGGACCCAGGTTCAATTCTACCCTTGGGCAACTGTCTGTATTGAAAACAAAAGCACAGGGTGTTGCGTGGGTAGGTGGTTTGTGAGATAGGAAATAGGCCATTAAATGAATTTCAGATTAGCAAGATATAGCATGCAGCGTGCCACAGATTTCAGTGCTGGGGCCTCAGTCTTTTGATAATTTATAGAAAATAACTTGAACAACGGGAATGACACGAGATATGGCTGGTGGCACGAAGATGGTGCGAAAGTAGACGGTGCAAAAGAACTAAGAAAGCTACAAAGTTAGCTCAAGCGCGCAAATGTCTGAAAAATGGTATCAGATGTGGGAAATGGTGAAATTGTCCATTTTTGGAGGAAGGCATTGCAGAGGGATCTGGGTGTTCTAATGCCTGAATCACAGAAGGTGAGGGTGAGGTACAGCAAGAAATCAGCAAAGATCATAGAACGTTATCATTTATTGTGAATGTGAAATCAAGGCAGATTATCTTTCAATTATACCAGGCTTTCATGAGAACACATTTGAAGGACCGTACATGGATGCTCTCCCTATTTAAGGAAGGATGTAAATGTTTTGGAAGCCTATCACAGAAAGCCAATTTTCTATCCAACCCTACACCAAGAACTTTTGGTTCCATTAACAACGTTTGATATGGCATCCAATCACGTGTCTTCTAGAAATGTACATTCTGTAGCCCCATTGGTTCTTCTTTATAAACAGCACAGATCACAAGGAATGGGCAAGGTCTTTCAGCCCGGAGTTGGGACGCCATGTTGAGGTTGTACAGGATGTTGGTGAGGCCTCTTCTGTATCCAGCTCTCGTCGCCCTGTTACAGGAAGTATATTATTAAACTTGAGGGGGTTCAGAGGAGATTTGCCGGGATGCTTCTTGGAATGGAGGGTTTGAGTTATAAGGAGGGGCTGGATATGCTGGGGCCCTCTTTACTGGAGCATTGCAGGTTGAGGGATGCCCTCATAGAGGTTTATAAAACCATGAGGGGTATAGATAAGGTGAACGACAGGTGTCTTTTCTCTAGAGTGGGGGATTTCAGGACTTGGGGACATCTTTTTAAGGTGTGAGGAGAAAGATTTTAAAAAGGCATGAGGGGCAACCTATTTTTTTGTAAACACAGCAGTTCGCGTGTGGAATGGAGGTCCAGAGGAAATGCTGGATCTGGGTACAGTTACAACATTTAAAAGCATTGAGGTAACTTCATGAATATGAAGTGTTTGGAGGGATATGGGCCAGGCGCAGGCAGGCTGGACTAGATAAGTTTGGGATTATGGTCAGCAGGGTCTGTTTGGGCAGAAGGCTGTGTTGTATGACTTTATGAGTTGGCCAATGATAAAATGTTGGACAGGTTAGGCTCGTATCCACTGGAGTAAATGTAAAAGGCAACTTGATTGAAACATATAAGGCCCTGAGGTGACATGGCCAGGTGAGTGCAGAGAGAACTAAGGTTCAGAGGTTAAAAATAAAGAGTCACCCATTTAAAACATCAATAAGGACAATTTATTTTTCACAATTCCTCATGCATCTTTAGAAATCTCTTCCTAAAAAGGCAGTGAAAGGGAGTTCTTGAATATTTTTTAAGGCAGGCTCCTGGTAAGTAAAGGGGTGACAAGTGACCAGTGCTAGTCAGGAATGTGAAATGATCCTGGACTTTATTGAATGGGGAAGCAGGCCTGAGGGGTTGAACAGCCTACTCCTACTCCCTGATTGGTACTTTCCATGTCTGTAAGTGTCCTGTAGCAGTGAGGACTGTAAAAGGAGGAGTGGTACAAATGGCCGTGGGGCCTGAAAAGTTGGAGTGTGGGGAAAATAGGAATAGGTGTGTGTGTGTGTGTGTGTGTGTGTGTGTGTGTGTGTGTGTGTGAGAGTGTGTGTACGTGTGTGTGTGTGTCTGTGTGTGTGTGTGTGTGTGTGTGTGTGTGTGGTATAACAAAGGCGGTTATGTGGGGGTAATTTCAGGGATTAAGTAGGGGGTAACAAAGTGGGTAATGTGGGCGTAGCAAAGGGGATTATGTGGGGGTAACAAAGGGAATGTGCCCTCTCAGTGGATCTCTGCACTGGTTTGGAAGCTCGTACACATTGCCAGCTAAAACTGCGGCTCCCGACTGATCAGCATTGGTTACCGCAGCTCCTACGTGATCAGGGATTTGCGCCATACAATGTACACCATGGACACAGATAATTCAATCTGACTGACCTATGCGTGCTTTTATTCTATATGCATACCTGCACCCACACTGCTTTACCAAACACTAATGTATATCCTTCACTCCTCCCTCCCTCTCTCATGTACTTGTCTTGCTCCTAAAAGCCAGTATACTATTTTCCTTAACTACAGTGAGATGAGTTCTACATTCTCAGTACCTCCTGGGTAGTGAGCATTCTCCTGAGTTCTTGTTGGATTTATTTGCCACTATCTTGCCTTAGTGAGCCCTGGCTTTAAACTCCATCCCAAATGGAAAGAGCTTTTTCCACAGCCAGCTTTTAAACCTCTCCAGAATTCTGCAAACCTCCATGACGTTACATTTGTAATGGGATTTGAGTTTGCAAACTGATCTTTGTTTAAATAGAGCCCTGAACAGTTCGGGTACAAGGAGCAATTTCCCTGGACTTTTGTCTCTAACATGGTGTTTGAGAAAGAAACTTAGCCTTTGTTTTGTTGTATGTGATAAGATCTATCCTTCTGCCTTCTATACATTAAACAAAAACTGAAATTGCTGGAGAAAGTCAACAGGCCTGGTGAGTCCTGAAGAAGGCTCATTGGGCCCCAAATGTTAACTTGGTTTCTCTCTCCACAGATGCTGCCAGACCTGCTGAGTTTCTCCAGCAATTTCTGTTTGTGTCTCTGATTTCCAGCGTCCACAGTTCTTTGTTTTACACCTTCTATACTCAGGCAGCTTGGATTTATTTTAACTTTTCCCTTTTGAGTGATAAAAGTCTGCCAGTCATTGGGAAAAACTGTAGCCTCAGGTGTTTATGTTAACCACAACGTTAACTAGCTAAACAAGATAAACCAATGGTCTATCAAATCAGGATGTATTCTGGGATTTGTTTTGTTCGGGATTACCATCAGCCTGGATCATAGGAATATAGAAACAGGAGTTGTCCGTTCAGCCCTTTGAGCATGCACTGTCGTTCAATATGATCATGGCTGATCATCCAACTCAGCCCCCTTCTCCCCATACCCTTTGATCTCTTTAGCCTTTAGAAATCATTGAAAACATTTGACAATTTGGCCTCAACTACTTTCTGTCGCAGAGAATTCCGCAGACTCCCCACTCTCTGGGTGAAGACATTTCCCCACACCTCAGTCCTAAATGGCTGACCCCATATCCTTAGACTGTGACCCAGGTTCTGCACTCCCCAGACCTCAGGAACATTATTCCTGCGTTTACCTCCTCCTGTTCAAAATGTATGGATTTCTAGGAGCTCACACTTCATTTTTTCTAAACTCCAGTGAAAATAACCTTAACCAATCCAATATCTGTCCATGTGCTCCACCATCCCAGGAATAGATCTGGTAAACATTTGCTGCACTCCCCTCACGTCCTTCCTCAGATAAAGGGGACCAACACGGCACACAATACTCCAGGTGTGGTCTCACCAAGGCCCTGAGCGACTGCAGCAAGACATCCCTGCCCCTGTACTTGAATCCTCTCGCTATGGAGGCCGACATACGATTTACCATCTTCATTGCCCACTGCACCTGCATGCTTACATTTATTATAACAACAAACTTCGTTAAAACAGATTCTATCATCATGACTACATTGTGTGCATCAGCTCCCTAGACAGCAAAGGGGCTGCCACTACAGTGAGATACTGACTTCATGAGAACAGGTAAATAACAATGGGCTTGTTTTCTCGCTGAGCTGGCTCGTTGTTTCACAGGCGTTTCATTACCCTGCTGGGTAACATCATCAGTGCATCCTCCAATGAAGCCCCGTTGTGTTTTTCCACCTATTATTTAAACTCTGGTGACCGTTGGGGTTGATGACCTCATTTCCAGTTTCCCTTCGCAATGGAGCGTATACATAGGGTCTAGTTCTATGTGTTTGTTGATGGTCTTCTTGGTGGAGAGCCAGGCCTCTAGAAATTCCCATGTTTGACTTGCCCTAGGATCCTGGCATCGTCCCAATCGAGCTGGTGGCTTTCCTTGTCCGTGTGTATGGAGACAAGTGAGTATTGATCATGTCTTGTTGTTACCAGTTGGCGTTCATGTATTCTCACTGACAGTTTCCCTCATGTCCGCCCAATGTAATGTTTGTCGCAGTCCTTGCATGGAATCTTGTGTATCATGTTGGTCCTGTCCATAGTGGGTAAGGGTCTTTAGTTCTTGTGGCAATTGGCATAGGGATAATGCAGGTTTTTTTGCTACTCTGATGTCCAGTGGCCGTAGGAGTCTAGCAGTCAGTTCAGATACTTTCTTGACAATATGGTAATGTGATGAGTGTGGCAGGGCGTACCATATCTTCCTGCTGTTGTTTGTGTGACAGGCATTGTCAGACCCAGCTGTTTGGGTACCGGTTGTCTCTAGTTGCCTGGTGGACATAATTCTTCATTTTGGTGTAGTTCTAGCTGGCTGCTGTGTTGTGGCTTGTTTCAATGGGTTTGTTTTACATAGCTCTGTTTGTTTTTTGTTGAAACTTAGGACTTGATCTGTGCACGTTGCCTTTCTGTATACTTTGGCCAGAAATTCCCCCGTTGGCCCAGCATTCTACGGTCACATCCACGAATGGGAGCTGTTGTTCTTTTCTTCTTCTCTGGTGAATGTGATGCCGGGTGAAAATGTTGTTTATAAGTTGGCGTGTTCTAGTTTAGTCTATCTGATGCTGACGAAGGCGCCATCCACATATTGGATCCATAGTCTGGGTTGGGTCTGCCGAAGGGCCATGCTTTTGAGCCTTTGCATCACTGCTTATGCTATTAGTCCAAAGATGGATGGCCCAGTAGGCGCCCCATTGATTTGTTTGTAGCTCTGGCCATTAAGGGTAGAGTGGGCTGTGAGGCACAGGTGCAGTAATTTCAGTATGTTGTCTGTGGAGATGGTGTTACTCGGGTCCGGTTCTTACAGTAGTGTTGTTATGTTTCTCTTGCTAGTGCTATGTCGATCAATGTGAATGGGGCAGTTACATCAAAGGACACCATGGTCTTGACCCCATCTACTCTTATATCTTTGAGGGTTTTGAGGAACTCCTGGGCTGAATGGACTGAGTGGGTTGAGTTGTTGACGAAATACTTCAGTCTTTGTTATAACTCCTTGGCTAACCTATGTGCTGGTGTCCCTGGGAGGGAGACTTTAGGTCTGAGATTTGTGCACCTTTGGGAGACTGTAGGAATGGGGAGGTGTTTGTCTCTGGACCCTTCTTCAGAATGGGCCCAGACCTGAAATGTCAGCTTTCCTGCTCCTCTGATGCTGCTTGGCCTGCTGTGTCCATCCAGCTCCACACCTTGTTATCTCAGACTCAAGCATCAGCAGTTCCTACTACCTCTGAGGTGTTTGTCTCTCCAGGTTTCATTTTTGCTTTTGCTTTTTTGCTTTTTTTCATTTCAACCCATGCTGCGTTGTTGATTTGTCTGGCCTGTTTGAGTCTATTGTGTAGATGATTTTATTTCCCAGTTGTGGTGTTTCCACTTGTCGGTATGGATTCGTCTCCGGTAGCAGCGTCTGTGCTCCTGTGAGGCTGTCTCGTTTGTTAAGTATTACTGTCATGCACCCTTTATCCACTGGCGGGATTATGATGTTTTTGTGTTTTTCATTTAGTCCTCCCAGGGCAAAGAACCCTCAAATTGGCCCGGAAATGAAAAGTCTATGCTAAACGACAGCATGCTACATGCAAACAACTCTACTTCCTACATGGGTGCCTCAGGGACCAGGTATTAGTTTGCAGTGCTAGAGACAAATCTCTGATCAATAACACACAGGCATATAGGACAGCAGACCATAATGGCCGCAGAACAGCAAAGGTAATGAGTAACGACACCCGCAAACGGCTCCACAGATATGTTAGGGAACAAAAATCCCGATACCTAGGCACAACCGATCTACAGACTTAGAACAAGCTGTTAACATCAGTCAACAAAAATACAAAACCAAGAAAAGACAAACTGTACAAGAAAAACTAGCCAAACTAACCCACCAAAAGATCAGACACTTGGATAAAAAAAACCTATCTGACAGAAAACTAACAGGCACAGAGAATACTGTACTAATACGTGGACTCAATTACAACCGCAGAGTCGCTAACAAGACAGAATTCCTAGCCACACCAGGATCCACACTGAAGGCCAGCAGTATCAATGAGGAAATACAACAAGCCATAAGACACTGACCAGAAGGAATGGATTTAATATGCTCAACACGGCAGAAGGATTGGAAAAAAAAAGACAAATACATCATAATCCCGCCAGTGGATAAAGGGTGCATGACAGTAATACTTAACAAATGAGACTGCCTCACAGGAGCACAGACGCTGCTACCGGAGACGAATCCATACCGACAAGTGGAAACACCACAACTGGGAAATAAAATCATCTACACAATAGACTCAAACAGACCAGACAAATCAACAACGCAGACTACCTAAAAATGAAACCTGGAGAGACAAACACCTCAGAGGTAGTAGGAACTGCTGATGCTTGAGTCTGAGATAACAAGGTGTGGAGCTGGATGGACACAGCAGGCCAAGCAGCATTAGAGGAGCAGGAAAGCTGACATTTCAGGTCTGGGCCCATTCTGAAGAAGGGTCCAGAGACAAACACCTCCCCATTCCTACAGTCTCCCAAAGGTGCACAAACCTCAGACCTAAAGTCTCCCTCCCAGGCACACCAGCACATAGGTTAGCCAAGGAGTTATAACAAAGACTGAAGTACTTTGTCAACAACTCAACCCACTCAGTCCATTCAGCCCAGGAGTTCCTCAAAACCCTCAAAGATATAAGAATAGATGGAGACAAAACCATGGTGTCCTTTGGTGTAACTTCCCCATTCACATTGATCGACATAGCACTAGCAAGAGAAACATAACAACACTACTGTAAGAACTGGACCCGAGTAACACCATCTCCACAGACAACATGCTGAAATTACTGCAGCTGTGCCTCACAGCCCACTCTACCCTTAATGGCCAGAGCTACAAACAAATCAATGGGGCCTATTGGAACATCCATTTCCAGATTAATAGCGGAAGTGGTGATGCAGAGACTCGAAAGCACAGCCCTTCGGCAGATCCAAGCCAAACTACGGATTCGATATGTGGACAACACTTTCATCATCATCAAAAACAGACTAAACTAGAAGGAACGCACCAACTTATAAACAACATTTTCACCGGCATCACATTCATCAGAGAAGAAGAAAAGAACAACAGCTCCCATTCGTGGACATGACAGCGGAATGCTGGGCCAACAGGGACTATCTGACCAAAGTATACAGAAAGGCCACACACATGGATCGAGTCCAAATTTCAACAAAAAACACCCCAACACCCGCGAACAGAGTTGCATAAAAACACTGTTCATATGAGCCACGACACACTGCAGCAACCCAGAACGACACCAAAATGAAGAAGGCTTACGTCCACCAAGTATTTAGAGACAGTGGACACCTGGACTGCTGGGTCTGACAATGCTTGTCACACAAACAACAGCAGGAAGATACTGTACACCCCAACACAGTTACCATACATCAAGAGCATTCCCGAACTGACCACATGGTTCGTACAGCCACTGGGTGTCAGAGTGACACACAAACCTACATCAACCCTACGCCAACTGCTAACTAGAACCGAAGACCCCTTACCCACTATGGACAGGACCAACGTGATACACAAGATTCCGTGCAAGGACTGCGACAAACATTACATTGGGCAGACAGGAAGGAAACAACCGCAAGAGTACATGAACACCAGCTGGCAACTAAAAGACACGACCGATACTCTCACATCTCCATTCACAGGGGTAAGGAAAACCGTCAGTTCAATTGGGACAACATCAGGATCCTAGAACAGGCCAAACAGAGACAAGCTTGGGAATTCCTCGAGGCCTGGTTCTCCACCAAGAAGGCCATCAATAAACGGGTAGATCTGGACTCTATATATACACCACCGTGAAGAGAAAGAGGAAGTGAGGTTATCAACCCCAAAGGATCCTACACTTTAAATACCAGGCCAGAAAGCACAATGGGGCTTCATCAGAGGCTGCACTGATCATGTTACCCAGCAGGGTAATGAAATGTCTGAGAACTAACGAACCAGCTCGGCCCCCCAACCACAGCACCCACAACCCGAGCTACAAATCTACTCAGGAACCTTAGGCACGTAAGTAAAGCTGGGAAGAGCGTAGGGCATCCCGAGATTGATGAATGTTATTTTTTATACTGACATACGCAGGTCCTACATGCCAAGTGAGCATGTAATAGTACAATCAAGATGTTTAATAAACAATTGCTGGAAATCAGTGGTGCTTTAAAATGTTAAACAGAAAGGATTAATGTAATTGCATTCTGATGAGGTGCAAGGAACTTATTACGTGGTCTTTAATAAATAGTGCCTTAGTAATAGCTCCTCCAGTGGTGGTAAATGGTTGTGGTTAATTGCCTGGTGTAAATGTTGGTCCACCATAAGCATGAGAGTAGGTGAGACATCTCC
Organism: Stegostoma tigrinum; assembly: GCF_030684315.1. Lineage (NCBI taxonomy): Eukaryota > Metazoa > Chordata > Chondrichthyes > Orectolobiformes > Stegostomatidae > Stegostoma > Stegostoma tigrinum. Next base: position 56,930,385 of record NC_081372.1, read on the forward strand.
ACAGAAGCCTGTATTTCATCAATGGGTCGCCCTTTATTTACACATGGAGTGTCCTTGACACTGATTGAATTCCCTCAGAGCCAGCTCTCAGAGTGAACTCCTGTTTAGGTGCTCATTGTTCTACTTTTGTTATGTGTTAACTATTATTGAAAATCATTCTCCCCTGAAATAACTCCACAGAGGCTGGTATCCTGTTGCCCTTTATGTTCACACGCATAGCACTTGACCCTGGTGCAAATTCCTCAGAGCCAGCTGTCAGACTGAGCAGAACCTCTGGGCACTCCTGTTTATAGCTGCTAGCCAGGGCTCCCTGGTTGGGGCCATCAACCTGCTCCTATCAGGGAACTCATTCTGTGCTGTCCACATAGCTGACCTTGTTTCAGTCACTCCAGCCCTCTCCCTCCGAGTCTGAGCACATGGACTGGTTCTGTTTTTGCTGCTCCTCCTTTGGGGCGTTTTAGCCCCGGGTCAGGGTTCCTCCAACTCTGCCTCTGATACAGGAGGTGTGCAACACACAGAAGCTCGCTTCTTGTGCCCACAACGTCTCAGAAGAAACTCATTCTCCCCTTCAGGTGGTAAAGGCATCGAGAAGGTGATACCCACTGTGACCATCTCACATGCCTGTTCAGGGCTGTCGCACCTACCTGAACTCTATATGTCACTGATCCTGACCTCACGTTGACCATACCTCTTACACATGGAGGGCTATTCCAGTGGTTCCTACACCAAACATTGACCCCTGAAGTAAACTATGTGTCTCACTTAGTGGACTCCAAATTGACATTCCTGATGCCATTTCACCCCATCCGCCAGGTCTGGGAAGTCAGATTTTAACAGTTCTGGAATTTTCTGACCATTAGGAACACTGTTGGAGCTATCCGTGTAGTTACATGAGGGGTGGTCCCATAATCAAATAGGAACCAGGAGAGTTTGGTAGTGAAGCCGTACGCTATTCCTCTAAGCCTGCCTTCAACATTTGGACTGCACTTTCTGTGAGACGATTTGGATGATGGATGGTATTCTTATGGATGGATGGAGCTCTCCTTATTTGTCGAATGCCATTCGACTTTAGGAAATATTCAAACCCTCTGCTGGTAAACGATGACCTGTCATCTGCAACTGACATTTTCCGGAAATCTGTGTATCGCGAAAGATGCACAGTTTTTCTATCGTTGTCCCCATGTTTGGTGAACGAATACTGTTCACATCCAGCCAATTTTATCAGGTATCCACAATGACTAAGAACATTGAGCCCATGATAGGATCAGCATAGTCAATGTGTAACTGAGTGTAGGGTTTACCCGGCCATTCCCACTAATGTGGGGGAGCGGTTCGTTGTAATTTTTGACCATGTTGGCGCTCTGGGCACTGCCCCACCAACACGGCTATGTTTGCATCTAACCCCGGCCACCAGGCATAACCTCTTGCCAACATCTTCATTTTGGAAACCCCCGGATGACGCTGGTGGAGTTCAGCCAGTATCTGGTGATGATCTTTGCTCAGGACAATCCCTCTCTCTCTCTCTCTTTAATAATATGCCATCCTCTGTGGTAATCCGGTCTCTCTCCAGCTCCAGAAAGAGTTTCAATTCTCATTGTGATGTGGCTTTGATTTCTCCCATCACCACAAGCTGTTTCAGGACTGGTGCTTTCTGTGTCCAAAACCTGATATTGTCAACTGTAACTATCCAGATAATTTAAAACCATTACGGACTCTTCCAATGGTGATATCTCCGAGAACACATCTGCCAGTGGGAGGCGTCTCAATGCATCCTCATTTGTTATTTGGCCTCCCGGACAGTGTCCCAACTTGTAATTGTACGCACTTTAATGTTAGAGCCCACCAGTGAAGTCAGCCTGAGGTTATGGCCATGGTAAATGGGGTAGTTACAGGAATAGTGAGGGCAGAGATTTAAAGTGAGAGGGGAGTGACTTAACAAGGACTGAGAGGGGCAACATTTTTACACAGAGGGTGGTGCGTGTATGGAATGAGCTGTCAGGGGAAGTGGTGGAGACTGGTACAGTTACAGCGTTTAAAAGGCATCTGGATGGGTCTCTGAATAGGAAGGGTTTAGAGGGTTATGGGCCAAACGCTGGCACATGGGATAAGATTTATTTAGGATATCTGGTCTGCACGGACAAATTGGATAAAAGGGTCTGTTTCTGTGCTGTACAGCTCCATGACTCTGAGACACCATCCAGATAAATGGTGACATGGGGTAGACTTTGTAAAATGTTGCCCATCGTCTGCTGAAAGATTTCACAGGTTGACAATAACCCAAGCCGCAGTCTCATATGCCAGTGGAAACCCTTATGGGTATTCATTGTAGCACACTTCTGGGAATCCTCATCTAACTGCAATTGTAGGTTTGCATGGCTCATGTCTAGCTTTGTGAAAGATAGCAGCGCCCCCCACCAACCCCGATATGTTTTCCCTTGGTTCTCGAACTGCTGAGTAAAAATGATAGCATTTCAGAATTAGAGGACGCTTGAGGTCTTAATATTCCTCAACTAAGTCCACCAATCCTTGAATGGTTTTCGTATCAGGGAAAGCTAGGCTCCTAGCCACCAAAAACGTTGTGGGTCCATAAGCTGTCTGGAGCATTACTCATTGCTTTTCACCTGCTCCAATGTCATTTGCCCAAGAATGATAACGCATTCCTTCAACATACTGGACTCAGCCTTTAACAGGATCAAATGAGTCGGGTTTCCCAAATAGCAGCATGTTGCCCGAAATGTTCACCCTAATACGAAGTTGAATATTGCAAGCAGATTTCTTCAGGAGCATGCTTTTCTCTCGTCACCACTGAAATAACTCCATAGAGGCTGATATCCTGTTTCCACAGAACCCTTTATTTACACATGGACAGTCCTTGACACTGCTGCAGCTCTCTCAAAGCCAGCTCTCAGTGTGAGCAAAGCCCCATGACACTCCTGTTTATATCTGTCAGCCAGGGCTCCCTGATTGGACCAGATTAACAGCCCCACTCAGGGGAATCATATCCCATGAGTTCCAGCTCGGTTGGCCTTGCTACAAACACTACAGCTGGGAATTGTTAAAATGCCAGAGGCTTTAGAATTTTAAAAGCCACAATGAAACAGGGAGCAAAGCGTGGTCAGGGGTGACAGACTCTCAGATAACACAATGCATTCAGCTCACAAAACAAAAAGAACAGGTTGAGTATTTGACTCAGAATGACACCAAAGGGTTATAAAGATGGTGACAGTCAATAACAATAGTATTACCCTGTGGAGTGTAATTGTTGCCGGACTGAAACTTGACATGAAAGAAGGCAGCAAATGAATAATTGAGGTTGACGGGCAATTCTGTACGTCAGCTGAAATCATCTCTGGAAGGTTACGTGGAGGAGCTTCGCTGATCCTGTCTGAGGAGATGAAGAGAGCTGTGTTGCATTGATTTGTTCTGGGAAATGAATGAGTTTAATAATGGCTGAAAGGCCTGTTTGAGTTTCGTGTTTTCTCACATATTCCTATGATAAATGGTGTCTCCATCATCCAGTCTCTGTCTCCTTCAGATAAGAGAAAATGAGCCAGGTATTATTAAACAGCTGAAACCTTCAGCACGTGCAGCATTACAGAGTAGCCTGGGGAAAAGGAGAGAGTTCAGTTTCTAAAGGATACTGAAATGAGAAAGCACAGTGGAAAAATCTCAGATATGATTTCTGTGTCTGGAAGATTTCTAAATCCTACTGCTTTGATCTGTACAAACCATATCCATTTTATCTCTAAGCCCCTGGACTGCCAAGTAATTTGCTTGCTCCTTCTCCCAAACTCCCTCAGATCCAGCTTCGTCTTCAATGAAACGGATGATGATTACCCCTCCATTTGCTGCAACGTGCTCAGAATGATGGATTTTTGTTCTTTCTGAGACTGGGTTAGATGCTGCTTTTACAAGTGATGGAGTGGCTTAGGTAGGCAGGGAATCACAGAATGGTCATAGCACAGGAAAAGGCCGTTCAGTCTGCTATCTGTGCTGGTCCTCTGAAAGAACAAACTAAATTGTCACTCTCACCCCATTCCCCTCCTTTTCCCTGTCGCCCTGTAAAATTTTCCTTTTCAGATAACTATTCAATTCTATTTCAATGACCTCAAGCACCATACATTCAGACCATATATTCCAGATTCTTGCCGACTGGCTACATGAACAGCCATTATTCCCTTCACTAATCGCTGAAAATCTCTTCCCTCTTCCACGAGCAGAAACAGATCTTCCTGTTTACTCCTCATGAGTTTGAACATCTTCCATGAAATCTTCTCTCAGATTGACAACCAGGGTCTCCAATCACTCTACAATACTGACATTCCTTATTCCTCCTCATTCCGGTGATAGATTGCTGCAAAGTCTTCATAATCAGACAATACCTACAGGGTGGAAGCAGGCCATTCAGCCCATCCAGTCCACACTGACCCTATGAAGAGCATTGTGCCCAGAACCACCCTATCTCTGTGATCCTGCATTTCCCATGGTTAATCTACCTAACCTACACATCCCTCGATACTACAGGGCAATTTAGCACGGCCAATTACCTAACCTGCGCATTTTCAGACTGAGGGAGGAAACCCACGCAGTCACGGGGAGAATGCGCAAGCTCCACACAGGCTGGAATCGAACCCGGGTCCCCAGTTCTGTGAGGCAGCAGCGCTGACCACTGAACCACTGTGTATTCAGCCCCAAAAGTATGGGGCCTAAAGCTGAGACTGAGCCAGCAGCTTTATGCCAGCTCAGCATTACTTCTTTCCTGCGCAAAGACGGAAGTTTGCCCATTCTCAGTGCAAAGGTTTTGTCAAGTGAGAATCATGATTCCCCATCTTGTCTTGGAGTGCTTCTCCCACATAATTCTCCACTCTTCACTTCATTAGTTACACAACCAATATTTATCAGGGAATTGTAAGGCAGTTGGAAGTGCTTGTATTGAGGCCAGCCATCTGGACCTCAAACAATATGAGTTCCCAGATTGGGGCCATTAAACCTGGTCTGATCAGGGAGCCCTGGCTGACAGATATAAATAGGAGAGTCAGAGGTTCTGTTCACTCTGAGAGCTGGATCAGTATCAAAGGTGCTCCCCATGTCAAATGACGGGTGGCTTGGTGATGGGATACCGGCCTCTCTGGAGTTACGTCAGTGGTGATGAGAGAAAAACACTATCCTGAAGAAATCTGCTCGCAACATTTGCCTTTCAGTCAAGGTAAGCACTTCTGACATCATGTTGTTATTTGGGAAACTTGACTTGTTCAGTCCAGTTAAAGAGTGGACCCTGTACGTGGAAAAAATGTGTTTTTTTTCCAGCAAGTAACATTGGGGCAGATAAAAAGCAATGGGTAATTCTCCAGACAGCTTGTGGGCCCACAGCTTTTTTGGTTATTAGGAGCCTGACTCTCTGAGGCACCAGATACAAAAGTCTCTAATTCTAAAATGTTCTCATTTTTACACAGCAATTCAAGAACCAATGGAAGCAGGATTGGGATTTTTGGCCACGTTGATATGACTGGCGTGTGACTTTAGTTTAGCGGTGAATTAAGATGCTGAGAGACCATTCGGTATGTGGGGTTAATGATATAACCACTCAAAAGCTGAAACCCAATTGGGCATTAAATGGGCACTACAACTGGTTTCATCATTGGAAAAGGTGGCAAGTGGAACATATGAGTTGCAGGATATTCCAATGGAAGTGGACCCCCTCACCTGTTCGAGTGAGCTTGGGGAACACCACTTCAGTGAAAGCAATTGCATAACCTCACAAAGGACATATCCTGTACAGAGAAACTCCAGATCAGCCCACAGGAAAACCCCAAAACACAGCCAAGCCTTGGCCAAAATTCTTATCAGGACCTAGGCTGGCAAACCGTTGTAGTTGTTAAGGGTAAGCACATTGGATACAGCAAAAGAGAGCCACTCGAGCTAAATTGAGTAATTGTACCGGAGCTTGGATCTTTCCTCGAGCTGGTGAATTATTACTGGAAGTTCACACATAACATGGTCGGCATCCTGGCCCCTTTGTATCAACTCCTAAACAAAAACACGGTCAGCCTTGGAAATGGTCACATAGGCAAGCCATAGCTTTCAGGGAAGTGAAGAAACAGCTGTCATGCCCAAAGGCGCTGGACCATTATGATCCCAGTGAGATCTGGTATTGACAAGCAATGCATCCCCATTCAGCATTAGGGTAGTATTAGCTCATCAGTGGCACAGTGGAGAGAAACGCCCAATAATGTATGCGTCCAGGACTTTAGCTAATGCAGAGCATAAATATGCCCAGACAGATCAGGAAGGTTTGGAGGTGATATTTGCAGTCTGGAAGTTCCACCACTACCCTTTCAGACATAAATTTGTAATACTAATGGACCGTAAGTCCCTTCTAGATCCACTTTAGCAGACTAGGCAGTGCTACCCAGGGCCTCAGGCCGAATTCAGTGATGAGCTCTAACGCTACGTGTGTGTAATTACAAACTTTAACACTGACCAGGAGACCAAGTAGCAAATGTGGGTGCACTGAGATGCTTCTCGCTGGCTTTCGGAGGTACCACCACTGGAAGAGTCGGTAATGGTTTTAAATTTTCTGGACCCACATCCAGTCACAGCCGACAATATCAGACTTTGGACACAGAGAGATCTGGTCCTGGCCAAACTGAAACAGCTTGTGGTGATACGGGACCCCAAAGTGCCATCACAACTAGAATCGACCCATTCGAACCAGATCACAGTAGGGGGCAGCGCATTATTACAAGAGCGATTGACCTGAGCAAAGGTGGCAGCTAGATACTGGCTAAACTCCACCAGGGTCATCCAGGGGTTTCCAAAATGAAGGTGTTGCCAAGAAGTTATGCCTGGTGGCCAGGATTAGATGCAAACATAGCCGCGTTGGTGGGGCAGTGCCCAGAGTGCCAACATGGTCAAAAATTACCACGAACCGCTCCCCCACATTCGTCGGGTAAACCCCACACTCAGTTACACATTGACTATTCCAGTCCTTTCAATGGGCTCAATGTTCTTAGTCATTGTGGCTGGACATGCATAGAATTCATTCATCAAACACGGCACGATAATAGAAAAACTGCGCACATTTTTTCTAATTCATGGACTCCCGGATTTTTGGTCACTCTAATGGGCCCTGGTTTACCTGCAGGGAGGTTGAGTATTTCCGAAAGTCGAATGGTACTCGACCTATAAGGACTGCTCCATACCATGCATCATCCAATGGTCTGGCAGAAAGAGCAATCCAAGCTTTGAAGGCAGGCTTAAGGGAGCAAGATACCGAACTGTCTCAGCTCCTATTTGATTATAGGATCATTCCTCACACAATTACAGAGACGGCTCCAGCAGAGTTGCCAATGGGGATCGGATTAAACCCGATCTTCCCTGGTTGGGGGCTGGGGGTGAAACAGCATCAGGGGCTGGGGGGCAATGCCCGACATGAGGCACGTCTAAGTGAGAGAGATGAAGTTTGGTGTAGGGACCACAGGAATGGCCCTGCATGGGCAAGACTCATGGTCAATGTGTGGTCAGGTCCTGTGATGTGTAAAATTCAGTGCGACAGTCTTGAACAAGAACGTGGACCATTTAAAGCTGCAAACTCACAAACGGTGCGGAAACGAAACATGCCTGGTTCTTCGAATGCTTTTCTGGCTGTTTTGGAGCCCATGGGTTCACCCTCCCCATCAAGAATTGAAGATCCCTCTGAATCTGAGATGGACACTGTGGATGTCACCACCTCGATACCATTGCTTTCTGAAGAAGGGAGTGAATTTCTTCGCAGCTGCACAAGAGGTGTGTTACATGCTGCCCATATCGCAGGCAGAGTTGGAGGAACCTGACCCGGTGTTAAAAAGCCCCGGGAAGATATACAGAAAAATGAACTGGCCTATTGCCTCAGACTCAGAGGGAGAGGGATGTAGTGACTGTAATGAGATCAGCCAGCTGGGCCTCATAGAATATGAGAAAACATATCGTGGAGCTGCAAGAACACAGCAGGCCGGGAAGCATCAGGGGAGCAGGAAAGCTGATGTTTCGTGTCAGGAGGCTTCTTCAGATATTCAGATTTTTCTGAAGAACGGTCCTGGCCTGAAACATCACCTTTTCTGCTCCTCTGATGCTGCCCAGCCTGCTGTGTCTCTCCAGCTCCACGCTGTGTTATCTCTAACTCCAGCATCAGCGTTCTTATTATCCCATAGAATGTGAGCTCCCTGATTCGGGTTGTTAATCTGGTCCAGTTGGGGAGCCCTGTCTGACAGTTATAAAAAGGAGAGTCAGAGGTTCAGCTCACACCGAGAGCTGGCTCGGAGGGAGCTGGGTCAGTTTCAAGAACTTTCCATGCATCAATAAAGGGTGACATGGCGATGGGATATTGGCCTCTGGAATTATTTCATCTGTCATCTCTTGAAGTCTGCCATGGTTCACAACACATCTGTCATTAATATGTGTGTATATAGAACACCAAGGGTCCTAATGCTGACCTCTGGGGATCTCCATTATGATTTGCACTGAAAAAACAAGTGCGTACCGCTCCTCTCTATTTACTGTTACTCAGCCCATTCCAGATATAAGCCGCTTCTGTCCCTTTCATTCCATGGGTTCTAACTTTTTTCTGACAAGCCTATTATGTGGCACTTCAGCAAATGCCTTTTGCAAGTCAACGTACACTACATAGACTATATCACCCTCATCAACATCCTCTGTGGCTTCATCAAAAATCTCAGTTGAACTTAATCTGACCTTAACAATTTCATACTTGTTCTCCATGCTTAATCAACATTTGTGTAACTGATGTGATTTTGTCCCCAGAATCCTGGTTCTGTGGGTGGGAGCTTGACCACACCCATTCAGGCTGCTTCTACAGTTTTAGCTGTTAGAAAAAGTAATACCCAAGGCTTTACAAATCCTTTCACACGACTGAGATTAAACTAATTGATTTGCCATCCTTTGATATGTCCTTAAAGCCTTTTCTGTAGGAAAGTGTAACATTTGCAGTTGTTCTGACCTCTGGCACCACCCCTATATTTAAAGAGAATTTTGTGTCTCCTTGATTTCTACTCTTCTTTACCTCTGTATCCTTGGATGCATATCATCTGGCTATCTAAAATTTCCTCTTTATTAATTCTTACCCATCTAGTGCCTTATTTACTTCCTTTCTTGCAGTGACTTGAGTATCATCTTCTTCCTTGGCGAAGACAAGCGCAAAGTATAATTTAATCCCTTATCCATGCACCCTGCCTCCTTGTGTAAATCCTCTTGTAGATCCCCAATCAGCCCCATTCCATGAACACATTTTTGTTGATATTGTGAAGATGCTGTAGCTTTAAAAGGTGTGTTTCATGCTGGTTTCTTTTAGAGAGATATTGCTTGTCACCTTGCCCCCAATCTATGAGAAGAGAAACAACTTCTAAAGCCTTGGGTATTTATTTTTCTGAAAGCTAAAACAGTGGAAGCAGCCTGAATGGGTGTGGTCAAGGTCCCACCCACAGAACATGGGATTTTGAGCTTTTAATTTTCAGCAGCAGTTGCTACTGGAGTCTTGAAGAAGTGAAAGATATTTTCCCCCCTCTCTCGATTATAGTCAAAAGCTGAGGGTTCCCTTTCTGGGCTGCTGGGTTGCATGTGAGACAAAAACTGTTCTTCTGGTTTGCCTTTTGCTAGGGGCGTGTGTATGGGATGTTGCTTTATCGGAACAGTTAATCAGCAATCCTCAGTATTATTCTGTTACATTACTACCTTCTTTTGTTGTATTTCAACTCAAGTGTTTTGTTTAACATTGAGTAGTTCGACCAGTCACATTGCATCCAGAAAACTGCACCTGACATTTACCTTCAAATTAAGGAAAAGTTGCTTTCTGAATACATTTTGAGGGATCTTGTTTGTTCCATTATAATACATCTATGGAAGACATTTGGGTGTCCTTCCTGTTGGCTCTCTCTTGTCACATGCTCTCTTTTTGCCTCTCATTTTTTTTCTGTTTCACCTCTTCTCTGGATATTCCACATTCAGCATGATCCTTAATTGTATTATCCACATAAGTCGGTCATATGCACTTTTTTTCTGCTTCACCTTACAGGGGCACTAATATTTCCCTCGATGGAAATGTACTCAACTATATCCATTTGTCCGTGTCCTTTAAATTTCTTGCATTTCATAAAGCAATGAAAGAACATTCCGGAATATTTTCACCACAATTTTTCTGTCACCAACCAAAGCTTCATACAGGTTAAACAGGATTTGCCCAGATTTAATTGCTGACAAGAGAGTATATCAGAAATCAGAAGAACTCATGAGATAAATCAATAAAAAAATCAAAGTTGGCTGTTTTCAATAATAGCCGTCTGAACAATCACATCAGTACCGAAAATCTGAGAAATATCTCAGTCTGTTTACAATAAAAGTGGGCAGTCAGAAACCAAACACAATTTTAAAAAGGAAAATCAAACAAGGTAAAGTTTCTGCCTGCCACTATTTTTGAGTTCTCCGCTGGATAAACTTTCCATCATGAGGTAATAAGAGAAACATTTTGCCTGTGGTACATGCACCCATTCTGCAGTGTGTTCTGAGTGTTAAGTGCAATGTTAGCTGGTGAATTGAGAAACCTGCTTTGGGTGTTCCATCCATCATTCTCAGGTATTAAGACAGTTCCATTGTCACTACAAACTATTTACTGAAATATTTGCACAGATCCCAGTCATACTTGTAGCCACATCTCTGCACGAGAACATAATCTATCCTATCAGCTGAATTTGTGCTTCCACTCTCTTCCTTTCACTTCTTTTATATGCGTATTTTTATACACTCTCTACATTTGGCTTGTTGTTCCCTCCTCACTATACGTCCTGATAATATATTTACCCCGGTTTTTCACCTATCTCAGTTTTGGTTGCTAATAGTGTGTACATTATAACCCAGAAAATTTAATTTGCTTTTATTCTATTTTTCATTTCAACACTCTAAATTAGTGCATTATTGAGATTTTCTGAACTCATTTCTGTTCCAAGAACCTGTTAGCTTTCTTTGTTGCGATTTCTACTCTGACTTTTACACTTTAAAATGTTCTTTTGTAATTTTTCATCTTTATTACTACCACCTCCACTTCCCTTTTTTTTAACGTAATCACATACAAAATAGGAGCAGGAGTAGGCCATCTGGACCTTTGAGACTGTTCTGCCATTCAATAAGATCTTTTCGTGGACTCAGCTCCACTTACCCACCCGCTCATCATAACCCTTAATTCCTTCACTGTTCAAAAATGAACTATCTTTGCCTTAAAAACATTCAATGTGGTAGCCTCAACTGCTTCACTGGGCAGGGAATTCCACACATTCACAACCCTTTGGGTGAAGAAGTTCCTCCTCAACTCAGTCCTAAACCTGTTCCCCCTTATTTTGAGGCTACGTGCCTAGTTCTGGTTTCACCTGCCAGTGGAAAAGGGTCTAGGCCCGAAACATCAGCCTTCCTGCTCCTCTGATGCTGCTTGGCCTGCTGTGTTCATCCAGCTCTACACCTTGTTATCTCAGTTGAAGCAACTTCTCTGCTTATACATTATCTATTCCCCTCATAATATTATATGCTTCTGTAAGATGCCCCCTCATTCTTCTAAATTCCAATGAGTATAGTCCCAGTCTACTCAATCTCTCCACATAAGCCAAACCTCTCAACTCTGGAATCAACCTAGTGAACTTCCTCTGCACCCCACCCAGTGCCAGTGCATCCTTTCTCAAGTAAGGACACCAAGACTGTACCTCAGTAGCACCCTGTACCGCTGCAGCACAACCTCCCTGCCTCTAAACTCCATCCCTCTCGCTTTATTGGCCATCCCAATGGACCAATGCTACCTTCTCCTCAATTAGCTAATGAAGCATTTTGAACTTGCTCCGCCTGTCACTATATCTGAGATTGCCAATGGAGGTCTGATCTGGGACAGTACTGGCTTACACATCTTATTGTATCCTCTAGCCCTGAAACATGATCTGTGCTGCCATTGTATCTTCAGTCTTTAGCTGTAACATTATCTATTGGTCAAGTAATACATTCATATTTAGCGTTTTATCTTTAATCTGGATTTTGCCTGATTTCTTTGAGGGACTCCTTACAGCACAGTTTGAGTTTTATTAATCTGTCTCTATCAACTATTGGTGACGGGTGGGGGGTGGCGGGTGGTGTATGGAGTGTTAGTGACTATGATGAAAGTGGGGAGTATGGTTTTCTTCAGGTGAGAGAAATGGGCATTACTAGCAAAAAGTTATAGTCCATCTCTAATTACTTGAAGAACATATTGGGGAGCCACTTCCTTGAATAAAAAATTCTCCAGTAATAACAGGGACATAGAGTTGACATTAAAATCATACCAGCCATGACAGCCAGGTGGTACAGTGGCTCAGTGGTTAGCACTGCTGCATCCTAGCACCAGGGACATTGATTCCAGCCTCAGGCGACTGTCTGTCTGGAGTTTGCACATTCTCCCCGTGTCTGCGTGCGTTTCCTTTTGGGGGCCCCAGTTCCCTCCCACAGTCCCATGATGTGTAGGCTAGGCCATGCTAAATTGTCCAGGGATGTGTAGGCGAGGGTGGATCAGCCATGGGAAGTTCAAGGATAGGGCAGGGTAAGGGGGTGGTGGGAACTCCTCAGAGCGTCAGTGTAGACTCAATAGGTCTAATGGCCTGCTAGAACACTTTAGGGGTTCTACAAAGAACTTATTGATTGGCAGAGCAGGCTCGAGGGCCAAGTGGCATACTCTTGTGCCTTGTTTGTATGATTTGATTGATTTTATTGCCATGTGTACTGAAATACAGTGAAAACCTTTGTTTACAAGCAGTACAGGCAGATTACTGCAAGGAAGGGATGTACAGATCCAAAGACTTAGAGGCATACAGGTTACATTGCAGAATACATTGTTTGAGTCCATTCAACTGTCTGATAATGGCCGGAAAGACGCTGTTCCTGAAGCTGCTGGCATATGTGTTCAGGCTTCTGTAGCTTCTGCCTGATGGAAGAGGATTAGGGGGTCATTACTGGGGTGCGATGGGTCTTTGATGTTGTTGGATGCCTTTCTGCGGCAGCGAGCCGTGTAAGTAGAGTCCATGGATGGAAGGTTGGTTTCTGTGATGGTCTGGGAGGTGCACATCACCTTCTGTAGCTTCTTACAGTCCTGGGCAGAGCAGATGCCGTGCCAGGCCGTTATACACCTGGACTGTACGGTTTCAATGGTGCAACTTTACAAGTTGGTGAGGAACCGTATGGACATGACAAATTTCCTGAGCTGCCTGAGGAAGGAGAGGCGTTGCTGTGCCTCCCTGACTGTCGCATCCACGTGGGAAGTCCAGGACGGGTTGTCTGTTATTGTCACTCTGTGAAACTTGATGCTCTTCACCCCCTAAACCTCAGTTCCGTTTGTATGAGCCATTGCCATGCATTGTAATGTGGGTACACCCACAGTTTGGTTAGAGACGGAATTCCAGGATTTTGACCCAACGACACTGATTTATTTCCAAGTTGGGACGGCGAGTGGCTTGGAATGGAGCTCTTGGTGGTGTTCCAGTGCTTCTACTGCCCTCATCCTTCAAGGGTTAATGGGTTTTGAGGGTAGTTTTGGAGGAGACTTGCTGTGTTGCTGCAAGATAGATGGTCCACAGAGCACCAATGGTGAAGAGAGAGTGAATGTTGAAAGTGGTGGATGGGGAACCAGTTAAGCGAAGATATCTATTTAGAAACAAATTATGCCAGAAAAAGACCACTTTCAGGGATATTAAAGCAGAAGTTTGATCACATTTTTGTATTTACATTGACTTCGGGTCACGTGTAAAGCCGGGAGGACATGGAACTCAGTGTTGATAAACACATAGCTTTGTATCATTAAATCTTTCATCCTCCCAGCAGCCGTGGAGCCAAAGTGCCTTTTATCTACATCCTCAAAGGAAAGTAGGGCAGCCAAAGTTCAAAAGCATTCAGCTCTACATCATATGTTTGATCTCTCTGCCAATCCCATGACTCAACGCACCGTCATGAATACTATCATTCTCTTTGTCAGTTTTGAGCTGCAGGGTTTGGCCCGTACTAAACCACATTTAATTTGCACAAAGCCATTTTCACATGGGACCAAAGACAACCAACGGAAATGCTATTTATTCTGTCTACATAAAGGCTCAAGGAGTATGGGTTCAGTTCCAACTTATATTTTGCTGCCTAAATATGGACTAAGGTACTGATCTGGGTTTGAATGACACGCCTGTGTGGGTAGAACAACAAGAAACCATCATTTCAAAAAAAATTAGCCATTGCTCCAGGCTATCACTTACATCTCAAAGTCAGCATATTATAGGTTCAAGTCCTATCCCAGAGGTTTCAGCACAACTACGAGGCTGACACTCCAGTACAGTATCTCAGGAGAGCTGCACTGTCCAAAAAGCAATCTTTTATTTAAACTGAGACTCTGTCTGTCCCCTCAGATGGACATAAGAAATCTTCTAGAACATAGAACATAGAACATAGAACATAGAAAAGGACAGCACAGTGCAGGCCCTTCGGCCCACGATGTTGTGCCGTGGAATAATCCTAATCCAAAAATAAAATAACCTAACCTACGTTCCCCTCAATTCACTGCTGTCCATGTGCATGTCCAGCAGTCGCTTAAATGTCACTAATGACTCCGCTTCCACGACTACCACTGATAAACTATTCCACGCACTTACAACTCTCTGGGTGAAGAACCTCCCTCTGACGTTTCCTCTATACCTTCCTCCTAACACCTTAAAACTATGACCACTCGTGGCAGTCAATCCTGCCCTGGGGAAAAGTCTCTGGCTATCGACTCTATCCATCATTCTGTAATATTTAAAGCAAAGCAGCATTCGTCCATCCCTTGGGCGGCACGGTGGCTCAGTGGTTAGCACTGCAGCCTCACAGCACTAGGGACCCAGGTTCAATCCCAGCCTCAGGTGACTGTCTGTGTGGAGTTTGCACATTCTCCCTGTGTCTGCGTGGGTTTCCTCCAAGTGCTCCAGTTTCTTCCCTCAGTCCAACGATGCGAGGCTGGAGTATATTGACCACGCTGAATTGTCCGTAGTGTCTGCAGGTGGGTTAGGCATGGGAAATGCTGGGTTGGTGGAGGGGACTGAGTGAGATGGTCTTTGGAGGGTCAGTGTGGACTTGATGGGCCAAATGGCCTGCTTCCACACTGCAGAGATTCTATGAGACTGTATGTGATGCTAACTCAGAGATATATCCAGGAATTGAGGCTCTCACATCTTGTGACCAACCCAGAATCCTGTTTTGCGGCTGTTTAGTTCACATCCTTTGGCTCCCTGGTTCACACCCAGCGCTAGTAGTGACCATGAGAACACAAATGTCACAATTTCAATGCACTGTTTCAAGGAGCTAGGAGTGAGAAAAAGAAGAGACGATAAGGTGAGACAATGAATTAGAAAGGCCATCTGTGCTCCAATTTGATGGTGAGTCCCTGGACATATGGGGAGCCAAAGAAACATATCCTTCCGTAGACACATGAAGGAGTAACGTACTACTCTCACAAAGAGGGTTATGCCTGGAGGCACGAGCAGTAATATTTCTGCACTTTATCGTTAAGAAACTTCTCCTTTAAAGATGCCACACGCTATATGTATAAGATGTTACAGCTCTGTCTGCAGTGAGCTTGCAACCTACTCATACACTCAAATCCACTGTTTCAGAGACAGTAGGAACTGCAGATGCTGGAGAATCAGAGATAACAAGGTGTGGAGCTGGATGAACACAGCAGGCCAAGCAGCATCAGAGGAGCAGGAAAGCTGACGTTTTGGGTCGAGACCCTTCTTTAGAAAAAAACTTTTACTTTCCTGCTCCTCTGATGCCACTTGGCCTGCCATGTTCATCCAGCTCCACACCCTGTTATCTATGCTTTGACCTAAAGTACTTCCTGTGGTGGTGAACACTTCTGGGTAAAGAAATTTCTTCTCATGTCAGTCCTGAACATTTACCCGCTTATGACCCCTGGTTCAGGACTTCCCCACTATTGGGAACATCATCTAACCTGCCTGGTCCTGTTGGAATTCTATCAGTTTCCAAGAGAGTCACCGCCTACTTCCCACCTCATTCTTCCAAACTCCAGTGAATGCAATGCCAACTGATTCAATACCCCCTCATACATTTTTTAAAATTATTCATTCACGGGATGAGGGCATCGCTGACCAGGCAGCATTTATTGCCCATCCCTAATTGTCCCTGAGGGTTTTTGTTTCAATTTTTTGAGTCAACCACATTGTATCATGGAGTCATAAGTATCCAGGCCAGAGTTTCCTCCCCTAAAGAATATTAGTGAACCAGATGTGTTTACCCTGGCAATCAATTCCTGGTCATCATTAGATTCTTAATTCCAGATATTTTGTTCAAATTCTACCATCTGCCATGGTGGGATTTGAACCCAGGTCCCAGAACGTTACCTTGGTCTCTGCATTCAACAGCCCAGTGATAATACCACTAGGCCATCAGTTTTGCCATCCCAGGAATCAATTTATAAACCACTGCTACACTCCCTCTACAGCAAGAACATCTCACTTCAACCCCTTCTCTCTGCACTGCCCTCTGCTGCTAACCTGTTTGTTATCCCCTCTGTGCTTCTCCCCTTCTCACAGCTGACCGCACCACTGCAATGCAAAGGTCCAATCTGAGAGCCATGCATCCCAGTTGGCTTGTGAACGGCTTACTCTTGGCAAAAGCGTCATACACATACCCTTTCCCATTATTATAAAAGTACTAGTGAGTAATCCATTTAAGTCTCTATTCAAGGATTTTCATGAGATCTAATTAATTGGAGCTGTATTCCCACTTGGGGCGTAAATTGTAAGTCTTAGGAAAACTGGAAACCTGTGGGTGTCGATAACTCCTATCAATCTGATCAGGGATGTTATTATACAGGCGTCCTGACTCACATGTAGCGACACTACCGCTGCACCACAAGAGTCCTAAGCTTCAACTGTAAGATTAGGATAAACTACACATCAATATTGGTGGCATTGAGTGACTTGTTATAATGTCACTGGGTTAGCATTCTGTAACCCACCCATACTCCATGGGTACAGGTTCAAATCCCACCACGACAGAATGTGGATGTTGAAATCCATAAAAAAATGTCGGAAATTAAAAGCTAATCCGAAGGCTAGTCCACTGTTGATTAACATCTGGTTCACTAATGTTCTTTAGGGATGGAAATCTGCCATTCCAATATGGACTGGCCCACACATAACTCCAGACGCACTGGGGTGTAGTTAACTCTGCCCTCTGGGCAATTAGGGGTGGGCAATAAATGGTGCCGGGCCAGGGATGCACACATACTATAAAAGAATTTATTAAAAAACATAACAGCATCTTTCACAATTTCACTTCAATGCATATTGTAAACCTTCATTGCTATCCCTCCACAGCAAAAACACCTTCTTCTTCCCCCTCCCTGTTTTTGCCCTCTCCGCTCTCCCCTCTTTTCACTTCCTCCTGTTTGCTCTTCCCTTCTTTATGACCCCCGGGTGACTGTCTGTGTGGAGTTTGCACATTCTCCCCGTGTCCCGCGTGGGTTTCCTCTGGGTGCTCCGGTTTCCTCCCACAGTCCAAAGATGTGCAGCATAGGGTGGATTGGCCATGGGAAATAGCCCCATATTGTGTAGGGATGTACAGGCTAGGTGGGTTAGTCATGGGAAATGCAGGTTTACAGGGATGGGGTAGGAGGGTAGGTCTGAGTGGGATGATCTTCGGAGAGCTGGTGCGTATTTGTTGGGCTGAGTGGCCTGCTTCCCCTCTATAGGGGTTCTTTGACTACAAGGAGGTTTAGCGATAAGAGACTGGATGAGGCCAAGCCTCATAACCTCCATTGTTTCTGAATGTGCCATCCAATTTAGGGCTAGCATTACACCATTAGTGCCATTCCTTTTAAATTTGGGCCCTCCAAACCGTGACACATAGATGCACCCTCAAATTCCACCACAGCGTTTGAGGAGACAGAACGTTTCAGGCCAACGCTTTCTGTCATGAAATGGTTTCTGATCCTCCTCAAATGTTTTCTCTACGTTTCTCTCCATGAATGCCCCAGTCGATGGATCATATACAGGTGTGGGAAGGATGTGAACACACTGGAGAGAATTCAGAAACGGGTTACAAAGATGGATTAGGGCTGAGGAACTTCAATGATGAGGATAGACGGAAGAAGCTGGAGCTGCTCTCCTTGCAGGGAAGAAAGCTCAGAGAGAAACTGATAGAGTTTTTCAAAATCATGACGCTGGATAGAGTAAACAGGGAGAGACTGCTCCTGTGCCTTAAAGAAACTAGAATGACAGGACTTAAGGTGATGTGTACATGAAGCAAGGTTGACATGAGAAACATGTTTCCACCAACTGAGTGGGTAGATCTGTCTGGAAATGCGGTGGAGGCAGGGTCAATTGAGGCATTCAAGAGGATGGCTATTTGGATAAAAAGGGCTTGGAAGGGTATAGTGAGGGATGAGAAAGCAGAAGAATGGCTCAAAGTGGCGATGATCCTTTGGCGAGTTGGTGCAGTCTGAATTCTGTGATACTGCCAGATCTGTGGAGTATTTCTGCTTTTCCAGCATCCACAGTAACTTTTCTTGTGCTAACGAGAGGCTGAGCTGGTACACAAATGTCAGTGAGGCGTTCCAGTGATGGTGGCAATACATACGCTGTGCCTATGGGCAGGTATGTGATTTATCGCATTGCAAAGACCCCCCCCCCACCCCACAAAGGCACTTCCTTCAAGAGTGACCATGGGAAGGGCCTGTGGGTAGAGCAGGAGATTCCAGCCAGAGGGAAATCTGGGCAGTAACAGGGATGGGTGATGTACATACCTGGTTAAACCTGGTCGATCAGCATGTACAATGACCTTGTCCAATGCAGGGCATCAAGACCCAGTCTTTGATTGATAGAATCCCCACAGGCCAGCCGTTGAGTCTACACCACCTCTCCACTGAATATCCCATCCCATCACCCTGCATTTCCCATGGCTAACCAACCTAGCCTGCTCATCCCTGAGCATTGTGGGAAATCTAGCATGGCCAAACCACCCTAAGCTGCACACCTTTGGACTGTGGGACGAAACCGGAGCCCCCAGAGGGGACCCACCCTGATGATGGGAGAACATGCAAACTCCACACAGACAGTCGCCCGAGGGTGGAATCGAGCCCGGGTGCCCGGCGCTGTGAGGCCCAGCAGCGCTAACCGCTGAGCCACCGTGATGCCTAGTTTTGAGCAGCTGAGAGTGTTTAAATAAAATATAAGAAGCGGAAGACAGGCAGAAGGCGACAAAGAAATGAACAGTAGCTGGACTGCGAATAAATATTTAACAGCATAAACTGTACTGCGTAGCATAGCTTTCATGAAGAGCCTATCAAAGTGAACGGCCTGCTGGAATATTCTGTCTGTGGTCATACAGGACTGACACATTGCTCACATGTGACCCAATTCCAGCAGATCAGTAGGGTGGGGTGGGGTGGGCTGGGCTAGTTGGGGGGAGGGGTTTGTTTGAGAAGATGGGAGAGTCGCTGTAGTTGTCATGTATCATGTTTAAAGGTCTATCTATTTCTCACACCCTACTCTCTGCTGCTTCCATGGCACCCAGCCGATCTGATTTTAGAACAACAACTTATGATGTGACTGTCCGACAAGCACACAGTCATTCTAGAATGTTCCATCCATAACATGTTGGATCAACAAACTCAGGGAGGAACCAATTCATATTCGGTTATAAGATATCCTCGCACATTTCTGGCTTCTCCTGGGCCTTTTACTCTCCAATATCTAAAATTCCACACTCGCTACAGTTTTACATAGAAACCAAAAATAGTAGCAGGAGCAGGCCATTCGGCCCTTCGAGCCTGCAATGATCATGGCTGATCGCCCAACTCAGTCCCCTGTTCTTGTTTTGCCTGCATGCCCTAGAATCTCTTTGGCCTTAAGAAATATATATGACTCCTTCTTGAGAAATAAATCAATGTTTTGGCTTCAACCATTTTCTGAGGCAGAGAATTGGTATGGCAACTGCTCTGCCCAGGAACGCAAGAAACCACAGAGGGCTGTGAACACAGCCCAGTCCTTCAGACAAACCAGCCTCCCTTCCATGGGCTCCATCTACACTCCCCACTGCCTTGGGAAAGCAGCCAACATCATCAAATTCCACCCCCTGCCAACCCCTGCAACCCCGGTCATGTTCTCTTTCACCCCCTTCCATCAGGTAAAAGACACAATTTAAAAGCAACTACCAACAGATTCAAGAACAGCTTCTTCCCTGCTGTTATCAGATTTATGAACAGACCTCGCATGTATTAGAGTTGATCTCTCTCTGCTCCTTCTTGGTACCTGTAACGCTATATTCTGTATTCTGTCTGTAACCCCGAAGTACTTACGTAAGGCATGATTTGATTGGTTAGCGCACAGAGCAATACATTTCACTGTAAGCTTTACATGTCACAATAATAAATCAAATCAAACATCACTCTCTAGGTGAAGACATTTGTCATCTCAGTTGCAAATGGCTTTCCCTGTATCCTTTGACTGTGACCCCCATGATTCTGGACTCCTTAGGCCATCAGAAGCATCCTTCCTGTGTTTACCCCTGTTAGAATTTTATAGGTTTCTATGAGACCCCCCTCACTCTTGTAAGCTTCAGTGAATATAGTCCTCACTGCTCCAACGAATCTAGTGCTCCAGGAATCTCTGTCACTCTGTCCATCACCAGAACATCCTTCCTCAGATAAAGGAGACCAAAATAGCACACAATACTCCAGGTGTGATCTCACCAAGGCCCCGTACAACAGCAGCAAGACATCCCTGCTCCTGTACTCGAATCCTCTCGCTATGGAGGCCAACATACAATTGACCTTCCTCACCACCTGCTGTGCCTCCACACGTACTGTCAGCGACTGGTACACAAAGACATTCAAGTCACATTGTACCTCCCCCATTCCCAACCTGTTTTCCTGGTTTTTATGCCCAGGATGGATGGCAGCAGCTAGGCAAGATTAGCCTCAGTAGTGTCTCCCAAAACAGTGGCTTTCAACACATTGAAGGCCCAGGGCAACAGGACCATGAGAACCTACCCGCTGTGAGCTCTTCATTTTAGGCCACGAATTGGGCTTGGCTTGCTGTCTATCAGGCTTCACTGTGGTGCTGCCAACGCATTCAGAAGTGCCATACCCAGTCTGCAAGCTTCCATTCGTTGAAATTGGCTGCAGCACCTGGGGTCAGGTTGTGCTTGAGGGTCAGGGTGCTTGGGAGGGAGTATTCCTTTTCCATTTCAGTTCCCCTAATTTCCTCTCAGCAGCTCACAGGACTTGAGCAAAATGCAAGTCCAGTTTCAGACGAGGTCCCACACTCAGCCAGGTGGGCAAAGCTGGTAATTGGGGGAGGCCTAATGGCATTATCACTAGTCTATCAATCTAGAGACCCAGGTCTGGGGACCTGGGTTCAAATCCCGTCATGGCAGATGGTAGAATTTCAATCCAATAATAATCTGGATATAAAAGTCTAAAGATAACTGTAAAACCATCGCCGATGGTCAGGAAAAACCCACCTGGTGCATTAATGAAGGAAATCTGCAGGCCTACACGTGACTCCAGGCCCACAGCAATGTGGTTGACTCTTAAGTGCCCTCTGGCCAACTGGGGTTTGTCAACGAATGATGCTCTCATCCTGTAACTGAGAAACAAAATAAGATAGTTGAGTTACAGGAACAGGTAGGCATGTGGAAATAGAAAGTGATGGCTACGTAAATAGGAAATGCGGTGAGAGGAGAGGGTAAAGTGATCAGGGGCCAATAAAGGGGGGTCACACATGAAGGCAGGGGGAGTGGGGGCTTGGTTGAGGAATGTAATGAATACTTTGCACCTGTCTTTAACAAAGAAAAATATTCTGCTTTTATATAGGATTGACTCATGGTCAGTAGGCACCAGATGAAGTGCATCCAAAGATAGTCAGAGAAGTGTGAGTGAAATTTGCACAGACACTGTTGATAATGACTTAGTTTCCTTAGACTCAGGGATGGTGCCAGAATACCAGAGAATTGCGAATGTTACCCCCATGTTTAACAAGGTGTAGAGCTAAATCCAGCAGCTACAGGTCCCTCAGTTTAGCCTCAGTGGAGTCAACGCTTCTAAAAACAAACATTCATTCGGTTTAATCTTCACTTGAACAAATGTGGGCTAGCTATTGGAAGCCAGCACTGATTTTTTTAAAGCCAAATCGGGTCTACCTAACTTGCCAGCGTTTTGCTTTGATGAGGCAACAGAGAGGTTTATTGAGGATAAGGCTGTTGATGTGGTGTTTGTGGACTTCCAGAAGATGTTTGATACGATACCACATGACAGGCTTGTGAGCAATGCTAAGGCTCAGTAGCAACATGGATACAAAATGGGCAGAGAGGCAGGAAGCTTACTGATTTATTAATTTATTAGTTGATGAGACAAATGGTTGGTGGATGTTTTTCAGACTGCACAAAGCTTTGTAATGTGGTTCCCCTGGATTTGTTCTTGCTGATATTTATCAAAACTGTACATTTTAGCGCATAGGAAGCAATTCCAAAACATGTGTCATATGCAACTTGGAAACATGAGGAGCGTAGTGTGGAATATTAGATGGGCATGGAAAAGGCAGTAGGATGTGCATATATGTGGCAGGTGAAACCTAGCACAGGGAAGGCTCAAGTGATACATTGTCATAGAATCCCTACAGTGTGGAAGCAGGCCATTCAGCCCAATGAGTCCACTCTGACCCTCTGAAGAGCATCCTACCGAAAACCACCCCATCCCTGTAACCCTGCATTTCCAATGGCTAACCCCACCTCACCTGCACCCCCCTGGGCGCTATAGCATGGCCAATCCACCCCTGCACATCTTTGGACCTGGGCAGGAAACCGAAGGAAACTCACGCAGACACAGGGAGACTGTGTGAACTCCGTGCAGACAGTCGCCCAAGGGTGGAATCGAACCCAGGTCCCTGGCACTGTGAGGCAGCAGCGCTAATCACTGAGCCACTATCATTTCCTGAAATGTCAGTTTTCCTGCTCCTCTGATGCTGCTTGGCCTGCTGTGTTCATCCAGTTCTACACCGTGTTATCATTTGGCATGTGACCATTTTGGTCAGATAAACATTGATAAACAGTATAAAATAAAGGTATAGCTCGAAAGGGAATGTGAAAGCAGAGAACCTTGGGATATATGAGAGCATGGTCATTGAAGGGGCGGGTACAGGGCAGGTAAAGAGTCTGATTTATAAAGTATACTCTATTCTGGGGTCTTATTAATAGAGGCGCTGAGAATAAAAAGCCCCTGGCATGTTGAAACTCCACAAAGCACAAATTCAACTTCAACTGGAATAAGGTGTCCAGTTCTGGGCACCACATTTTGGAAAGGTGTTAGACAGGGGTACAGAAATGATTGACAAGAATGGTTGCTGGGATGAGGAACTTCAGTTCTGAAGGTGATTTGGAGAAGTTGGCGAAAGCAGGGGAGAAGGTTGAGTGAAGAATTGATCCAGGTCTTCATAGCCACTAGAAATCTGGGTAGAATAGATGGGGAGAAAAGAAGACAGAAGTTGCTGGAAAGGCCCAGCAGGTCTTGCAGCGTCTGTGAAGACAAAATCAGAGTTAATATTTCGGGTCCACCTCAGAACTGGGGAAGGGTCACCAGAACCGAAGAGTTAATCCTTATTTTGCCTTCACAGATGTTGCTAGAACTGCTGAGCTGTCCCAGCAACTTCTGTTTTTATTCCTGATTTACAAAGCCCGCAGTTCTTTCAGTTTTTATACGTTTGGGGAAGAAGTTGTCCCTGTTGGTGGAAGGACTGGGATGAAGGAGTCAGTGGTGGCATGAGGGAGGACACTTTGTATGGAGTGAGTGGCTGGTGTCTGAATGCTCTATCTGAAATTGTGACAGGTTTAATCCAGAGGTTAAGGGTGAGTTATATTACTGTTTGAAAAGGAAGAATGCAGACTACAAGAAGAATAGTGCCAGTTAAATTACTGCGATAGCACAATGTGCCAAGTGGCCTCCCACTGTACTGTCATCATTCTGTGATTCTGCAATAGGAACTGTCTTGATTTGATGCAATTCTGGTGACACAGGTATTAGATAAATGCCAGGATTGAATCAGTTCTTATCTGATTTTGTTATCAGGCAAACTCAGAGGTCATCATGAACTGGCAGCACACCAGGGAGTTGGGTCCCTCTATCAGGGATGTATTAGTGAGATAGATGTGTCTCCAAGACAACACATTGTAACCTCAGTGGTTTCGGTAAGTTTCCCTTAGAGATGCTTTTTCCTGCAAGGCCAGGACCCGGGACGCAGTCAGCACCTTTCGCCATCCTGTATATAGAACATAGAACATTACAGCACAGTACAGGCCCTTCGGCCCTCCATGTTGTGCCGACCTGTCATATTGATCTCAAGCCCATCTAACCTACACTATTCCATGTACGTCCATATGCTTGTCCATATAGTTACTTCTCTAGGCCCTCTTGGATGTTGACATCCTCTCTCCTGGAAGACAGCTACCAGCTCACAACAACCCAGCCATGGATAGTGAACTGTCGCAGCCTCATCCGTCTTGGAGGCACCATTCCCAAAAAGGAAGTCCAGGCATTGTCACAACCACGGTAGCACACCCTCTCCCCTGATCTGCAGGGTCTGATCCCATGAGAGGACCCAATACTGTGCCACCTTCCTCAGGGAGCTGTAATCAATCAGCACACTCTGGACTAAGAGAAATATAGGATTCAAGGCTCATAGTGTCCTTGCTGAAATCCCATGCCCTCCACATGTAATGTGTCTCCTTTGCCACCCCTATATCCATCTGTCTCTCTCCAAAGGCTGATTCCAGAATTGAGAACATTGCTTTATGAGGGGAGATTGAGCAGAATGGGTCTATGCCCATTGGAATTTAGAAGAACGGGGGTGAGTGGATTTTATAGAAACATATAAAATTATGGAAGGAACAGATAAGATAGAAAGAGAGGGTTGTTTCCACTGGTGGGTAAAACTAGAACTAGGGGGCATAACCTCAAAATAAGGGGGAGTAGATTTAGAACTGAGTTGAGGAGGAACCTCTTCACCCAAAGGGTTGTGAATCTGTGGAATTCCCTGCCCCATGAAGCAGCTAAAGCTACTTTGTTGAATGTATTTATGGAAAATATAGATAGTTTTTTGAACAGTGAAGGAATAAAGGGCTATGGTGAGTAGACGGAGCTGAGTCCACAAGAAAATCAGCCATGATCTTATTGAATGACAGAGCAGGCTTGATGAGCCAGATGGCCTCTTCCTGCCCCTGTTTCTCATGTTCTCACAAAGTGGAACCCAATAGTGACTGTGACTGAGCTCCCAATGATTGGGAGCAAGTGATGGACTCAGGGCCCTTGCTGTGCCAAGCAAGATTTTCCCAAAGTCCAGCATCATCCCTTCGGAGCTCACTGAGCTCCTTCCAAATAAAAACTCAGCAAAAGCCAATCAAAAGTAAGAAACACAAAATGGGAAGTTTGGAATGATCTGTTTAGGGTGCGGGCTGCAGCTTCTTCTCACTGATGGGCACATGTTCAGGCAAAATACACTCACCAAAGCACTGGGATCAGCTTGTGCAATGTTGGGTGCTGACCAACCTCGCCACTTCCCACCTCTGCATATTTGTACACTGCTAAATGCATTTAAGACCTACACTGTTCTCCTCAGAAAGCTGGTGTTTGGTGCTGGCACACACACTGGAAGTGACAAACAGCAGCATCACGGCTGTACTTCCAGCAAACCATTGCCTGTCACAATCAATCGACTGGCACAAAGCAGCCCCTGCCCCGACGAAGCACAGAACCCACAGTGTATAAACCTCCAGCCTAGGTGGGAAATAGAGCCGGGCTAAACAGGCAGAGCTGATACTTGGGCAGATCCCAGTGTGCTGGAATATTTACTAAGCTGGGTAAAAGGTCATTGATTGCTGACCAGGCAGCATTTATTGCCCAAATCTAATTGTCCACAGGACAGTTTAGAGTCAGCCACATTGCTGTGGGTCTGGAGTCACACGTGGGCCAGACGAGATGAAGATGGCAGTTTCCTTCCCATTGGTGAGGCTGATGGGTTTTCCTGACAATCAGCAAAGGATTCGTGGTCATCACTAGATTCTTAATTCCAGATATTTTTATTGAATTCAAATTCCACCATCTACCATGGCAGGATTCGAATTCAGGTCGCTAGTGTTCTGGGTCACTAGATTAACAGTCCAGCAATAACACCATTGAGTCATTGCCTCCCTGCAGAGTGCGCCTGGGTATGTGTGTCTGTGTTTGTGTGCGTGCATGCGCGTGTGCATGTGTGTGCATGTGTGTGCGTGTGCGTGTGTGTGTGCGCGCACGTGTGTGTGTGAGTGTGTCTGTGTGTGTGTGCGTGTGTGTGAGTGCGTGTGCGTGCATGCTGATGATTCCATTGTCCAGGCACTCCTCTAGTGGATGTAAATGCTCTGTGTATCCCCAGAGAGACAATGCCTCAGGAGCAGAAGGGCCTGGGTGAAGGAGCTGGCCCAGTTGTTAGAACTGCGCTTAGTTACTGATCGGGTCATTGCTGGCACATTTACTCCCTGATCCAGCTGTTGTACAAGAAACTGGTGCAACATTCACATTACATTGGATCCACCCATTCTGCTGGCGTCACACGCAGTGGGGATACCTCGAGCTTTCAGAGGGAGCTGCTGGATTTGTCGCAGCTCCATAAGGTGCTCGGAATGAGAACTGACCGAATGGCATCGTACTGAAAGCTATCAATCTCCCTGTTATGGAAGAGCAGCCTCTTCTGTTGATACTCTCCATTGGTGTATCCTCTATCACTGATCACTAGATAGGCCCAAGGCAGAGACAGAGACAGAGGAGGATTGGTGTAATGAACCACCTCAAACATCCCTTACCCACCGACTGGCAGAAGTGCCACATACTATCATGTGGTCACCTGGGCTCACACCAGACCTACTGGAGTAGGACAGCCTGGGTGCTGAATCCCAGCCCCAGCTGTGTCTCTGTGCCCCCACAGACCAACCCCTGCCATCCCCCTGCTGCTGAGGCCCTGGTGGTACTGGGCAGCAAAAGAAAATGTACAATGAATGCAGCAGCCATCTGGTGCTCAGGAAGATACCACAAATACTAGCGAAACGAAAAAGATACTCTTTCTTTTTCTGCAGGTGGTGGTTGAAAGGGAAATATCAGCCTGGGATCCTGGAGGTACATTTTATCCTTCAAGCCAGATCATTTCCAAACTGGTTCCAATGGCCCTGAGTTAACGCCACAAAAGTGACGCATTTAGCAATTTACCACTTCCCCAATACTTTCTGGATTAGCTCAGCTGCTTGGTACTACCATGCCACAACGAGAATTATGTGATTATATGATCTTTTCCTTCACGTTCGCCTCACTTTTTCACTGGAAGTGCGGAGCGACTGGTTCACGAGTTGTGAAGTCTCTGACTTGCTGGTTGAAAGCAACAGTTGACAGCGATTGCTGGGGGAGAAACAGTTGGCTTTCTTTAGTTTTTAACAAGTATTTTCACTAGAGGGAGTGACACCCCATGCCCTTCCAGCAGTCCAATGGCTTCTCACTATATTGTTCCCATCCATAAGCTGTTCATCTTCTCAGGAGCCAATCAGAGCATTGTTGTTGGGCTGATGACTTTTGACAACATGACTGGTCACTACTGCCCTAACCAATCAGCTACGTGTTACCAGCAGAATTTCCGGTTGTATACATACAACCTGTTTATTTACACCTTCTACAAAGCAGCAACATAAAGACAGCCCTCAATGGGTTTTAGTAACTTTTTTTTGGAGTACAACTATGCCTTCCTTAGTCCTTTGTTGTAAAACAGTCCTTTTCCCAATTCAGTCCACAACTGAAAAAAATTTCAAAAAGATACAGTCTTTACAACTTCTCCTGCCTTTTTTTAGTGGGACAATTAATTCTGTAGCAAATCTGCACCAAAATGATTCCCTCATTTTCCCTCTGGTACTTCTGCCAATTCTCTTTAATCTCTGCCCTGGGGTTACGGACCCTTCCTGCCAAAGGCCAGACGTTCTCTTCACTTGTTCCGCAAAAGCGCCACATCTTAAATGCACCTCTGTTTGCTCTCCCTGTCCTGACCTCCCAATCCCAGTGACTGCTCTCGCACATACTTCGGGATCCATCACAATGTGCTCACAGTGCAGTGTAGTACTGACTCCTGGTGCTCAGCAGTAGAATCACAATGTTTCAGTCAATTGTTTTTCTTCTTGGTAGTTCCCAGTCACCCAAATGTGCCACCTTTAGGCCTGCATAACAGGATAGAGTAATTGAAAGAATTTAATATTTATAGGCTCCTGTCCACAGGAGATATTCTGTATCCTGAGAGAACAAGGTGTAGAGCTGGATGAACACAGCAGGCCAAGCAGCATCAGAGGAGCAGGAAGGCTGACATTTCGGGCCTAGACCCTTCTACCTTTGAGTGGACTTGGGTGTACAGTTCTCCATTGCACAATCTAAATCATTAAACAGCCACATGAAACTGAAACATTCTCTCCTAACCCACAGTGCTGAACATTTGCAGCATTTTCTCTTTACTAAACCGTGTTGGTCCCCTCTAACCAGCTCAAATTTCTCCAAGTGCCGACTCACTCCCTCCTTATTCATAGCCACGGAAAACTCCACACCCCAACTTGTGAGACCATCAGGTCTGCTGTCCCCCCTCGCCTTTCTCAAATCAGACAGCTCTGATGAAAGCTTCCTAAATCACGAAGATTTAAATGTTATGACTAAAGGATTTTGCAACTTTAAAACCCTAGGGCATAAGCCATCAGGTTCCGACAATTTATCAATCTTTAATTTTCTGTTTCAAGTTCACACCAACCTGAGTGAGTTCCCGTCCTGGATTCACTGTTAGTTTTCCGGGTTTGTCAGGTATATCCTACTCTGCCTCTCCCATGAAAACTGACACTTCTGTTTCAATAATACAACTCCAATTACATTACAACACAGTACACTACAGCACAGGAACAGACAACTTCTGCACACCAAGCCTGCACCAATTCCTAACCAGTACTTACTCCCGGAGATAGCATGAACTGCAGATGCTGGAGAATCTGAGATAACGGGGTGTAGAGCTGGATGAGCACAGCAGGCCGGGCAGCATCAGAGGAGCATCAGTACTTATTCTCACTCCTTATTACCCATGCACGGGTTCCATTTCTTTGTTAGCCTCCTGTTCATGTGTCTATCAAGATTCACTTGAAGTGATGCTAACATGTCTTGCACCCACCACCTCGGCCGGTAGTCTGTTCCAGGCACTCACCACTCTCTGTGTGAAACATTTCCCCCTAAACGTTACTCTTCTCACCTTGAGCCTAAGCCCTCTTGTGGTTGGCCCTTTCACCCTGAGAACAAAGTCCCTGACCATCCATTACATCTACGCCTCTCATAATTGTATGGATTTACATGAGGTCATCCCTCAGTTCCGTATTTCCAGTGAAACCAATCCGAATTTATCCAACCTCTCCTCATAACTAAAACCATCCAGACCAGGCAACATCCTGGTAAAGTTTCTCTGCACCCTCTCCAAAGAGCCTATATCGTCTTGGTAATGTGTTGACCAGAAATGCATGCAATAAACTATCTCCACCTGCTTGCAAAGGTCCATGTTTTTCTTTATTACTTTTCACTTCCACTGTAATTACAAAACCCTTTGTATTAATGTTGATGTCATTCACACAGTTCATTGGAATTTCCTTTCTACAGCCCTTATTGTTTTGCTTTGTCTTCCCTTGCTGTTCTTTATATCATTTGCAGTCTTCTGGATCCAGGCTATTATTTGCACATTCACATGCTCTTTTTAAATTATTCCTCGATTCTGTTGGTGGGCCCTGGCTGTTTTACCGGGTAAGTGTCCTCTTCCTCCCTCAAAGGTACATACTGATCTGTATTGAGCTAGAATCTTAGAATCATACAGCATGGAAACAGACCCTTCGGTCCAACTTGTCCCAGCTGACCTGATTTCCCAAACTGAACTCGTCCCATTTGCCAGCATTTGGCTCATATCCCTCTAAACCCTTCCGATCCATGTGCCTGCCCAAATGAGAGTTTGAGGCTGAGACAGAGGGTGGGAGTAAAGATGAGTGAGTGAGTAGAAGTATGAATGAATGTGAGAAGGCGTGAGAGTGACAGCACGTGAATGTGACTATCAATGTGAGTGTGACAGTGAGTGTGCAAAATTAAATCCCAGCAAGGGTTAAGCACTAGCGCTCAGCTAACAGTCCAGATCCCTGGTGGTTTCAGTGACCCTTTATCTCACGTTGTCACGGCCGATGTTTATCTTTGACGTCACATGCTAAAAGGAATTAAGCAGGGTATGGTTTGCTACAGTTTAGCTAGTAACGGGATCAAAGTGATGCTCTCTCACAGACAACTGTCAATTAAACACACAGTAACAAGTCCCACACAGCTTATCGACTGAAAGGAATTGCTTGTTATTTTGATAGCTCTCAATGCCCTGTGATGGTGGAATATAAAACACTTTTCCTGGCTGTGACTAGAATGGTGCAGAAGCTCTGCATTTAACACATGTTCCTTCTGTTTGATATATGGGGAAGACCTGCGGTTACGTAGCACCTTGCGTGACTTCAGGATGCCCATCAGTAATTTCCAGCCAATGAAGTAGCTTTGGGGTGTGGTTACTATCGAGTTGTGGGAAACGTAGCGACCTAATTACACACTGTAAGATCCCAGAAAGAAGTTGGAATTGAGTGACCTCCCTGCAACCCATCTGAGCCACATGAGTTTTTATGTTAGGCACCGTGTGTGATAACGATACAAGCATCTGCTTCACTGCAGCCACCAGGGTAAACTCTTCCTCAAATTAGTTTGGTGGGCCGATCAGCCCACCCAGTTCAAGATAGTGTTTGTGCTCCACTCAAACTTCTTCCCATTTTCTCCTCTATATCGAAATCTCTCATCATGATCTCCATTCCTTTCCCTCCCACTTGTGTCCGTTTTCTCCTCAAATGCATTGATCCCATTTTCCTCCAAGGATCCACAATCTTACCGATCTGTCAGCAATGACATTTCTTGGTGAACCATCCTGAGTTGGTGGCTTCTGGGGATCCCCACAGAAGGAAGCATCATCCCCATGTCCATCTGATCGAAATCATTCAGAATGTCAAAGAACTTTCTGAGGAACACCTTCCTCTCGTGAGAGGTCACACCCAGCCTATGAGTCCTGTCCCAACATTTATGTTCCAACATTTCTATTAACATCATAGTGCCTTGGAGATTTTTACATCTCACTGAGAAAGACCTCAGAGTAAAATCTCATCTGAAAATTATGGCTCTATCGGGGGATAACCTATGAGCTCTGGCCTGTGCTCAGTTTCTGAAGGAGGACTTTTGACTGGTCAATGTGTACAATACTCACTGAGCTCCTGCTGACAATACGCAGCCTCCACATACAGGTTCAGAGCTAAGAAATATCTTCTAGATTAACTGCATCCCACTGTGGACTCTCCACACACTGATCTGCTCTTACTTTAACTCCATAAGTAGTATTTAGCAAGAAATAAACGAAAATGCAGGAGATTTCTCCTCTCAAGAAAAGTGGGTGTCACTGGCTAGGACACCATTTAAACCCGTCCCTAGTTGCCGCTTGAGAAGGTGGGGGTGAGCTGCTTTTTGAACCGCTGCAGTCCATGTGCTGTAGATAGACCCACAATGCCCTTAGGGAGGGAATTCCAGGATTTTGACCCAGTGACACTAAAGGAACGGAGATATATTTCCAAGTCAGGATGGTGAGTGTCTTGGAGGGGAACTTGAAGGGGGTGGTGTTCCCATGTATCTACTGCCCTTGTCCTTCTAGATGGAAGTGACCATGGGTTTGGGAGCTGCTCCTTAAGGATCTTTGGTGACTAGACGGCACACACTGAGTGTTGGTGGTGGAGGGAGTGGATGCTTGGGGATAAGGTGTCAATCAAGTGAGCTGGTTTGTTCTGGATGGTTTCAAGCTTGTTGAGAGTTCTTAGAGCTGCACCCATCCAGATAAGTGGGGAGTATTCCATCACACTCCCAACCTGTGCCTTGTAGATGGTGGACAGGCCTTGGGGAGTCAGGAGGTAAGTTACTTGCCACAGTGCCACAGTGATGCCACCTGAAGGTTGCAGGAACAGCAACTCATATTCCGCTTGGGAACCCTGCAGCCCAATGGTATCAATGTGGACTTCACCAGTTTCAAAATCTCCACTCCCCCCCACTGCATCCCAAAACCAGCCCAGCTCGTCCCCGCCTCCCTAACCTGTCCTTCCTCTCACCTATCCCCTCCTCCCACCTCAAGCCGCACCTCCATTTCCTACCTACTAACCTCATCCCACCTCCGTGACCTGCCCGTCCTCCCCGGACTGACATATCCCCTCCCTACCTCCCCACCTACACTCTCCTCTCCACCTATCTTCTCCTCTATCCACCTTCAGTCTGCCTCCCCCTCTCTCCCTATTTATTTCAGAATAGTCTCCCCATCCCCCTTTTCTGATGAAGGGTCTTGGCCCAAAACGTCAACTTTTGTGCTCCTCGGATGCTGCTTGGCCTGCTGTGTTCATCCAGCCCCACACTTTGTTATTTCTTATTCCTAGTCTCTGGCCTGTTCTTGTATCGAATGTATTTATATGGCTAGTCTAGTTCAGTTTCTGGTCAAAGGAAATACCCGCGGTGCATTGATAGTGTGGGATTAGGTGATGATGCCATTGAATGTCAAGGGACGGTGGTTAAATTGTCACTTACTGGTGATGGTCATAGCCTGGCATTTGTGTGGCGTGAATGTCACTTGCCACTTGTCAGCCCAAGCCTGGATAGAACATAGAACATAGAACAGTACAGCACAGAACAGGCCCTTCAGCCCACGATGTTGAGCCGACCATTGATCCTCATGTATGCACCCTCAAATTTCTGTGACCATATGCATGTCCAGCAGTCTCTTAAATGTCCCCAATGACCTTGCTTCCACAACTGCTGCTGGCAACGCATTCCATGCTCTCACAACTCTCTGTGTAAAGAACCCACCTCTGACATCCCTCTGATATTGTCCAGATCTTGTTGCAGTTGGGCACGGACTGCTTCAGTATGTGAGGAGTCGCGAATGGTGCTGAACATTGTGTAATCATCAGCGAACATCCCCACTTCTGACCTTATGATGGAGGGAAGGTCATTGATGGAGCAGCTGAAGATGGCTGGGTGTAGGATGCTAGAATAAGGAACTCCTGCAACCCCACAATCAACATCTAACCTCTGCAGTTCTTCATCACCCAGTCATCAATGGTCCTAAACAATTGAACATCTCCCTCTGGAAGGCGGCTCCACAAATATCCACATTCTCAACGCTGGGGGAGTTCAATACTTCATCAGCTCTGTCTCCATGCATTCTGTTTACTCTTTCCCCAGCTCAACCCCTGATTATTAACATAGATAATGCCCTTTCCCAGCTGCTTACAGTTCTGGCAAAGTGTTATTGGACCCGAAACTCTAACTCTGTTTTTCTCTCTCTACAGATACTGAGACCTGCAGAGTTTCTCCAGCATATTCTGTTTCTGTTTCAGATTTTGAGCTTCTGAAGTTCTTTGTCTCAATTTGGAGCTCATAAAATGGCTTATTTACGTCCAGAAGCAACAAACATTTGCACGCAGGGATCTGTCCTTCACAAGCGAAAAAACCTTGCTGTATTTTTCAATAACACAGGACCTTGGAGATTCTCCTCGGCTTGTTGGAGCGGGCTTGTCAATTGTTCAGCTAACCTTTCTCCTGGAATGTAGATTGTCATGGACATTCACAATCTGGTGCTCTTGCGAATTGTCTGGCCAGACAGTGGTTCAGTGGTTAGCATAAGCTGCCTTCCAGCACCAGGGGCCCAGGTTCAATTCTAGACCCAGGTGACTGCCTGTGTGCAGTTTGCACATTCTTCCCCACACCCCACCACCCCACCCTGTGTGGGTATGCTCTGGTTTCCTCGCACTGTGCGGGCTAGGTGTACTGGCCATGCTCAATTGTCCAGGGATGTGTGGCTGGCCGGATTAGGAGAAGTAAGGGGTGGGATGTGTTGCGGAGGTATGTGTGGCTGGCCGGATTAGGAGAAGTAAGGGGTGGGATGTGTTGCGGAGGGTCAGTGTGAACTCAATGAGGTGAATGGCCTGATTCCACACTGTAGGGGGTTCTATGATACTATTCCTGATGACCGCAAGACAGAAAGCTTCAGGTAGTGTCTCTTTTTTTCAGCAACATTCAAGTTCAGGACTTCCAAATAACTGTGTCAGGAATAATTCCCTTTGTTTCAAGTGTCTATCTGGAAGGATTCCAATTATTCACTCCTATATATTCATGGAATTCCAAAACGGTGCCAATATTCCCAGAAGCCCATGCACATTTCATCTCATATTCATGCAGCAAAGACAGCGTTCTGTCTTGTTGCAGACTCTTTTATGTGAAAATGAGATGATTATCTCCGACAGTGACACCCTGGCTCCCTTCCAGCTTGGAGTGAACTTTTTACTTCAGGTGTTGGCTCAGGACTGACTGAGCTCTTTCAGAACGTAGCCCCGTAACCTGATCCATTCGAATTCTGTCCCAGGTCTCCTGCTGGGAATGTGATGGAATGTGGGGAGCTCAGATTAGACTCTCCATTACCAAAGTGTCCCGCATGAACCATCATTACACTGGGTGTTTTTTGTGAGGGCTTCATGATACAAAGGCGACCCCGACTCAACCAGGATCCTCATAGCCATGGAGGACAATCAGGCTGCCTCTGAAAATCATACAGGGAGGGAGACCATTCTCATTTGGTTTTTCATTTCATTTTCATTTTCTTTTGGTTTCCCTGGAATCATATTGCAGCCTAGCCCCCAGGTCAATGCTGGGCCCCATCCCAAAGAGGCGTGAAGGTAAGATGGAGGAGTGATAGACAGCAGGGGGCAGGCTTGATGTGCATTTATTTTTAGGGTCCTCCTCGGCTTTACGGGGCGGTCTATGGGAAGCACAAGTTCAGGTGAATCCATCAACCTGCTGGGTTCACTGATCATTGGCGTCTCCTGCATGAGCCTATCGGTGTCCCTGTTTCCTACAACACAGACGCCTGTATCGGGTCGGCTGCCCCAGTTCACTTCAGGAGAGCTTCCTCACCGTCAGCATTTGACCTGGGTCTATCACCGCACCACCGCCCCCCCGCCCCACCCCCCACCAAGTTTTATCGGACTCCCTGTCACTCTGCCTACTGTGGCAGCTTCTGTAAATCTAACCCATGGCATCAGAGAGAATACAGCAGGAAGATTGTCAGGTATTTGAGGTCATCGCTGGCTGGGCCTCGCATTTCTTGTCCATCCCTATTTGCCCAGAGGGCAGTTAAGACTCAACCTACTTCCTGTGGGTCTGGAGTCACATGTAGCCCAGGCCAGGTAAAGAGAGTAGATCTCCTTCCCTGGGGGTTAAGAGTGAACCAGGAGGGTTCTTATGACAATTGACGATGGCCACAACTAGATTGTTTACTGAACAATTGTCACTATCGGCCGTGCTGGGGGTTTGAACCTGTGTCCCCAGAGAATGGGGCTCTGGGATATTAGCCGCAGAGGGACAGGGCCACTCTATCACTGCCACCTCCACCGGGAGAACAGCTCAGAGAATTGCCCTTGTGTCCGAGCCACAAACTGAACCTCTTTATCACACTGACCCTCACACTCACCGTCACACTGTTATACTCACTTTCACACCCACACTGACCCTCACACTCACTGTCACACTGACCACACTGTTATACTCACTTTCACACCCACACTGACCTTCACACTCACTGTCACACTGACCACACTGTTATACTCACTTTCACACCCACACTGACCTTCACACTCACCGTCACACTGACCACACTGTTATACTCACTTTCACACCCACACTGACCCTCACACTCACCGTCACACTGACCACACTGTTATACTCACTTTCACACCCACACTAACCCTCACACTCACCGTCACACTGACCACACTGTTATACTCACTTTCACACCCACACTGACCTTCACACTCACCGTCACACTGACCACACTGTTATACTCACTTTCACACCCACACTGACCTTCACACTCACCGTCACACTGACCACACTGTTATACTCACTTTCACACCCACACTGACCTTCACACTCACCGTCACACTGACCACACTGTTATACTCACTTTCACACCCACACTGACCCTCACACTCACCGTCACACTGACCACACTGTTATACTCACTTTCACACCCACACTGACCCTCACACTCACCGTCACACTGACCACACTGTTATACTCACTTTCACACCCACACTGACCCTCACACTCACCGTCACACTGACCACACTGTTATATTCACTTTCACACCCACACTGACCCTCACACTCACCGTCACACTGACCACACTGTTATACTCACTTTCACACCCACACTGACCTTCACACTCACCGTCACACTGACCACACTGTTATACTCACTTTCACACCCACACTGACCCTCACACTCACCGTCACACTGACCACACTGTTATACTCACTTTCTCACCCACACTGACCTTCACACTCACTGTCACACTGACCACACTGTTATACTCACTTTCACACCCACACTGACCCTCACACTCACTGTCACACTGACCACACTGTTATACTCACTTTCACACCCACACTGACCTTCACACTCACCGTCACACTGACCACACTGTTATACTCACTTTCACACCCACACTGACCCTCACACTCACCGTCACACTGACCACACTGTTATACTCACTTTCACACCCACACTGACGCTCACACTCACTGTCACACTCACACTCCCTGTCACACTCACACTGACTCTCACAGTCACACTCACTGTCACACTGACCACACTGTCATACCCCGACACTGACTGTCACACTGATTGTCACACTCACACCGACTGTCACAGTCACACTCACTGCCACACTGATCACACTATCATACTCACTTTCACACCCACACTGTCCTTCACACTCACTGACCACACTGTCACACACACTTTCACACTCATACTGACCTACACACTCACTCTCACACTCACACTCACTGTCACACTCACACTGAATGTCAGAGTCACACTCACTGTTACACTGACCACACTATCATACTCACTTTCCCACCCACACTGAATGTCACACTCACTGTCACGCTGACCACACTATCATACTCACTTTCACACCCACACTGAATGTCACACTCACTCTCACTGTCACAGTCACACTGACTGTCACACTCAAACTGACTGTCACAGTCACACTCACTGTCACACTGACCACACTGTCACACTCACTTTCACACCCACACTGACCTTCACACACACTTTCACACTGACCACACTGTCACACTCACTTTCACACCCACACTGACCTTCACATTCACTGACCACACTGTCACACACACTTTCACACTCATACTGACCTACACATCACTTTCACACCCACACTGACATTCACACTCACTGCCACACTGACCACACTGTCACACTCACTTTCACTCCCACACTGAATGTCACACTCACTGTCACACTCACACTGACTGTCACAGTCACACTCACTGTCACAGTCACACTCACTGTCACACTCACACTCACTGTCACAGTCACACTCACTGTCACACTGACCACACTATCATACTCACTTCCACACCTACACTGACCTTCACACTCACTGTCACACTGACCACACTGTTATACTCACTTTTACACCCACACTGACTGTCACAGTCACACTCACTGTCACACTGACCACACTATCATACTCACTTTCACACCCACACTGACCCTCACACTCACCGTCACACTGACCGCACTGTTATACTCACTTTCACACCCACACTGACCTTCACACTCACTGTCACACTGACCACACTGTTATACTCACTTTCACACCCACACTGACTCTCACACTCACTGTCACACTGACCACACTGTTATACTCACTTTCACACCCACACTGACCTTCACACTCACCGTCACACTGACCACACTGTTATACTCACTTTCACACCCACACTGACGCTCACACTCACTGTCACACTCACACTCCCTGTCACACTCACACTGACTCTCACAGTCACACTCACTGTCACACTGACCACACTGTCATACCCCGACACTGACTGTCACACTGATTGTCACACTCACACCGACTGTCACAGTCACACTCACTGCCACACTGATCACACTATCATACTCACTTTCACACCCACACTGTCCTTCACACTCACTGACCACACTGTCACACACACTTTCACACTCATACTGACCTACACACTCACTCTCACACTCACACTCACTGTCACACTCACACTGAATGTCAGAGTCACACTCACTGTTACACTGACCACACTATCATACTCACTTTCCCACCCACACTGAATGTCACACTCACTGTCACGCTGACCACACTATCATACTCACTTTCACACCCACACTGAATGTCACACTCACTCTCACTGTCACAGTCACACTGACTGTCACACTCAAACTGACTGTCACAGTCACACTCACTGTCACACTGACCACACTGTCACACTCACTTTCACACCCACACTGACCTTCACACACACTTTCACACTGACCACACTGTCACACTCACTTTCACACCCACACTGACCTTCACATTCACTGACCACACTGTCACACACACTTTCACACTCATACTGACCTACACATCACTTTCACACCCACACTGACATTCACACTCACTGTCACACTGACCACACTGTCACACTCACTTTCACTCCCACACTGAATGTCACACTCACTGTCACACTCACACTGACTGTCACAGTCACACTCACTGTCACAGTCACACTCACTGTCACACTCACACTCACTGTCACAGTCACACTCACTGTCACACTGACCACACTATCATACTCAC
This sequence comes from Stegostoma tigrinum, assembly GCF_030684315.1. Lineage (NCBI taxonomy): Eukaryota > Metazoa > Chordata > Chondrichthyes > Orectolobiformes > Stegostomatidae > Stegostoma > Stegostoma tigrinum. Next base: position 56,969,333 of record NC_081372.1, read on the forward strand.
TTCCACACCTACACTGACCTTCACACTCACTGTCACACTGACCACACTGTTATACTCACTTTTACACCCACACTGACTGTCACAGTCACACTCACTGTCACACTGACCACACTATCATACTCACTTCCACACCTACACTGACCTTCACACTCACTGTCACACTGACCACACTGTTATACTCACTTTTACACCCACACTGACTGTCACAGTCACACTCACTGTCACACTGACCACACTAACATACTCACTTTCACACCTACACTGACCTTCACACTAACTGTCACACTGACTGTAACACTGTCATACTCACTTCCACACCCACACTGATCTTCACACTCACTGTCACACTGACCACACTGTTATACTCACTTTTACACCCATACTGTCACAGTCACACTCACTGTCACACTGACCACACTGTCACACTCACTTTCACACCTACACTGACCTTCACACTCACTGTCACACTGACCACCCTGTCACACTCACTTTCACACTCACACTGAATGTCAGAGTCACACACACTGTTACACTGACCACACTGTTGTACTCACTTTCACACTCACACTAACCTTCACACTCATGTCACGCTGACCACACTTTCATACTCACTTTCACATCCACACTGAATGTCACAGTCACATTCACTGTCACAGTCACACTCACTATCACACTCACACTGACTGTCACAGTCACACTGACCACACTGTCATACTCACTTTCACACCCACACTAACTATCACACTCACTGTCACACTGACCACATGTCACACTCACTGTCACACCCACACTGACTATCACACTCACTGTCACACTCACACTCACTGTCACAGTCACATTCACTGTCACACTGACCACACTGTCACACTCACTTTCACACTCACACTGACCTTCACATTCACTGTCACACTCACACTCACACTGAATGTCAGAGTCACACTCACTGTTACAGTGACCACACTGCTGTACTCACTTTCATATTCACACTGACCTTCACACTCACTGTCACGCTGACCACACTGTTGTACTCACTTTCCCACCCACACTGAATGTCACACTCACATTCACTGTCACAGTCACACTCACTATCACACTCACACTGACTGTCACAGTCACACTGACCACACTGTCATACTCACTTTCACACCCACACTAACTATCACACTCACTGTCACACTGACCACATGTCACACTCACTGTCACACCCACACTGACTATCACACTCACTGTCACACTCACTGTCACAGTCACACTCACTGTCACACTGACCACACTGTCACACTCACTTTCACACTCACACTGACCTTCACATTCACTGTCACACTCACACTCACACTGAATGTCAGAGTCACACTCACTGCTACAGTGACCACACTGTTGTACTCGCTTTCATATTCACACTGACCTTCACACTCACTGTCACGCTGACCACACTGTTGTACTCACTTTCCCACCCACACTGAATGTCACACTCACATTCACTGTCACAGTCACACTCACTATCACACTCACACTGACTGTCACAGTCACACTGACCACACTGTCATACTCACTTTCACACCCACACTAACTATCACACTCACTGTCACACTGACCACATGTCACACTCACTTTCCCACCCACACTGAATGTCACACTCACACTCACTGTCACAGTCACTCTCACTGTAACACTGACCACACGATCATTCTCACTTTCACACCCACACTGACCTTCACACTCACTGTCACACTGACCACACTGTCACACTCACTTTCACACCCACACTGACCTTCACACTCACTGTCACACTGACCACACTGTCATACTCACTTTCACACCTACACTGACCTTCACACTCACTGTCACTCTGACCACCCTGTCACACTCACTTTCACACTCACACTGAATGTCAGAGTCACACACACTGTTACACTGACCACACTGTCGTACTCACTTTCACACTCACACAGACCTTCACACTCACTGTCACGCTGACCACACTATCATACTCACTTTCACACCCACACTGAATGTCACACTCACTCTCACTGTCACAGTCACACTGACTGTCACAGTCACACTCACTGTCACACTGACCACACTGTCACACTCACTTTCACACCCACACTAACTATCACACTCACTGTCACACTGACCACATATCACACACTGTCACACCCACACTGACCTTCACATTCACTGACCACACTGTCACACACACTTTCACACTCACACTGACCTTCACATTCACTGTCACACTCACACTCACACTGAATGTCAGAGTCACACTCACTGCTACAGTGACCACACTGTTGTACTCACTTTCACACTCACACTGACCTTCACATTCACTGTCGCGCTGACCACACTGTTGTACTCACTTTCCCACCCACACTGAATGTCACACTCACATTCACTGTCACAGTCACACTCACTATCACACTCACACTGACTGTCACAGTCACACTGACCACACTGTCATACTCACTTTCACACCCACACTAACTATCACACTCACTGTCACACTGACCACATGTCACACTCACTGTCACACCCACACTGACTGTCACAGTCACTCTCACTGTAACACTGACCACACGATCATTCTCACTTTCACACCCACACTGACCTTCACACTCACTGTCACACTGACCACACTGTCACACTCACTTTCACACCCACACTGACCTTCACACTCACTGTCACACTGACCACACTGTCATACTCACTTTTACACCTACACTGACCTTCACACTCACTGTCACACTGACCACCCTGTCACACTCACTTTCACACTCACACTGAATGTCAGAGTCACACTCACTGTTACACTGACCACACTGTTGTGCTCACTTTCACACTCACACTAACCTTCACACTCATGTCACGCTGACCACACTTTCATACTCACTTTCACATCCACACTGAATGTCACAGTCACACTCACTGTCACACTCACACTGACTGTCACATTCACACTGACCACACTGTCATACTCACTTTCACACCCACACTGACTGTCACACTCACTGTCACACTCACTGTCACACTGACCACACTGTCACACTCACTTTCACACTCACACTGACCTTCACACTCACACTCACTGTCACACTCACACTGAATGTCAGAGTCACACTCACTGCTACAGAGACCACACTGTTGTACTCACTTTCATATTCACACTGACCTTCACACTCACTGTCACGCTGTCCACACTATCATACTCACTTTCACACTCACACTGAATGTCACACTCACACTCACTGTCACAGTCACACTCACTGTCACACTGACCACACTGTCGTACTCACTTTCACACCACACTGACCTTCACACTCACTGTCACAATCACACTGACTGTCACAGTTACATTCACTGTCACAGTCACACTCACTGTCACACTCACACTGACTGTCACAGTCACACTCACGGTCACACTGTCGTATTCACTTTCACTCCCACACTGACCTTCACACTCACTGTCACACTGACCACACTGTCACATTAACTTTCACTCCCACACTGAATGTCACACTCACTGTCACACTCACACTGACTGTCACAGTCACAATCACTGTCACAGTCACACTGACCACACTATCGTACTCACTTTCACACCTACACTGACCTTCACACTCACTGTCACACTGACCACACTGTCATACTCACTTTCACACCTACACTGACCTTCACACTCACTGTCACACTGACCACACTGTCACACTCACTTTCACACTCACACTGAATGTCAGAGTCACACTCACTGTTACACTGACCACACTGTTGTACTCACTTTCACACTCACACTAACCTTCAAACTCATGTCACGCTGACCACACTTTCATACTCACTTTCACATCCACACTGAATGTCACAGTCACATTCACTGTCACAGTCACACTCACTGTCACACTCACACTGACTGTCACAGTCACACTGACCACACTATACTCACTTTCACACCCACACTAACTATCACACTCACTGTCACACTGACCACATGTCACACTCACTGTCACACCCACACTGACTGTCACACTCACTGTCACACTCACACTCACTGTCACACCCACACTGACTGTCACACTCACTGTCACACTCACACTGACTGTCCCACTGACCATGCTGTCACTCTCACTTTCACGCCCACTCTGACGTTCACATTCACTGTCACACTCACACTGACCTTCACACTCACTGTCACGCTGACCACACTGTCACACTCACTTTCACACCCACACTAACTGTCACACTCAGTCACACTCACTGTCACAGTCACACTCACTGTCGCACAGACCACACTGCCAAACTCACGTATACACACACACTGACTGTCACACTCACTGTCACACTCATACAGACTGTCACACTCACTGTCACACTGGCCACACTTTCATACTCACTTTCACATCCACACTGAATGTCACAGTCACATTCACTGTCACAGTCACACTCACTGTCACACTCACACTGACTGTCACAGTCACACTGACCACACTGTCATACTCACTTTCACACCCACACTAACCTTCACACTCACTGTCACACTGACCACACTGTCACACTGACCACACTGTCACACTCACTTTCACACTCATATTGACCTTCACACTCACTGTCACACCGACCACACTGTCACACACAATTTAACACTCACACTGACCTTCACACTCACTGTCTCACTAACACTCACTATCACACACACACTCACTGTCACACTGATCGTCACAATCACACTCATTGTCACACTGACCATCACAATCACTCTCACTGTCATACTGGCAGTCACTGTCACACTCACACTCACAGTCACACTGACACTGTCACACTGACTGTCACAATTAGCTACACTGGAGTTATAAAATGACTTGGAGTGAATGTAATGTTTCAGGTTTGTCTCCATTGGTGTTACTGAAAGGGTAAACAAAACGATGGCATCTCAGCTCCTGTCGGAACATGATGAAAGCACTGCATGACATTCCAGCTTCTTCATGGGGAAGTGGGCAAGACCCTGAGTATGAAAGAGGAACAGCCCCTCTTGCTGGTAATGAACATGTCCTTCTCCTCACCCTCTGTCACACAGCAGCTGATCACCCAGGGACAGTAACAGGTGAGAACTGGAAACTGCTGAACCCGGCTATTGGGTAGGGTGGGGGCCTTGGATAAGGGAGAGCTTAGGCCCTGAAATTATTGAACTCAGTATTGAGTCTGGAGGACTGTAGGGTTCCCAAGTAGAAAATGAGGTGTTGTTCCTCCAGCTTGTGCTGAGCTTCGCTGGAACACTGCGGCAAGCCAGATGCAGAGATGTTGGCCATGGGGCAGGGTGGTGCATTGAAGTGGCAGGCAAAGGGTAGCTCAGGGTCTTTTTTGTGAGCAGAACATAGATGTTCTGCGAAGCGGTCACCCAGTCTATGCTTCATTTCACCAATGTAGAGACTACATTGTGAGCAGCGAATGCTGTAGACTAGATCCTGGGAAGTGCTGTGGAGTGTTGCTTCATCTGGAAGGGATGTTTGGGCCCTTGGATTCTAGGGAGGGAGGAGTTAAATGCGCAGTAAATGCGAAGGCAAAACCTTCACCGGTTACATGGTAAGGTGCTGTGGGGCTGTGGGGAGGTGTTGGGGTTGAAGGAATTGTGGACCAGGGTGTCCCAGAAGGAACGGTCCCTGCGGCATGCAGACAAGAGAGGGGAGGGGAATATGTGTTTGATGGTGGCATCTTGCTGGAGGTGGTGGAAATGGCATCTGATGATCTTCTGGATGTGGATGATTGTGGAATGGGCGGTGAGGATAAGGGGAACCCTATCGCTTTTGCGGGAGGGAAGAGAAGGTGTGAGGGTGGAAGAGCAGGAGGTGGACCAGACCCAGTCGAGAGCCCTATTGACATTGGTGCTGGGGAATCCTGGTAGGACCTCTTCCAGAATTCCAACCCCTCTCCTTTCTATCCCTGCCACTCCCTCTCTCTCTCCCTCTCTCTCTTTATCTATCTGTGATTTGTGTTGGGAAAGGGTGCACATGGCTATTGAGCGTACACTATGATGAAGTATGATTGTGGGAGACCCCATTATAAATGTATCAATGTCCCTGAAATTGGAATCTCTCTTGTTCAATCTCAGGGGATGTTATCACTCTCCCAAAGCTGCCTGAAAGTATGTTGGAACTAGTGACAGAAAATGTACAATTCCTTCCATTCTCTCTTTCACCTCCTCCCTTGATCTCTTCTTCTCCACTTTCCCATTCCCTCCTTCAGCTCCTCTCCCCGTACCTAGATCTCACATTCAACACGACCCACTTTGCCTTTCCCCTCCCTTTCCCATCCTCTCTACTCTCAGTCCCTGCTAATTGGCTCCACCCATTTGCACTCCCCTTGCATCAGCCAGTATTCACCACACTGATCAGTGTGCCCTCCAGCCCAACCCCATATTCCTGTTGGGTTTGTTTCACCCTCCTTCAATCCCATGTGATCTGATCATGCCAACTTGGTACTTTCAATCAGGACCTGTTTCACAGAACAGGAGAAATTTGCATGGGCAAACACACAATCATTTTAGAACATAGAACATAGAACATAGAACAGTACAGCACAGAACAGGCCCTTCAGCCCACAATGTTGTGCCGACCATTGATCCTCATGGATGCACCCTCAAATTTCTGTGACCATATGCATGTCCAGCAGTCTCTTAAATGACCCCAATGACCTTGCTTCCACAACTGCTGCTGGCAACGCATTCCATGCTCTCACAACTCTCTGCGTAAAGAGAGATTTTGCATCTGCATTAACATTATGCTTGAGGATAGCTGTACCAAGATGTTGAGTATTTATCTATGAGATTAAATGACTGCAGAAACAGAGATCCCTGCATTTTTATTTATCCATTTAGGACCTCAGAAAGCCCCAAAGTGCTTCACAGCTAATTAAGGGCTTTGACTCAGAAGCAAACTTATCAGAGCTTTGAAATTTGAACAGGTAAACAGGGTGGGTAAGAAGGTGTCTAGCATGCCTGCCTTCATTGCTCAGACCATTGAGTTTAGGAGTTGGGATGTCCTATTGAAGTTACACAGGACATTATTTGGCATGGACGGGTTGGACAGAGGGGTCTGTTTCCATGCTGTATGGCTCAATGACTCTGTAAGTAAAGCTAAAGAAAGGCAGGATGGACAAGCTTTATATAATGATACAAAAACAGGATGAAGTGACAAGAAATAAAGGAAAGGAATGGTTCACAATGAACAATGCTGCCAGACCAAATGGGCGCATCAAGATGTGGGTACAGTTGGAAAATCAAGGACCATAGAAATGTTTCACATCAAGGTCTCAGGGGCAGGATTGTTGTGAGGAAGAATTCAAATGACATTTGGGATAAATTAAAAGTGAAGACAGGCACAGTTCAGTAGAAGAAGGTGGGTTCTAAGAGTTTTGAGGCCACAGTAGGAGTGTGAGATCTGTAATTTTAATCGTGGTTCTCATGGAAATAATTAAGATCCCAAGCACACAGCTTTATATGGGGAAATCATGAAATAGGACAAGCACTGGTGCCAAGAAAGGTCGGAAAATATCCATCTTGCCTGCAAAATGTTGGAGGGCTCTGTTTTACCTGGCAGCACTTCTATTTAACAGAATTAAAACATTTTTACAGCGGTTGGTAATAAAGCAATGTTATATTGCATTGGTAATTTTTTTTGTCAAGGGGAACCAAACAGTATTGCTTTTTATAGAAGTAAAAGTCTTCAAAGGCATGAGATTACAGCAGCTGTGAAATTCTGCAGAATTTATAAGCAAGAGGATTAAATAGTCACATTCAGAAGATATACCATGAGAAATAATATTAACTTCAAGATTTAACATCAGAGATGGGCCAAATAGAACAGTGGATTAGACATTTTGGCTAAAACAGTTCTTAAGTTTGAATTGCTTCAAACCTAAATACTAAATCATAAGCTGAACAAGTAAGTATGCGATTGTATTTAACTGAATTCACAGCCAACTGTGGTACAAACCAGCAAAAGATAAATTAAGACAGAGACTTGTAAAGATGTTTTGACAGGCTTTTGATGATTATTTCGATCTGAGAACAAATGAAGTTTTGTTTTCAAACTGCAAGATTTAACAGAGCAGTTCAATATCCAGGGGAATCCATAGATAGTTCAATTAACTATCTCTACAGGTTGGTGGGAAACTGAGACTAAGACGTTTTGAAAGCAGAACTCGTAACAGAACAGAATTGTTGTTGGGAATATAATCGGAACTTTGTCAGATTTATTACAGCCAAAACAAGACATGGGTTTTGGAAAAAGCTATCCAGATTGTGTTGGAATTAAAAACCAGGAAGAATTGCAGAAACCCCCAAGAGGAGAAGAACAACCTCATTGTAAGACAACAATAGAACCTATTCATTTTGTAAAGGTACAAACACTCGAAAGACGCATCACAAGTGAATACAAAAAGCTGGCCAAACAACAAATGTTAAGAGTGTCAGTGTTTTGAAAGCAAAACAAAAGCCTCACAGACTCAAACAGTACCCAGCCATGACAAAAGAATTCTACAGTTGTAAAACAATAGGTTAATTCCAGAAAACGTGCAGAAGTAGGTTGCAGTTACAGAGCACTAAAATGTTAATTAAATGTTTGTTCGTACAAGGTTAATGCAATAAAACCACAAGCAATGGAAAAAGTGCCCAATGCAATCTGAAGGAAATTGGTGTGATCAAACTGACTCAGAGGTTTAACAAAGCTCATTTATATTGAGATCAGTATACATTAGCAATCCACATGTCTGACTCATCAAACGTTTTGCTTATATATTCTTTCATGTGACGTGGGTGTCGCTGGTCGGCCCAGCATTTATTGCCCATCCCTAATTGTCTAGGGAGCCAAGTGAATCCCTAAAGGAGTTTAAGGGAAGTAGGAGTACACTTAAGGGGGAATTCAGGAGGGCAAGGAGAGGACATAAGATAGCTTTGGCAAATAGGATTAAATCAAATCCCAAGGGATTCTATAAATTAATAAAGGCAAAGGGGTAACTAAGGAGAGAATAGAGCCCCTTAAAGATCAGCAAGACCACCTATATACGGAACTACTGGAGATGGGAGAGATACTAAACAATATTTTGCATCAGTACTTACTGTGGAAGAGGACATGAAGGGTAGGGAACTTGGGGAAATTAGTGATATCTTGAAAAGAGTTTGTATAACAGAAGAGGAGGTGCTGGAGATCTTAAAATGCATAAAGGTAGATAAACCCCTGGGACCTGATCAGAACTTTGTGGAAAGCTAGGGAAGAGATTGGCGAGGATGAGGTCAAGTATGATTTCCCCCCCGTTGGTTCCCTCACCACCTGTCTCGCAGCTATGACCTTTAGGACCTTTAGGACCCGGCCAGCTCGATCAGTAGTCCTGCTGCCGAGCCACTCTCGGGGGTGGACAATGAAATCCCCCTCCCAGAGTACATTTTACACCCTTGCCATCCTTCAGGCTTTCTCCAAATGTATTCATTCAGCATGGAGGAGGGCTGATTCATCAGTCGAACGAGGACGGTACGTGGTAACCAGCAGGAGGTTTCCTTGCCCATGTTTAACCTGAAGCTTTGAGACTTCATGGGGTCTGGAGTCAATGTTGAGGACTCCCAGAGCAACACCCTCCTGACTGTATCCCACTGTGACACCCCCTCTGCTGGGTCTGTCTTTCTCTGAACCTCATGCATTTTTCCGACAATCAACAATGGCTTCATGGTCATAAGTTGATTCTTAAATCCTTTTTTTTTAAAATTCTTAAAGTTTTTAATTGAACTCCTGTTCCGTCCTCTGCTGTGGCAGGATTTGAACCCAGGTCTCCCAGAACATTAGCTGAGTTATCTGGATTAATTGTCTCACGATAGTACCACTAGGCCACAGACTCTGTCTTCACCCAGCCTGCACCCGTACCATGTAATAAAATCCACGAGGATCTCGCAATATTTCCATTTGACTCTTTTACAAAGCAGTTCCAGCGCCCGATTAACCCAGCAATGCTTCTGCTGTCTGATTTTTCCCGATCTGAAGGGCTTTGCATTTGTGTCATCGAACGCATTGCGATTCTCTAATCAGTGGCTGGAGTGTGGTTGACACACATTACTCCCATTAAGCTGTCGGTAGCAGGTGGGGTGAGGAGCTGCGCAGAGGGTTTGAAAAAATAATACAGATTAATTGTCAGTGACAAACATTTCTGCAAAACCTTATAGAATTCCAAGGAATGATGTCTGAGGGCTGTAGTCATGGGCCATGCACTGCTGTTAGCCCTATCCCTCTGGTTTACATTCATTAACTTTCCACTAATGTGACTGGGAAAGTTTCTCATTGATATTTATTCAATGTTGCAGTCTCATAGGAACATCTATCAGGGACAAACGCAGGCCAGGATACTTCATTTACACTCTTCTCCATTCATTTGGAAAGTTGAGAAACTTCAGAAGAGGAGGGTCTATTCAGCCCCTTGAGGCTGCTGTACCTTATCAGTCAGGATTTTTTGACCTACACCTCAGATCTATTTATATTATTATTCAACAACAGTTTGTCATTTACAGTCTTGAGGGGTACCATGTAACATTTCAGGAAGGGGAACAGGAGTCACTAAAGATGATACTTTAGCTGTGAGTCAATACTGGGCATGGCACCGTAATGATCCTGTAACGAGAGTGCGTCTGGACTAATCTTCCAGAGACGTGAACAGTTCGAATATTGTTAATAAATAAATCAGGGATTTCAAAAGAAAATGAGTATCATGTGTTGGTGAGCATGAAGCAAGCAGGTTATTGTGAAACGCCGCTAGCTCAATAGTGCCATCAAAACCCAGGCTATGACTTCAGGCCCACGAGCAGATGGATGGTTCTTCATGGGTCGTGGAAATGGCCCCCCAACCCCCTCCCCACTGTATCAAACTGCCCAATAGATGTAAAACCAGCCTGATCTAGGCCCGAACCGTCAGCTTTTGTGCTCCTAAGATTCTGCTTGGCCCGCTGTGTTCATCCAGCTCTACGCTTTGTTATCTCGGATTCTCCAGCATCCGCAGTTCCCATTACCCCTGATTGCCAAGGCATCAGGCACCGCAAATCCAGAGCCTGTGTGGTCAAGCCTGCAAATTCCTCTTTACCAAATCTGTAGACTCGGCAGAGCTTTCTCACCGACTATTCGAACAACAGCCTGGCAATGGCTATACTCAGCGACTCACACTACTGTGTGTCCCAAAGCCATGCCTCAGTAACACGGGCTCTGAAGCCCAGCCATTACATCGCTGGCTAAGTGGTTCTCACTGATTCTCATTTCATACTTGGCCAGTGTTGAGAGTTCTGCTCTAAGCTTCAGGAATGAGAAACTAATGAGTTCCCTTGAAGAAAAGGTTCAACACGAAACAAGCTCCTTTACTGCTACCAGTCGCTGTAATTTCACATTGGTGCCTGCGAGCTCTGCTCAGCTTTATCCTATGTTGCACAAAACAGCAAATTACAGCCAACTTGTCAAAGCCAAGTGCCAAGGGGAGAAAGCTTCATTTTGTCATTGATTCGTCTCTGGTGCTTGATAGGATGCATTCCGCACACTCTCAGGCAAAATTGGAAGGTTGGAGAAAAGAAATTCAAAAAAAGTCTAGAGAGAGAAAGAATGTGTATGAGAGGAGAGGGAGGGAGAAGTGGGGGGAGGAAAAGACAGGAGACAAGAGGGAGAAATAACGGATGGGAGAGATGGGGAGATTAGCCCCTATTTCCTTCGCCCTCTAACTATTTGTTTGTCTGTTACATAGTCTGGTGCAGAATATTAGTGGATAAGGCATACCATGGGCCTTGCTTCCTGATAAACTCAGCACTTTTGGAGTTTTAACGTTTTATTTTCATCCGCTAATGGCAGGTGGATTTGCCGGCTGGGTCACCCAGCAGTGGGTCTCCTTGAGAAAGTGTGGTTTTATCCAAACCGCTTTGGCGTTGCCAGCGAGCTTTCGGTCAGCCAACCTAACATCACCTCATGTCAAGTGGCGTAAAATTTCACCTGAGTCAGCTCCTGTGAAATTTCTTCGCGGCATTTTACTTCGTTAACGGCGCTACGTAAATGCAGCCCGTGTTTGCCTGTCGCTGACGATGACAGGATCTGAAATGTCCAGTTGGCTAATTCAGATAAAATTATCCAGTCGCGGGTTGCAGGGTCCCCCGGCCTCGGGGAGTCCAGCGACTGGACCCATGGTTTGGTCTGCATTTCTAACTGCCACAACTGCTCTCCCACCTTCACCACTCCGTCTGAACTTCTCAGTCATTGCTGAGATTAGCTTGACAGATTATGAGATAGTCAAGGCCAATCGGGGCAACCAAGAGGCAATATAAATGCAAGGGGAAACTGTCGAGCAAGTAGTAGGCCCTTAGGATCATTGATAAACAGAGGGACCTTGGGGTGCAAACCCATAGCTCGCTGGAAGTGGCAACACAAGCAGATAAGGTGGGAAAGAAGGCGTTATGGTGTTCATTGGTTAAGAGTATAAATGTTGGCAAGTCATGTTGCAGCTGTACAAAACTTTGGTCAGGCCACATTTGGAGTATTTGTGTGTCATTCTGGTCACCACGCTACGGGAAAGACGTGGGGGCTTTGGTGAGGGTACAATAGAACTTTTCCAGGATGTTGCCTGGATTGGAGAGTATTAGATATAAAGGAAAGTTGGACAAACTTGGATCATTTTCACCACAGCATCAGAGGCTGAGGGGCGAGCTGTTAGAAGTGTATAAATTATGAGAGGCATGGCTAGGTGACAGTCTTTTTCCCAGGGTAGAAATGGCAAATACTAGGCGGCATAGTTTTAAGGGAGGACAGCATCATCATCATCATCAGCAGTCCCTCGCGGACGAGGGTGACCCTCTTCCACTCTCAGGGTGAGTCTGTAGGTGGCCGTACAGACCGATACAGCTACCGCAGGCTCTGTTACAGAAGGTGGTCCCAGGGTGGGGGTGTGTGGGGCGTTGGTGTGACAGTCTGCTCCTTATGCTGTCTACGCCTGGCTTCCGCCTTTTCCCAACAGCAAGTCTCGAGGCGCTCGACGCCTTTTCCCGGATGCTCCTCCTCCACTTTGGATGGATTTGGCCCAGTGATTCCCAGGTGTCTGTGGGAATGTCGCACTTCCCCAGTGAGGCCTTGTGGGTATCACTGATGCGCTCCCTCTGTCTACCTGGGGCTCCCCTGCTGTTTCGGAGCTGGGAGTGGAGTAGCTGCTCGTGTTGGTCATGTGGACAACGTGCCCAACAGGTTGTAGCCGATCAAGGCGGGGTCAGTGCCTCGCAGCTGGGGATGTTGACCCGGTCAAGGACCCTGGTGTTGGTACGCCAGTATTCCCAATGGATTCACAGGATCTAGTGAAGGCAGCATTGGGTGGTACTGCTCCAGTGCACTCAGGTGCCCGCTGTAGACGGTCCATGTCTCAGAGCCATAGAGGAGGACAGGAACCACCACAGATCTGTAAACCAAGAGCTTGGTGTTGGATCTCATGTTCATGTCCTCAAACACACCTTTCTTCAAGCGGCCAAAGTCTGTGCTAGCAGACTGGAGATTCTGGATCTCTTCATCAACAGTTGCTTTGGCCAACAGGACACTGTTGGTGTGGTCAACATTCTCTAAGGCCTCCCTATGGACCTTGATGGCTGGGTTTGGGCGTTGGAGGGTTGGTATTTGCTTCACAATGCCAGGCTAGGTTTGTGGAGGAGGGTTTTTGTTCATGTTGAGTCATTGCTCGCACATGCATCTATAAAAGTGCTGACGATGGTCTGGAGTACATCCTTTGAATTTGCACATAAGCAAGCATCATCTGTGTACTGCAGCTCGATGATGCTGGTCGGGTGACTTTAGTTCTGGGTTGAAGGCAGCAGACGTTGACTAATTTCCCAGTGGTTCTGTCGATTAGCTTGACTCCAGTGTTTAAGAGGCAGGTACATGAAGAAGCAGGGAATAGAGGGATACAGGCTGTGCGCATCATGTTTCAGAGACGGTAGGAACTGCAGATGCTAGAGAACCTGAGATAACAAAGTGTGGAGCTGGATGAACACAGCAGGCCAAGCAGCATCTCAGGAGCAGGAAGGCTGACATTTCAGGCCTTGTCCATGCCTCAGAAATTTCCCTGAAGAAATTTTTCTTCAGAAGAAGGGTCTAGGCCCGAAACGTCAGCCTTCCTGCCCCTCTGATGCTGCCTGGCCTGCTGTGTCCATCCAGCCCCGCACCGTGTTACCTCATCCTCATCATGTCTTCCCTTTCCTTGCTTATCTTTTCTAGTGCATCTGTCCCTCTTAATCCAGGCTGAGGCTTGTTTGCCATTGATCAGCCCGTGTGAACAGCTTGCCTGTATCCTCCTGGGATTTACAATTATCCTCCTCACTTTTCAGCAGCCCTCCAGTTTTGACATCATCAGCACACTTACTGATCAAACCTCTGAGTCCTGGGAGATCCGCAGCTCCTCTGTGAGGGAGGTGAAGTTTAGATGGATTTTATGACTTGGATCAATGACTGAGTAAACAGTAATGCCAATCTGTCAACTCTATCCAGCACATTTTGATTCTCTCCCAGGTGTCTGTTATTCTGTTTATAACATTCCCAAATCCCTAGATTAGCTTCCAGCCTGTAACTCACACCCGAGTGTCTGTTATTCTATCCATAAACTATCCAAATCCCATAATTATTTTCAATCGTGAAACTCACTCCCAGTTATTTGTAATTCAATATGTAAACGATCTAAATTCTTGGATTAGATTCCAGTCTACAGCTCACTTCTGGGTATCTGTTATTCTAAACGCAAGCTATCCAAACCCCATCATTAGATTTCTGCCTATAACTGACATCTGGTTTTGATATTTGATGTCAGAATAGTGAGCAGGAACTTGTTTTGACTATGCCGGCTTCTTAAAAAACGTAGCAATCACGTCATATGCAGCTAAATCTGGATGATTACTGGTCTAAAGATTACTGGGGTTCGTGCAGGGGTGCAAGGATTACAGTAGCAAGGCAGATAGCTTGAAATGCCTCAGAGCAGAGTCTAGCACTAACTGTGTGAAGGAATCAGCTTGTCTAGCCTCATTACAATTAAACAGATGTGATATAAACGCGCAAGACTCACAATATGCTGTTTCAATGTGAACACCAGTGACACTTACGGACATAATGCCTGTGGGTAATGTCTTATTAACACATCTCATTCACATATTCAGTCCTGTGCTCTCCTGCCACTCTCTGAGTGTTGAGCCACCCATCTCTCTCTCTCTCTCTCTATCTCTCTCACCCCTCTCGCTCTCATTGTTTCAAAGATTAGGTCTCCATAGGCTCCTGGCAATGTGACATGTACAGCAAATTCAAAGGATACCCTTCAACTTTAAACAGCTCAAATAATGAGGGGCATGGATACAGTTAATGGTATCAGAGATAATGGGAACTGCAGATGCTGGAGAATCCTAGATAACAAAGTGAGGAGCTGGATGAACACAGCAGGCCAAGCAGCATCTCAGGAGCACAAAAGCTGACGTTTCGGGCCTAGACCCTTCATCAAAAAAGGGTTAGGTCTAGGCCCGAAATGTCAGCTTTTGTGCTCCTGAGATGCTGCTTGGCCTGCTGTGTTCATCCAGCCTCACACTTTGTTATCTTGGTTATTGGTAGCTGTCTTGCCCCGGGACGGGGGATTTCAAGACTTGGGGGGGGGCACACTTATTTAGGGGAGAGATTTTTAAAAGGCTTAAGGGGCAATTTTATTTTACACACAGAAGGTGGTTCACATGTGGAATGAACTTCCCGAGGAAGTGATGGATACAGCTACAATTCGGATAAGTACATGGATAGGAAAGGTTTGGAGGCATGAGGGTCAGCAGCAGGAAGGTGGAACTAGTTGAGTTTGGCATGAACTGGTTGGGCCGAAGGGTCTGTTTCTGTGCTGTATGACTGCATGACTCTAACCATGTGAAGGTAGGAGCACTCGAGTGCCTTCAGCCACGTAAACATACTCATTTCAGGATCTCCCGCTGTTTGTTGCGGTGGCACAAACAGATAGCAGCTGCAGGCTCCCACATGCTGAGCTACACATAAAGGACCCTGTGAGAGGATGCCACAAACTGTCCATCTGTGCACGAAGCTCTGAAAGTGGGGCGCACATGTTGCATTGCAGTCTTACTGAGACAGATCCAATTGGAAGTGGTCTGCACTGAGCCTTCTCAAATAGACTCTGCACATTCAGTCATGAATTGGAGGTGCCGGGGTGAATGAGGTCAAAAAAATGTGCAACGAAAACAGAACTTGCTGGAAAAGCTCAGCTGGTCTGGCAGCATCTGTGAAGAAATAAAAAATCAGAGTTAATGTTTCGGGTCCTGTGACCCTTTCTCAGAATTGATGGTAGCTAGGAAAACATTGGTATACATGAAGAAAATAGGGAGGGGGCTGGGAGAGGGAGTAAACAAGAGGATAGAGCCTCTAACGGGAGAAGAGCAGTTGGATAAACAAAGGAGTTGATAACAATTTGCCGAGGAGGGTGAATAGTTGTTAATGGGGACTGTTAGTGATTAACAAACGGGGGGTGTGTAATGGCAGGCTATGTGGTAACAAGGCCTGGTGTGCTGGGTAGGAGGCAGGAACATGGGAGAGTTTAGGCCCTAAAATTATTGAACTCGATATTGAGTCCGGAGGGCTGCGGGGTTCCCGAGCGGAAAATGAGGTGTTGTTCCTCCAGCTTGCATTGGGCTTCGCTGGAACCCTGCAGCAAGCCTGAGGCAGAGATGTTGGCCAGGGGGGCAGGGTGGTGTGTTAAGGTGGCAGGCAACGGGTAGTTCAGGGTCTTTTTCGCCGTTGGAGAAATGAAGTGTACACTAGGTGATGCAGAACATCTACGTTCTGCTTGCAAAAAGGACCCTGAGCACCCAGTTGCCTTCCACTTCAACGCACCACCCTGTTCCCTGCCCAACATCTCTGCCTCAGGCCTGCTGCAATGTTCCAACAAACATGGCTCATAACACGTTACAAACATTACTCCAAACATGCCACAAACATGACTCCCAACATGACACAAGCATGCCATTGACTCTGTTCCATTTTGTTTGCAGTTGGTTGGAGAAGTGGGATACATGACGATGGACGATTTGGGCAGCCAATGGCTTCAGGGTAGTGGGAGCGGGATTGTTGGAGGCAGGAGGTCATGTGAGTAATGCATCCCAACTTTCATTCCAGTGGAATCTGAATGGACCGCGGATGCTGTAAATCATGAGCAAGAATTTGCTGGGAAAGCTCAGAAGGTCTGGCAGCATCTGTGAAGGCAAAATCAGAGTGAACGTTTTGGGTCCGGTGACCCTTCCTCAGAACGTACATCCCAATGGGGCCACTATAACTTTCCTTGGTAAACAGTCACAGTGAAGCCTGCTATTAGCTTCTTTCCAAACCAATCCCCAAACCTTACTGGTGTCATGCTTCCTGAAGCTTCTGGTGTGGCCTTGCAATTTCTTTGTGAGGCAACAGTTTCCAGGTCGAACCCGATCAACTGGGCCCGCGGGTCGTGGCTTCAAAACCATTTTCAGTTTGCCAAGGGGATCGCCGCCCACTCCAGCTTACAGGGCCCACACGCTCAACCTGAGGACAGGATTCTCCCCGACCACGAACATCTGCAGGCTGCCAGCAACACTCATCTGTCCATTGGGCCCACTCAGGGGGGTCAGGCCACATCAAGTGGCAGCCCATAGTGGATGAGACCAAAGCCGCCAATTCTAGCACAAGCGCCGGACCTGAGTCAATGAGACCCTCACTCCTGAGGCAGACAGTTGAGAGCCCTGGTCCTGCTTGAGAGTCTGAAAGGTATAGTCAAGGCCAACAATCCAACACCGAACCTGGTTGAGTTGACAGTGTTGGAGGCAACACTGTGTTTGATGACCAGTAAACCGAATCTCCTGAGATAGCAGGAACTGCAGATGCTGGAGTTGGAGATAACACAGTGTAGAGCTGGATGAACACAGCAGGCCAGGCAGCATCAGAGGAGCAGGAAAGCTGACGTTTCAGGTCGGGACCCTTCTTCAGAAAAAAAGATCCTAAAGCACTACTTTAAAGAAAACTGGGGCGTTCTCTCGATGTTCTGGACAATAGTGGAAATAGTTTGGAATGCCCCCAGATGATCAAAAGCCTACAGGCCTGACCTACCTACAAACATGCCCACCTCACTCAGATTTCAAAGGAAGACCAGCCATGATCTTATCGATAATAAAATGTGAGGCTGGATGAACACAGCAGGCCAAGCAGCATCTCAGGAGCACAAAAGCTGACGTTTCGGGCCTAGACCCTTCATCAGAGAGGGGGATGGGGGGAGGGAACTGGAATAAATAGGGAGAGAGGGGGAGGCGGACCGAAGATGGAGAGTAAAGAAGATAGGTGGAGAAGGTGTGGGTGGGGAGGTAGGGAGGGGATAGGTCAGTCCAGGGAAGACGGACAGGTCAAGGAGGTGGGATGAGGTTAGTAGGTAGCTGGGGGTGCGGCTTGGGGTGGGAGGAAGGGATGGGTGAGAGGAAGAACCGGTTAGGGAGGCAGAGACAGGTTGGACTGGTTTTGGGATGCAGTGGGTGGGGGGGAAGAGCTGGGCTGGTTGTGTGGTGCAGTGGGGGGAGGGGATGAACTGGGCTGGTTTAGGGATGCAGTGGGGGAAGGGGAGATTTTGAAACTGGTGAAGTCCACATTGATACCATATGGCTGCAGGGTTCCCAGGCGGAATATGAGTTGCTGTTCCTGCAACCTTCGGGTGGCATCATTGTGGCAGTGCAGGAGGCCCATGATGGACATGTCATCAAGAGAATGGGAGGGGGAGTGGAAATGGTTTGCGACTGGGAGGTGCAGTTGTTTGTTGCGAACTGAGCGGAGGTGTTCTGCAAAGCGGTCCCCAAGCCTCCGCTTGGTTTCCCCAATGTAGAGAAAGCCGCACCGGGTACAGTGGATGCAGTATACCACATTGGCAGATGTGCAGGTGAACCTCTGCTTAATGTGGAATGTCATCTTGGGGCCTGGGATGGGGGTGAGGGAGGAGGTGTGGGGACAAGTGTAGCATTTCCTGCGGTTGCAGGGGAAGGTGCCGGGTGTGGTGGGGTTGGAGGGCAGTGTGGAGCGAACAAGGGAGTCACGGAGAGAGTGGTCTCTCCGGAAAGCAGACAGGGGTGGGGATGGAAAAATGTCTTGGGTGGTGGGGTCGGATTGTAAATGGCGGAAGTGTCGGAGGATAATGCGTTGTATCCGGAGGTTGGTAGGGTGGTGTGTGAGAACGAGGGGGATCCTCTTGGGGCGGTTGTGGCGGGGGCGGGGTGTGAGGGATTCCATCCCCTATTCCCAATTCCTCCGCCTCCGCCGCATCTGCTCCCACGATAAGACATTCCACTCCCGCACATCCCAGATGTCCAAGTTCTTTAAGGACCGCAACTTCCCCCCCACGGTGATTGAGAACGCCCTTGACCGCGTCTCCCGCATTTCCCGCGACACATCCCTCACACCCCGCCCCCGCCACAACCGCCCCAAGAGGATCCCCCCCGTTCTCACACACCACCCTACCAACCTCCGGATACAACGCATTATCCTCCGACACTTCCGCCATTTACAATCCGACCCCACCACCCAAGACATTTTTCCATCCCCACCCCTGTCTGCTTTCTGGAGAGACCACTCTCTCCGTGACTCCCTTGTTCGCTCCACACTGCCCTCCAACCCCACCACACCCGGCACCTTCCCCTGCAACCGCAGGAAATGCTACACTTGTCCCCACACCTCCTCCCTCACCCCCATCCCAGGCCCCAAGATGACATTCCACATTAAGCAGAGGTTCACCTGCACATCTGCCAATGTGGTATACTGCATCCACTGTACCCGGTGCGGCTTTCTCTACATTGGGGAAACCAAACGGAGGCTTGGGGACCGCTTTGCAGAACACCTCCGCTCAGTTCGCAACAAACAACTGCACCTCCCAGTCGCAAACCATTTCCACTCCCCCTCCCATTCTCTTGATGACATGTCCATCATGGGCCTCCTGCACTGCCACAATGATGCCACCCGAAGGTTGCAGGAACAGCAACTCATATTCCGCCTGGGAACCCTGCAGCCATATGGTATCAATGTGGACTTCACCAGTTTCAAAATCTCCCCTTCCCCCACTGCATCCCTAAACCAGCCCAGTTCATCCCCTCCCCCCACTGCACCACACAACCAGCCCAGCTCTTCCCCCCCACCCACTGCATCCCAAAACCAGTCCAACCTGTCTCTGCCTCCCTAACCGGTTCTTCCTCTCACCCATCCCTTCCTCCCACCCCAAGCCGCACCCCCAGCTACCTACTAACCTCATCCCACCTCCTTGACCTGTCCGTCTTCCCTGGACTGACCTATCCCCTCCCTACCTCCCCACCCACACCTTCTCCACCTATCTTCTTTACTCTCCATCTTCGGTCCGCCTCCCCCTCTCTCCCTATTTATTCCAGTTCCCTCCCCCCATCCCCCTCTCTGATGAAGGGTCTAGGCCCGAAACGTCAGCTTTTGTGCTCCTGAGATGCTGCTTGGCCTGCTGTGTTCATCCAGCCTCACATTTTATTATCTTGGAATCTCCAGCATCTGCAGTTCCCATTATCTATGATCTTATCGATAGCTGAGCAGGCTGGTGGGGCCGAATGGTCTACTCCTGCTCCTATTATGACCGCCTAGTTTGAAATGGGGTCACAGCCAAACAACATTCGTTCAGACCCCAACAGTCCTGAACTGGCTAGAGAAATCCAAGTTCATTCTGCTTGGCAGCTGCGTACCTCAAATGACTTAAAATATTTAATGTTGCATATTCAAAACTCACGTTGCTGGGGAATAATTTACCAGTGCACAAATAATTGATAGGTTGTGATTTAACAAGAGCATTTTCACTTGTGTCAGTGTCAACTAGTGTGATCTCACTTTGTTAATGTAATGTGCCTTTGAATATTCACTGTGGGATGTCACTCTGGTGCAGAGCTTTCTTCGCAGACAACACTTCCATGTGTGCCTGAGTCAAACTTTCTCTGTGCATTAACAGTTCATCCACTTCACCAACACCTTCCACCCCAACCTTCAGCTCACCTGGACCATATCCGATACCTCTCTCTCCTTACTGGACCTCTCTGTCTCCATCTACTGCAACCACCTGGAAACTGATGTCCATTTCAAGCCCACCGACTCCCACAGCTACATAGAATACACCTCCTCCCACCCACCCTCCTGCAAAAATTCCACCCCCCATTCCCAATTCCTCCGCCTCCGCCACATCTGCCCCCAGGATGAGGCATTCCACTCCTGCACATCTCAGATGTCCTCGTTTTTCAAGGACCGCAACATTGCCCCCCAGCAGTGGTCGAGAACACCCTCAACCGTGTCTCCCGCATTTCCCACAACTCATCCCTCACACCCTGCCCCCGCAATAACCGCCCTAAGAGAATACCCCTCATCCTCACGTACCACCACACCAACCTCCGGATCCAACGCATCATCCTCCGACACTTCTGCCATCTGCAATCCGATGACACCACCAAAGACATTTTTCCATCCCCTCCCTTGTCTGCCTTCCAGAGAGACCACTCTCTCCGTGACTCCCTTGTCTGCTCCACACTCCCCTCCAGCCCCACCTCACTCAACACTTTCCCCTGCAACCGCAGGATGTGCTACACTTGCCCCCACACCTCCACCCTCACCCCCATCCCAGGCCCCAAGATGACTTTCCACATCAAGCAGATGTTCACCTGCACATCTGCCAATGTGGTATATTGCATCCACTGTACCTGTTGTGGCTTCCTTTACATTTGGGAAACCAAGTGGAGGCTTGGGGACCGCTTTGCAGAACACCTCCGCTCGGTTCTCACTAAACAACTGCACCTCCCAGTCGCAAACCATTTCCGCTCCCCCTCCCATTCTCTTGATGACATGTCCATCCTGGGCCTCCTGCAGTGCCACAATGATGCCACCCGAAGGTTGCAGGAACAGCAACTCATATTCTGCTTGGGAACCCTGCAGCCCAATGGCATCAATGTGGACTTCACAAGCTTCAAAATCTCCCCTCCCCCCACTGCATCCCAAAACCAGCCCAGCTCTTCCCCACCTCCCTAACCTGTTCTTCCTCCCACCTATCCCCTCCTCCCACCTCAAGCCCCACCCCCATTCCCTGCCTACTAACCTCATCCCACCCCCTTGACCTGGCTGTCTTCCCTGGACTGACCTATCCCCTCCCTACCTCCCCACCTACACTCACCTTTACTGGCTCCATCCCTGCTTTATTTACCTGTCTGTCTCCTCTCCACCTACCGCCTCCTCTATCCATCTTCTATCCGCCTCCCCCTCTCTCACTATTTACTTCAGAACTCCCTTTCCCTCCCCCATTTCTGATGAAGGTTCTAGACGCGAAACGTCAGCCTTCCTGCTCCTGAGATGCTGCTTGGCCTGCTGTGTTCATCCAGCTCTAAACTTTGTTAGCTCAGATTCTCCAGCATCTGCAGTTCCCACTATCTCCATTATAGCTGAACAGCTGATTGGTGTGAATAGTTGATTAGAAATCATCAGGCTCCAAATCAGGAGAGAAATATCCTTCTGTCTGTGGTGAAGAAAACCGCGTTAACTCTGAAGAAAACATGTTTATTTTCCTTGACATTTGCTGCATGATATATCGATTAAGCAATAGCCAGAGACTTTATAAGTTGTGAACCAGTTGCTCTGTGCCACCTGAAAGCAGGTGAAAGCGTCTGGAGAAGGAAGATTGAGGAGCAGTGAATGCTGACAACCCACTCTACATCCTCACTGCCTGTCTCATGCAAAGACTCCATTCCATTCTCTCAGTTCCTCCGTCTCCATCACATATGTTCAGATGAGGCCAACTTCAACAAGGGAGCCTCTGACGTGTTCATCTTCTTCCTCAGTGGAGGATTCCCCAGCTCTGTGGTCAACAGGGCCTTCAATCAGGTCCGACCCATCCCCCCACAGTTCTGCCCCGACCCCTTCTCTTCCCCACAGCAACAGCGTTAGGGTTCCCCTTATCTTCCCCGACCATCCCACCAGCATCCGCATCCAAAAGATCATCAGACGCCATTTTCCCCACCTCCAGTGAGATGCCACCGCCAGACACATATCGTGACCTGTTCCCTCGGAGACGCTATGGTCCACACTTCCTTCACCCCCAACACATCCCCACAGCCCTACGGCACCTTCCGCTGCAATTGGCGAAGGTATAACACCTGCCCATTTACCTCCTCCCTCCCCAGGATCCAAGGGCCCAAACATACCTTCCAGATGAAGTAACACTTTACCGGCACTTCCCACAATCTAGCCTACAGCATTCGCTGCTCACAACATGGCCTCCTCTACAGTGGGGAAATGAAGTGTAGATTAGGTGGTCACTTAGCAGAATATCTATGTTCTGTTTGCAAAGAGGACCCTGAGCTACCTGTTTCCCGCCACCTTAACACACCACCCTGCCCCCAGCCAACATCTCTGTGTCTGGCTTGCTGCAGTGTTCCAGCGAAACCCAACGCAAGCTGGAGGAACAACATCTCATTTTCCACTTGGGGACCCTACAGCCCTCCAGGCTCAATATTGAGTTCAATCATTTTAGGACCTCAAACACCTTGTCCCATGTCCTTATTCTAATCTCCACACACCAGGCCTTGTTATCACATGTTAACCCTTTGCTAGTCACTAACAGTCTCTATAAGTAGCTATTCACACTCGTAGCCAGATTGTCATCCATTCCTTTGTCTATCCAACTGTTCTTTTGTCTTATTGGCCTCTATCTACAATTATCGTTAACTCTCTTACCCCCCCAGATCATCCTATCTTCTGCTTAAAAATACTTTTCCCACCTACCCTCAGATCTGAGGAAGGGTCACCGGACCTGAAACATTAACTCTGATTTCTCTCCACTGATGCTGCCAGACCTGCTGTGCTTTTCCAGTAACTTCTGTGCTTCCTCTCCCTCCCAAACACTGATAAAGTTCCTCCTGGTCACGAATTCCCACTGCACCAGCCTATATCTTTCAAAGGTGCTAGCTCTACCAGCTTCAATGGCCAGCCATATCCCTCTCTGTCCTTCTCTTGCAGCATTCTGAAGACAACCTTCCTTCTGTGACATCCTGATCCGCCCTTCCACACTCCCAATTTCCCATCTTTTCCTATGGTGCATTTCCATGCAAGTGTGGAAGATTAATATCAGTTCTTTGACCTCCTCCCTTCTCACGCTGCAGGGCCCAAGACACTCCTTCCAAATGAACCAAGAACCGAATCTGCTTCTTTTGATGAAGCCTACTGTGTGAACCCAGAGTAACCTAGCAGTATTATGTTCAAGTGGTTGGAAACAGCAGATCAGGTTGGGAGAGGAGTGACAAAACAATCTATGGTAGACAGAGGAACAGACTACAAAAGCAAGGAATTATGACAAATCTCCACACAAACATTGGTTCAGCCTCGACTAGAGTCCTGCGTTCAGTTCCAGGAAGGATACTTTAGGAGGGAATGTGAAGGCTTGGAGGGAAGCAATGGTCTAGTGCCATTATTACTGAACTATTAATCCAGAGACCCAAATAATGTTCTTGGGTTCCAATCCAGCCCTGGCAAAAAATATCTGGAATGAAGAGTGTAATGATGACGATCATGAGCCCATTGTGAACTATTGGAAAAACCAATAGTGGGGCGGCATGGTGGCTCAGTGGTTAGCACTGCAGCCTCACAGCGCCAGGAACCCGGGTTCGATTCCAGCCTCAGGCGACTGTCTGTGTGGAGTTTGCACGTTCTCCCTGTGTCTGCGTGGGTTTCCTCCGGGTCCTCTGGTTTCGTCCCACAGTCCAAAGAAGTGCAGTTTAGGCGGATCGGCTGTGATAAATTGCCCGTAGTGTTCAGGGATGTGTGGGTTATAGGGGGATTGGTCTGGGTGGGATGCTTCAAGGGGTGGTGTGGACTTGTTGGGCCGAAGGGCCTGTTTCCACACTGTAGGGAATCTAATCTAATCTAATCTTAAACCCATCTGGTTCATTAATGTCCTTTAGGGAGGGAAACTGCCATCCTGACCTGCTATGGTCTACATGTGACTCCATACCTACAGAAATATGGTTGACTCTTAACTGCCTCTGGGTAATTAGGGATGGGCAATAAATGCTGCCTGGTCAGCGGTGCATGAACGAATTTTAAAAAATACTGGCAGTGAAGAAAAGATTCAAAATAAACGCTTCCAAAAATAAGGCATTTCAGATGCAAAACTAAACTGCTGTTCAAACATTCAAACCTACTAGAGGGTCTGGGGATAGTGGAGCATAGGGGCCAGTCTCTGGGTGAAACCCTGTGTCAAAGAGAGTTAGATAGTCCCAACTGAGCACCTCATCAGCAACATGGGATTCTGTGGCAGACCCACTATTTGCAGACATCTCCCAAAGCCCACCACCAACGTCCTACTAGAGCAGAACTCACCCCCTGAGGAGGGAGCAGATGTACCATCGTTACCCTGGCAGCAGGGGGCAGAACTGGTTGGAGTCATACCTGGCATGTAGGAAGATGGTTGTGGCCATTGGAGGTCAGTCATCTCGGTTTCAGTTCATCTCTGCAGGAGTTCCTCAGGGCGGTGTCGTATGACAGGCAAATCGTTTCTGGGACAGTTCTTATAAACCACGCCTGGACCCCTCCCCCACCCCAAAGGCCTGCACATCGCTCCTTAGATAGAGGGTCCAAAACTATTCACAACATTCCACATGGACAGAGCCTCAGACAGACTCAGCAGTGCATCCCTGCCTCTTGTACTCAAGCCCTCTCAAAATGAATGCTAACATTGCATGTTCCTTCCTAACTGCCACCTGAAACTTCATGTTAACTTTAAAAGAATCCTGAACTAGGATTCCCTTTGCAGTTCAGGCTTCTGAAGCCTTTCCTCATTTCGAAAATAGTCTGTACGTCTATTCTTCCAACCAAAGTGCCTAGTCTAGCACTGACAGCATGATGACTCAGCAGTTAGCACTGCTGCCTCACAGCGCCAGGGACCCCAGTTCAATTCCAGCCTCAGGCGACTATCTGCATTGACTTTGCACATTCTCCCCATGTCTGCGTGGGTTTCCAAAGATGTGCAGGTTGGGGTGGATTGGCTGTGCTATAGTGCCCAGGGATGTTTTGGTTGGGTAGGTTAGACATGGGATATCAGGGGTAGGCTGATGGTCTGGGTGGAAGCTCTTCAGAGGGGTGGTGTGGACCTTTTGGGCCGAATGGCCTGTTTCCACACTGTGGAGATTCTATGACGATTATATTCCATCTGTCATTTCTTTGCTCACTCTCCTAGCTTCTCCAATTTCTCCTGCAACCTCCCACTTCCTCAACACCACCTGTCCCTGCATCCAACTGTGTGTCTTCTACAAGCCAAGCAACAATGCCCTCAGTTCCTCTGTCCAGATTGTTAATGCATAACGTGAATAGCTGTGGTCCCAACACCAACCTGCGCAGAACTCCATTGGTCGCCTGCTGCCATCCTAAAAAAGACCCCTTTATCCCCCACTCTCTGCTTTCTACCAGTCAGCCAATTCTCTATCCATATCAGTATCTTACCCCTGTCAACATGCTCTCTTAACTTAACAGCCTCTTATGCAACATCTGGTCAAAGGCCTTCTGGAAATCCAAATAAATCACATCCACTGGTTCTCCTTTTTCGAACTTGCTCGCAAAGTCAGAAGTGGGATGTTCGCCGATGATCGCACAATGTTCAGCATCATTCGTGACTCCCCAGTACTGAAGCAATCCATGCCTAAATGCTACAAGATCTGGACAATATCCAGGCTTAGGCCTGACAAGTGGCAAGTGACATTCATGCCACACAAATGCCAGGCTATGGCCATCACTAATAAGAAAGTATTTTCTCAAGTAGTTTGTGACGCATCATGTCTGTTCTTCCCACTTGTTGGTTCCCTCACCACCTGCCGCAGACCCAGTCTGGCAGCTATGTCCTTTAGATCCCGACCAGCTCGATCAGTATCACTGCCTCCGAGCCGCTCTCGGGGGTGGACATTGAAATCCCCCACCCAGAGTACATTTTGTATCCTTGCCGCCCTCAGTGCTTCCTCCGCGCAGTTTTTCAACACAATCAGCTGAGGGAAGGCAGTGCAGGTCGACCAGCAGGAGTTTTCCCTGCCTGTGTTTAATCTGAAGCTTTGAGGCTTCACAGGGCCTGACGTCAATGTTGCGACCGTGCAGTTGTGTGAAAGTGCCATGTTCATCTCTCGATCCCTCTGTGTTTGTCTGGATGCTATGTGTTTTAAGTCAGCCTGCACTGCCCTCTGGTGTTTTACCGTCACAGTAGAACCTACTGTACTCATCATTGGCCTCAACACAAGGTATAGAAACTTGAAACAAGGGAAGATAGTGCTGCTGGTTCAGGGGTCTAGATCCAGCAGCAAAGCCTAAACATTAGAGACAGACTTCAAATTTAGTGAAATAAGAAATATTACAAAACGTGAGGGCTTCTGGATGCTTGGATCTCCAAATTGACGCTCTACCAATCATAAATCTACCAGACTGTGATTTAAAATGTTTACTAAAGCTACAGCAGGATTATGCACCAGAGATAGTTGTGGAGTGGTGCACCAGAGCGAATGGCGAAATTGTCATCTCGCGTACCTGTACAAGTAACCTCCCACAGATAGTGACCTCTGAACCCTGAATTTCCCCCTTGCTCGCAGTCAGTTTGAATCTGGTGCCAAGTTTGGGGGATCTGCAAACATCCCACATCAGCGACGTCATCAGAGTGAGCAGCCAATCATGTCAAAGGAACCTCACAGTTCGCAAAGCAGGAAGTTTAAAGCACTGAAGAGCATCACGTTTTACTTTTAAACTTTACAGATGGTAAAGATTAGAACGTACACACGGAATTTAGGTAGAATTGAAAACACAATTAGCAAACTTTAAGAAGGTATTGCAGCATTTTGATGGCAAGAGTATTAGCATTTCAGAGAAGAATGACATTCTATAAGTAATTTAGATAAATGTGAGGTGTTGCATTTCGGTAAGGCAAATCAGGGCAGGAGTTATACAGTTAATGGAAGGGTCCTGGGAAGTGTTGCTGAACTTGGAGTGGAGGTTCATAATTCCTCGAAAGTGGAGTCACAGGTAGACAGCATAGTGAAGAAAGCATATGGTATGCTTACCATCAGAGATAATGGGAACTGCAGATGCTGGAGAATCCGAGATAACAAAATGAGGAGCTGGATGAACACAGCAGGCCAAGCAGCATCTTAGGAGCACAAAAGCTGACGTTTCGGGCCTAGACCATTATTGGTCAGTGCATTGAGTATAGGAGTTGGGAGGTCATGTTGTTGCCGTGCAGGACATTACCAGGCCCACTTTTGGACTACTGCGTTCAGTTCTGTTCTTTCTCCTACAGAAAGATGCTGTGAAATTTGAAAGGGTTCAGAAAAGATTTACAAGGGGTGGGAGGGTTTGAGCTATAGGGGGAGGCTGAACAGGCTGGGGCTATTTTCCCTGGAGCGTCGGAGGCTGAGGGGTGACCTTATACAGGTTTATAAAACCATGAGGGGCGTGGATAGGGTGAATAGCCACGGTCTTTTCCCCAGGGTGGGGGAGTCCAAAACTAGAGGGGCAGAGGTTTAAAGTGAGAGGGGAAAGATATAAAAGACTTAAGGAGCAACTCTTCCACGCAGAATGTGGTGCATGTGTGGAATGAACTGCCAGAGGAATTAGTTGGGGGCTGGTAGAATTACAGCATTTAAAAAACATCTGGATGGGTATATAAATAGGAAGGGTTTAGAGAGATATGGACCAAATGCTGGCAAATGGCACTAGATTAATTTAGGATGTCTGGTTGCCATGGACTGGTGGGCCTGTTTCTGTGCTCTATGACTCAATGAGTTGATGGATCATGAAGTTAAATGTTCAAGGTCAGTAAACTTCATTAACTATTAAAAACTCACTATGCCACATTCAGCTCGGCTTGATGTGTTCAAAGGCTTTTACCCATGATATTAACAGCTTAGAAGAGAAAGTTCTCACCAGCTCAGTGATTCCTGTTTGATTACAGTCTGGGTGTTTCATTAACTCACTGTGGGAATAGGAGAATTCATGGACAGAAACTTCAAAGATGCTGAACACAAATAGTTTCACACATTATTATCACATCAACTCAAGTATTGTTAGCTTTCTGAGCCCCCTCTTAAATGAAGCTGCTTGAATATCACAGGACGCTTTATAATAATATCCTGCAGACTTTAAAATGCTCATAAGGAAACTTGCAAATGCTTATAAATAGTTGTGATTTTAACTTGATTTCTGCCTCCATGTCCATCATAAGCAACTTTCCCCAGCGTGGGGTAGGAGGGCAGCCCGGAGGTACACACATTTGGAAATGGGAATCAGAACTGCTGCAGTTTCAACAAAGTCAGCCAGAGTTAGGAAGCTGGTACAAGATGTATTGTGGCTGACCTACAGTTTGGAGGCAGGAACGATACAAAAGGAAATTATCCTTCCTTTTCGTGGTGTTATGGAACACTATAGAATATTCTCCGTCTTTTCTTTTTTACTGCAGTGAATGATGAAGGAGCTCTTGATTGAAAAAGTGAGTGAGTTTTAAATGATTTGGTTAGCAGGATGTTACTTCTGACATCTAGCAACCCATCGGGTGAAGGAACAGCATTGGAAAAGGATTTAAGAACATTAGTTAATGGATAAATGCAGTTCTGCATTGCACTGTGTATAAAAAGTCAGTCCAGTTTGAAAACCAATGCTGTATGTATGAAAGTCTCTCCTGATTTAAGCATTTTCCTCAGCTTAGCTATCTGTTTGGGTATTTCAAAGATTTGACGCATGACTGAACTTTCGGCTGTGCTCAAAGGCTTGAGTGCGTTCTGTTCAGGTGAGTGCGCTGCCACAATTCTTCAATGGAATTTTGATTTGAACTTTTTGCTGCATTTTAAACTAGTAATGGGTTCTGCTCAGCAGGAGTTATTGACACAGCTGTTCAGAGGAAGAGGAGCTTATCATTTTGACACATTTATGACCTTTCTAAAGACATCCGAATGTTATCATTGAGCTCATGAACTCAGAATGGACGCTGAGTGAGCAGTTTGGGAGGTTAATGGAAAAATGGAGGGATGAAAGAGGAGTCAGGGTAAGGAGACTGGTAGGCATGACAGGAAGGGGAGGGTGGTTAGGATGAGAGAAGGTGTAAACAGTGAGGGTTAGCAGTCTCCCACAGTGTTCTCCAGAACTGGCCTGACATCTAGAAAACAGCAGAAGCTCCTTTGAGGCCAAGTTTCAAGCCACATCCTCCTGCTGCCCAAGTCCTGGTTCATCACCATTGCCAAGAAGCTGCCCTGGTTTCAGGCAATCTCCCAGCTCCTGCCTGCAAGGTGGAAATCCAGCCCACGGTTAAGCAGCGGGAATCAAGCAGCAGGTTAAGATGGGAATGTTGCTGGGTTGTCAACTCTACTGAAGTGACTGGGAGTGTCCTGGAACTAACCTCAATCTCCCAATGGCCATTATTTTAGGGAAATTAATGAATATGCTAGGACCCAATACTGCAGTATGTCAGTAGGGCGTCCAGTTCTGGGCGCCCTATTATAGGAAAGATGTGGATGCTTTGGAGAGGGTTCAGAGGAGGTTTACCAGGATGCTGCCTGGACTGGAGGGCTTATCTTATGAAGAGAGGTTGACTGAGCTCGGTCTCTTTTCATTGGAGAAAAGGAGGAGGAGAGGGGACCTAATTGAGGTATACAAGATAATGAGAGGCATAGATAGAGTCGATAGCCAGAGACTATTTCCCAGGGCAGAAATGGCTAGCACGAGGGGTCATAGTTTTAAGCTGGTTGGTGGAAAGTATAGAGGGGATGTCAGAGGCAGGTTCTTTACGCAGAGAGTTGTGAGAGCATGGAATGCGTTGCCAGCAGCAGTTGTGGAAGCAAGGTCATTGGGGTCATTTAAGAGACTGCTGGACATGCATATGGTCACAGAAATTTGAGGGTGCATCCATGAGGATCAATGGTCGGCACAACATTGTGGGCTGAAGGGCCTGTTCTGTGCTGTACTGTTCTATGTTCTATGTTCTATGTTCTATGTCATGAACATGCAATGTGCCAGTTGACCCAACAGAGTACAGGCAGCAGAATGGTGAACACCATGCTACTACTTCCCTCTCAAGGAGCCTCAGGGAGAGGCAGGGGACTCAACACCTCTGCAGGAAGCAGGGGCTACAGTCCAGGCAGATGGAGTGTGTACAGGAATTGAGCTTGCGGTCTACAGTCCCAGGGATGGAGTGCGTACAGGAATTGGGCTCGAGGCCTACAGTCCTGGGGGCTGTAGTGTGTACAGGAATTGGGCTCGAGGCCTACAGTCCCGGGGATGGAGTGTGTACAGGAATTGGGCTCAAGGCCTACAGTCCCAGGGATGGAGTGTGTACAGGAATTGGGCTCGAGACCTACAGTCCCGGTGAATGGAGTGTGTGCAGGAATTGGGCTTGAGGCCTCCAGTCCCGGGGGTGGTGTGTGTCCAGGAAGCAAAGCCGACAATCGCCGGGGTGGAGTGTGTGCTGGAAGCAAGGCTCAAGGCCTACAGTCCACTGTAACTGTTAGGGGGAAGCAGAGCAGGACTGTCCCAGGCTGAGGAGGGGAGCTGGTTGTTGTCTGTTTCAGGGGAGACTGGGCTTGGAGTTAGGGATGAGGTGAGGATCCAGGAGCAGATCATGAGGGCACTGTGTTGACTGACAGCGCCAGTTCGAAAACAGGATCATGTCACAAAATCTCTAAATACATTGTGAAGCAGAGACATTCATCCACCTGTTCCTGCTCATGTCTTCAGGCCAGGGTTAGAATGTTGGATGGTCTCCCTGGCTGGGGGCTTTGGACAACCCCCTCACCCCCACAGATGAGCTGTGCCACCTGATGTGTAGCCACCCCCCCACAGCCCCACCCACCATTGCTCCTTCACGTTGATGCTGATGATGTGATAGATGATAGTTTGTAAGGATGGAGGGCTCCAGGGTTAATTATTTTGACGGCAGGCGATGAGAGTTAAGGATTAGAGGGACAGTAACTGAGGGGAGAACCTTGTTTATAATTGGCCAATGTGGGGACCAGATGGCATTCTGGGTAATCTGCAGCATAGAGGGAAATTGGATCAAAGGAGCGGGCACTAGGTCTCATAGACAAGATGGACGTGGAGAAGGAGGGAATGGAAAGGACATGACGGAAGGAAAAGGGAGAAATTAGAGATCAACACTCGGTTGGTAGCATTGATGGGAGGTTGCGTGGATTGGCTACGGACAGGGATGGATGTCATGGCAATGGCAGCTGACTGGCCGTTCTCCATCACAATGGCAAAGACATTAACGAACTCCATCCCAGTCACTGACCAGCCGGAAGGAAGCTGTGCTGGTTATGTCCTTATATCCACTTCTCTGCTGACTGTACATAGCTGGTGACGAAGACGGTGCCCTGGAGATGGTAAGTTCGACAGCATTTACCTCCACAATAAATCCTGGCTGTGTGTACTGTGTTGTGGAGTGCAGCGCTCCTCCACCGCTGTTCAGCGCAACGATCTGCTCAGTAACACTCCTTGCGGTAAAATTGGTTCCATTTGTGTGTGCGTGCGTATGCTGTACACATGTAGACAGACAGCACACTCTGAGCCAGGTGGGCAGAGGACAGTAACCATCACCTAATCTCTTGCCATGCCTCAAATGGAGCTGGTGTGACCACAGGATTAGGGCATTGTGACAGCTGCCAGGATACTGGGCAATGATGTGCGTGGTCACACCAGGCAGGCATTGGGGGAGCAGAATCCTTTGTGGTCCAGATACATCACAGACTAGTTTTTGCAGTGTGTGGCAGCCATGGTGAACACTGCTACCCTCCCAAACTCAGCGCCTTACTCCACTTGCTTCTCTCTGGAGATGGGGAATGTGGTCTACCGCCATCTCCACGTACAGTGTGTGCATCAGAACATCACAGTGGATTTTGGGCCAGGACAATGTCTCAGATACCACCTGCTCAGACTGAAAGGAGCAGGGCACGAAGCAATTTAGGGTCAGGGTCACATTCATGATGACAACCTGGTCCGACACTGGGGCTGCAGAGACAGCAGACAGATTTGAACAGGCACCCACTGAGCACAAACCTCAGTCAGTACTCCTCGCTCAAGCTGAGCCAGCAGAAATTCCCATGGTTAGTTCCTGTGAGCCACTCCTGCGATTCCCTGCACACATTCTCCCTGTGATACTGCAGCTTAAGGCAGGCAGGACTGACTGCACACACCTTGGAACAAATGATCCATTTCTTGAAATCAGAACGATGGCCGCTCCAACACTTGCTGTAACTTCTTCAACTTTACATAACGGTAAAAGTATTTCCTCAGCAATAGGCAGGAGAAATATCCCTTTGGACACATTGTACTATGTTCCTCAAATTGACTGGATTACAGCCTGCCACCTCTGCATGGTGCCTACTATCCTTGTCCCATTGACATGTGTTCAAGTCAGACAGTCAATGCCAGGCAGGGCTTGGAGAACATTCGGAGAACCAGAGCTATTAGTTGTTTAATATACTTAACTTTCTCTCAGACAAGTCATGGAAATGGGGGGGGGGGAGAGGGGGGGGCAGGAGAGTGGGGTTGAAGCCCAAGATCAATGGCAATCCTGTTAAATAGCAGAGGACATTCAATGAGCAGAATCGTCTACTTCCGTATCCATCTCTCACACTCTTGGGACAGCAATGGAATGCTCCCCACTTGCCTGGATACGGTCTGCTCCAAAACTTGAGAAGCTCAACACCATCCAGGGCAAAGCAGCCTGATTGA
The DNA here is from genome assembly GCF_030684315.1 of Stegostoma tigrinum. Lineage (NCBI taxonomy): Eukaryota > Metazoa > Chordata > Chondrichthyes > Orectolobiformes > Stegostomatidae > Stegostoma > Stegostoma tigrinum. The sequence continues at coordinate 57,003,118 of NC_081372.1, forward strand.
TTGGCACCACATTGACAGACAGCAACTCCCTCCCCAACCAGGCTCAGCAGCAGCTGTGTGTACCATCAGCAAGATGCACCGTACAACTCACCAAGGCACATCGGACAGCACCTCCCAAACCGCTCTGTACCACCATCATGTAGGGGAAGGGCAGCAGATTGTTGGGAGCACCACCACCTCCAAGTCTCCCCCTGAAACACTCTCCCATCCTGACTGGGAAATATATTTCCGTTCCTTCAGTGTCGACAGGTCAAAATCATGGAATTCCCTCCAAGGACATTGTGGGTCAACCACAGCAGACAGGTTCAGCGTGATCGAGGGGCAGCACCGGGCAGGTTCAGCGTGATCGAGGGGCAGCGCCAGGCGGGTTCAGCGCGATCGAGGGGCAGTGTTGTGTGCATTTGAAGATAAGGAGACTTTCCTACGCATGTCCCGTAATCTTCAGAGATAATGACTGGTGGATTCGTTGAAAACTACAGAAGTTGTTGTACACCTTGAGACATAAAGCAGCAATCAGAAGGTTTGTCTGGAGTCGCTTTATTATGAATAGGTGCAGCCATGAGTGAAATTCATTAAATGTAGCAAACAAGGCAGCCACATCCATTCTCCAGCATTAATGACATCCTGAAGTGGACAGGCTGGGAAATCTCAATAAATAACACACAAAATACACCAGCTTAAAATCCTACAAAGGAAACATTACCAATGCAGAGGTGAAGATGGAAGAGATCAGTCAGACAATTATGTTGGCCCATATATAGTTCTTTGCCTATATCCAGCAACTGCAAACAACCTTCAGTCTCTGCAGTTTCCATGCATTGAGAATCCACATTTTGTCTAGTCATTCATTCACGGTCTGATCACAACTTGCTAATGTACTCTGCTCCATCCGCAGCATCCCGCCACACACTTGATGAAGACTGATCAAACTACACTCCAGCACATTGTACAGCTACCAAGCAAAGGTGGTACCTTGCCTTGGGTAGAAGAATGTGCACTGACATCTGGCCGTCGAACAGTGCCATGGGATAGTGGTGTGTGCTAGGTTGAGTAGCACATGTGGGGGTGGGGAGGGAAGTCAGAGGCACATTTGCGAGAGCAGTTCACATGCAGGGTGCACAGGGCGTGTGCATGGGGACAGTGGTCTAGTGTCAGGAGACTGAAGAACGTGCCACAACATCCAAATCAGTAAATGCTGCTGGTGTCGACGAGCTGGGGCTCCGGCCTCTCCCTCAGCCTTCCCCTATTTCAGGTGTCGGAGCTGTCGCTTCCCCTTTCCGTTGGAGTTGCTGATCCCTCGGGATCTGTTGTCCAGACTGAAGTCTTTCTCCACCACAAGGCTCTGCTCCCTGCTCCCCATTTTCCCGGTGTGACATTCACCCTGATGCATCATGCATAGTCTGAGGGAAGCAGAGGGGCTGTGATAGGGGCAGGGGGGAGCACACTGCAGCGTGCGCAGGCGTTGTTTCCGCGCCTTCGCTGTTGAGCTGCAGTGCAAGAAGGCGGTCTCTGAGGGCCCCTTTCCAAGCACCGCCTCCTTGTGGCCGAGGAAGGCTCTCGCCTTGGGCTGACCACCCGCTCTCAGCGGGGAGCCTGTGCCACGCTGCTTTGTACTGGAGCTGCGGGAGAAGTTCTGGTATGCCTCAGGGCGGCTGTTGCCAATGCAGTCGGGGTACCGTAACCAGCAGTGACTGCAGGCACCGGCAACAGTGCATGCAGGCCCAATAGCCAGATACCCCGGGCTGCTGGGTAACATCAGGCAGGCTCTCCTGCCTCTCCCGGGATGCCGAGCAGGGTTACAGCTGCCGGGAGCGGTGTTGGAACGCGGGCGGGTGAGCCTGCTCCTTTCGGCCTGCTCCGTCTTCAGCTGCAACCATTCCAAAGCAAGGAGTCGGCCCACAAAGCTCTCCAGAAACCCCATAGGCCGGGCGGTGACCGGGCTCCTGGCATTGCTGCTGCTGTTGACCAGCAAAGAGAGCTCCCGCAGGTTCCAGCTGGCGTATGGCTCGGGCAGGAAATCTGGGTAGTTGAACTCAGCGCAGCTGGAAGTGGGAGTCAGGTCAGCTGGGACTATCACTTCAGCCCGCAGGTTCAGGTCCGGAGGTCTGCAAGGGCTGGATTCCAAGGGAATTCTTTCGGAATCAGAGAGGTCACTCGCGCTGTCCTCATCCGGGGCAGCTGATGGTAAATCGAAGCTCTGTGGCAGTGGGTTCAGTGTGGAGCAGCAGGCAGCTTTACGGGAGCAGGTGCTCAGCTGCTGGCAGGGCGCGTCCGCGTCAAACGTTGGGTCGCCCAGCGCTGAGGAGTCCGCTGACACCATCGGTGTTACAGGCCTGACGTTGGAGGGAGACTCCCTGGCCGCCACCGACATCCTCAGCAGCTTCCTGTGGGAGGCCAGCAGTCTCGCTGGCTGCTTCAAACGTGACGCGGACCTGGTGTTCCTGCCAAGAGAAACCCAACAACGGGATTGAGGGAGGATTCAGAGCTTCGCTCCACACTTTGTTCAGCACTTATTCCAAAAAAAACAGAAACAAACTGAAGCTTCCCAGTGACAGTGACAATCATACACACAGCAATTCCAAATTTGATCCTTGAAATACCCCATTCCTATTTATACAGCCCAGGTCAGGGTGGCGAGGGATTAGGGGAAGCGACCTGGCACAAAGCCCAGGGGACCTCATTGTCACAAACCCATCAGAAATCTACGTTGGCTCCATCAGTTTGCGGTCATCCAAAAGGTTATCTAAGATTACAAAGAGACCTTGATCAAATGGGTCAACAGGTTGAAGAATGGCTGATGCACCTTAAATTTGGATAAATGCAAGGTGTTGCATTTTGATAAAACAAACAAGGGCAGGACTTATACAATTAAAAGTAGGGCCTTGGGTAGTGTTGTATAATCGAGAGACCTGGGGTTCAGATACATAATTCTTTGAAGTTTGTGTCACATGTAGACAGGATGGTTAAGAAGGCGTTTAGCACACTTGCCTTCATTGCTCAGACCACTGAGTACAGGAGTTGGGACACTATGTTGAAGTTGTACAGGGCGTTGGTGAGGCCTCTTCTGGAGTACTGTGTCCAGTTCTGGTCACCCTGTCATAGAAAGGATATTATTAATCTGGAGTGGATTCAGAAAAGATTTACCAGGATGTTGCCAGGAATGAATTAAGGAGATAACAAGGTGTGGAGCTGGAACAACACAGCAGGCCAAGCAGCATCAGAGGGGCAGAAAAGCTGATGTTTCGGGCCTAGACGCTTCTTCAGCTTTCCTGTTCCTCTGATGCTGCTTGGCCTGCTGTGTTCATCCAGCTCCACACCTTGTTATCTCAGATTCTCCAGCATCGGCAGTTCCTGCTGTCTCTGAGTGAAATTAAGGAGAGACTGGATAGGCTGGGACTGTTTTCACTGGAGCGTAGGAGGTCGAGGAGTGACTTTATAGAGGTTTATAAAACCATGAGGGGTATAGGCAGATGTCTTTTCCCTAGGGTGGAGGATTACAAGACCAGGGGGCATATATTTAAGGTGAGAAAGGTTTTAAAAAGACATGATGGGCAATTGTTACTTTTACAGAGTGGTCCATGTGTGGAATGAATTTCCAGAGGAAGTGGTGGATGCAGGTACAGTTACAATGTTTAAAAGACATTTAGATAGATACATGAATAGGAAAGGTTTGGAGGGATATGGGCCAAGAACAAGCAGGAGGAGCTAGTTTAGTTTGGGAACATAGTCGCACGGGATGGTTGAATTGAAGGGCCTGTTTCTGCGCTGTATGACTTTAAATGATCAGGTACGCTGTCCCTATCATCAGATTCTTGCAAAGTTTACAATAAGGCACAGACAGAGGATTCCTCAAATTTCTTTAGCACCCACTTGTGTACAGATGACCCTGAACAACAGCAGAAAGATTGGGTCACATCCTGAGATGGGGGAACAGGGGGTGGGGGCAGCAAGGTGCAACTATATCCTCATTGGAAGACAGGTAGCTTACATCTATGGGGAGGGTTACCACCCAATATTAATCACAGTTAGTGGTCATATGAGCAGGTCAACTGTGTGGAAGATAGTACTGAGCTCTCACATCTGCTAACAGAAAATCAAACTGATCTGAATTTGGAGCTGTTTCTCTGAACTGAAGTACTTATCCTGGGGAGAGATTAAAACCAGAATATGCAACTCAAAGATGCTCTGCCCTAACAGAGTGGCTTGTGGGCTCGAGCTGCAACTAGCGTTCTTCCACTTTGGTCAAACGTTGGAGACCTGGAACCGGGGAATCTTGCCTTGCCCGCAGGCCATATTCGGGATCAATTGCTGCAGTAGCTAGTCTATGAGCATTAACCTCCAGGACTGGGACACAGCTTGTACTCGCATCAGGATTATCAGCTAGTCAGCTGGTTGGAACTTAAAAAGCACACTGCGCTGCTACCACTGAGTCTGGGCTAAATTACAGATAAGTGGATTAAAGGGGCAGTGCTGGCATGGGTACAAAACATTGAAGGGGTAACAACAGCAGGAATAAAATAGGACTGTGAATTGTGAACCTTGCAAAGTTTACGGGGTTGTGAGGAGTTTGCACAAAGTGAATTACCTTGGACAACTCTCAGTCAAATTATTGCTCATCTCCTTCTTCTGAACAGAGCTGTTTGGTCGGAGTAGAGAGGTGCCTCTCCTGCCTGGATTTGACATGTTTCTGGTAATCTACAAAACAGCACAGAATGCATGATACTTTCAACGATGCAACAGCCAAGAGAAATCAGGATTCTGGGAACTGGATTCATAAAGTGCCTGCACCAAGTGGTGAATTCTCTCCATTTCCAACCAGTATGAAAACATATAACTAGAAATACACAAATGTGAGGAGAAAATGAGACAACTTTCTTTGGATCACACAGCTACCATGCGTTCTCGGTTTCCTTTAAGTGGATTCTTGGCTCTTCGTCATATTTATTCCTTCTCCTAGGTCAGTGATAAAGACCAAATGTCCAGGTTTGCTAATGATAAGTTATGTGACAGGGCGAATGCTGCTGATGTGAGTCAGTAAAATGGTGACAGATGGAGTTCAACCTAGAGAACTGTGAGGACCAGAAAAAATAAAATTGAACAAAGCATTTTGCAAATGGTGAGGTGCTGAGAGACTTGGGGATGTGAGTCCAGATATCACTAAAAGCTGGTGAGCAGCTACCCATTAGAAGTTTGAGAATTCTATTATGTCAGCACTTATCTTGAGGGCTGGAACATTAACATTGGAACTTGGTTCCAGTTGCAGAGAACTCTGGGTGGACAGCATCAGGAACAGAGGGACTCCTGGGTCATGAGAACAGGGGACGAGACATAACAAAATGCGGGGCTGGATGAACACAGCAGGCCAAGCAGCATCTTAGGAGCACAAAAGCTGACGTTTTGGGCCTAGACCCTTTATCAGAAAAGGGGGATGGGGGAGAGGGTTCTGAAATAAATAGTGAGAGAGAGGGGGAGGCGGATCGAAGATGGATAGAGGAGAAGATAGGTGGAGAGGAGACAGACAAGTTAAAGGGACGGGGACGTAACCAGTAAAGGTGAGTGTAGGTGGGGAGGTAGGGAGGGGATAGGTCAGTCCGGGTAGGACGGACAGGTCAAGGAAGCGGGATGAGATTAGTAGGTAGGAAATGGAGGTGGGTCTTGAGGTGGGAGGAAGGGATAGCTGAGAGGAAGAACAGGTTAGGGAGGCAGGGACGAGCTGGGCTGGTTGTGGGATGCAGTGGTGTTGTTAAGAGCTAAGAAATTTGAAAATACAATCACAATCTCTACTACAAGAGGTAAATTTAACAGAATATTAATGCAGAGCAGGTTTAAAGGCAGAGTTAGAATTAATAGTTTAAACAAGAGACCAACTAGATTGTAAAACAGGGAAATATTTGACTTTGGTCTATTCTAAAGAATGTGATAACTGGACCGTTTGAAAAGAAGGGACTAGCGTGAACATGAAAGGGAAATCTTATTTGCCAAACCTGAAGTTTTTTTTGAGGATGTTGTGTGTAAAATTGATAAAAGAAGAACCAGTAGATCGAGTGTACTGGATTTTCAGAAAGCTTTTGATAGCGTCCCACATGAGAGGTTAATGAATGAAGTTAGAGCTCACAATTTGGCTGGCACGGTGGCTCAGTGGTTAACACTGCTGCCTCTCGGCACCAGGGACCTGGGTTCGATTCTCGCCTCAGGTGACTGTCTGTGTGGAGTCTGCGCATTCTCCACACCCCCCACCCCTATCCCCTCCCCCGGCATGTCTGCATGGGTTTCCTCTGGGTGCTCTGGTTTCTTCCAAAGATGTGCAGGTTAGGGGAATTGGCCATGGGAAATGCTGAGTTACAGGGATTGAGTGGGATGTTCTTTGGAGGATAGGTGCGAATTCAACAGGCTGAATAGTCTCCTTCCACACTAAAGGGGAATTTATGATAATTCTATGAATTGGGGTAAATAAACTAGTACAAATTGAGAACTGGCCAATGGACAGAATGCAGAAGTAAACAGACCATTCTCAAACTGGCAGGCTATTACCAGTGGGGTATCACAAGGCTCAGTGCTGGATTTACAATTCACAATCTACAGCAGGTTCCTGATTTATATACACTCATACTTACAAACAGGGTCTCATGTAGGGCTGCAATTTTAAAGACCCAACACCCACATTTTTCCTGTCCTTACAAATGGCTGCTTTCGATTATCTTGCAATGAGTTCTGATTTGCATACTAATTGACCGGTGAACAGACTTCAGAATGGAACTCATTCCTAATGTAGGGGATTGCATGTGTAATAAAACGGTTTGGAAGTGGAGATCAAATGTAATACTTCCAAGTTTGTTTATGCCACATGCTAATGGGAATGAACCTCGAGAGGGTGCAGGGAGGTATCAAGCAGACTCTGATCATGTGAGCAAATGGGCTAGAGCACAGCAGATGGAAAACAGCATTAATGAGAGTGAAGTTATCCACAACAGAGAAAAATTTTGAAAGACGGTTTATTTTTTGAAAAGAGTGAGAGTTGGTAAGTGCTGGTGTCCAAAGTATCGCGTTCACGAATCACAAGAAACAAGTAAGTGCATAGAGGCAGAAAGAAATAAGGTATGATCACGTTCATTGTTAGCAGAGAGACCAAAACTTTCTCAATCCTACGCTAGAATGAATTCACTGATGGAGCGGCTACAAACCTCTGGGTACAGAATTACAAGATTCATAACCCGCTGAGAGAGGAAATTTCTCCCTATCTCAGCCCTATATCTGAGACTGCACCCCGAGGTTCTAGCTTCCTCACTAAGGTGGAAGCAACCTCTTAGTATCAACCCTACCAAGCCTCCCTTCGGAAGCTTGTTTCAATATTTCAATGAGGTCAATTTTCATTTGTCTAACCACTACAGTACTGGCCAATTTACACAGCTTCCCATAGGTCAAGCCCCTCATGCGAGGGACCAATTTAGTGATTTTTTGCTGTTACACTTCCAACACAAGTCCATCACTCCTTAAATGTAGTGATAAGACCTGCATGCAGTTATCTAGGTGTTTGTGTGGCCGGGGTGAGAAGTCAACAATATAGATGTCTTGGTGCTTAGTGTTACTGGGAAAGGTGTGGGTGTAAGAGTGCGGAAAGTGTCTTGTGAAGAAGACACAAGCTGCAGAGAATAGGACTGGAGCTAGCTCATGGTGTCAGAGTTATTTTGGAACAGGAGATCATTTAGCCCTGTGCTGGTACTTTTAGAACATTTGAGTCAGTTTTATTCTTACATTGAGTCTCCTTGGCTCAACAGCTTCATTTCTCTCAATTATCTTTTATCGTCATTTATCATCTCAGCTTCCACCACCCACACTGTCACCAAGTTCCAGGTCCGTACCACTCAACGTGTAATAAAATTCTCTCTCATCTCCCTGTATCTCTTCACAAAAACCTTAAATCTGTGCTCCCTAGACCTTATACCATCAGCTAACGGGGACATGTTCGACTTCATTCACACTTGACACAATCTTGTAAACTCTCTCCGATCTCCTTTGCTGTAAGAACTCTCAGGCAGTTACAGGCTATCATAAGTGATGATGATTCTTCTGATCGCGTAAGTATGCTATTGGACCTGCTTCAGGAGTGCACTGCTATTCACAGAAAACAGTTTAAACAACAGATTACCTTTTTTGAATTCTTGTCCTTGTGGTCCAAGGAAAGGTTCTTTAATTTGGTTGCACAATCTCTGTGCGAGACCTGCAGTGAAAGAGGAATGCAAGTTAATTCTACAATAATTCAGCAAGACTAAGGCTCTGTCCGTCTGATGCTCCCAAAGACACGACCTGCGCTGTCAGTTTGTTTCTTCCTCCCTTCCCCTCTCTCTGCCTACATTGTGATTCAAATCAATAGCAATGGTTGACTCTTAACAGCCCCCAAACAACAAATGCTGACCGAGCCTACATACCCACATCCTATGAATGAACGAATACTAAAAATAAGATACACTGCTGTGCTATCTCTCCATAATACGTGTACACTCAGAATCCCTACAGTGTGGAAACAGGCCCTTCAGCCCAACAAGTCCACACTGATCCTCAGAGCATCCCACTCAGACCAATCCCTATAACTCACCTAATCTACACATCCCTGAACATGATGAGCAGTTTAGCACGGCCAATCCACCCTAGCCTGCACACCTTTGGACTGTGGGAGGAAACCAGAGCACCCGGAGGAAACCCACGCAGGCATGGGGAGAATGTGCAAACTCCACACAGACAGGCACAAGAGGGTGGATTAGAACCCGGGTTCCTGGCGCTGTGACCACTAACCACTGAGCCACCGTGCTGCCCTGTAATGTCACTGTCTATAACGCTGTTTTATTTTAAGGCACGAATACTGTCTGCAATGTGTATTTTTCACTGATTCTATCCCAGACAAAGCAACTCATTTGATGGGCATCACATCCACTCCCTCCACCACCAACGCTCAGTAGTCGCGGTGTGTACCACCTACAAGATGCACTGCAAAAATTCACCAAAAGACCTTAGACAGCGTCTTCCAAACCCCATGACCGCTTCCATGGAGAAGGACTAGGACAGCAATTTCATGGGAACACGACCTGCTAAAAGTTCCTCACCAAGCCACTCATCACTGAAATACATCACAGTACAGTCACAATCCTGAAACATCCTCTCTAACATCATGGTGGATCTAACTGCCACTAACATTGCTTGGTGTTTCACACACAGCCTGTACTGTCCCTCCATCTTTAACACACACACACACACACACACAGCCTGCACTGTCCCTCCATCTTTAACACACACACACATACACAGCCTGTACTGTCCCTCCATCTTTAACACACACACACACACACACATACATAGCCTGTACTGTCCCTCAATCTTTAACACACACACACACACACACACACAGCCTGTACTGTCCCTCCATCTTTAACACACACACACATACACAGCCTGTACTGTCCCTCCATCTTTAACACACACACACACACACACATACATAGCCTGTACTGTCCCTCAATCTTTAACACACACACACACACACACACACACACACAGCCTGTACTGTCCCTCCATCTTTAACACACACACACAGCCTGTACTGTCCCTCCATCTTTAACACAGACACAGACACAGCCTGTACTGTCCATCCATCTTACACACACAAAGCCTGTACTGTCCCTCCATCTTTAACACACACACACACACACACACAGCCTGTACTGACCTTCCATCTTTAACACACACACACACAGCCTGTATTGTCCCTCCATCTTTAACTAACACTCCATCTTTAACTAACACACACACACTGCCTGTACTGTCCCTCCATCTTACACACACACAGCCTGTACTGTCCCTCCATCTTTAACACACACACACACAGCCTGTACTGTCCCTCCATCTTACACACACAAACCCACACACACACAGCCTGTACTGTCCCTCCATCTTTAACACACACACACACAGCCTGTACCGTCCCTCCATCTTTAACACACACACACACAGCCTGTATTGTCCCTCCATCTTTAACTAACACTCCATCTTTAACTAACACACACACACTGCCTGTACTGTCCCTCCATCTTACACACACACAGCCTGTACTGTCCCTCCATCTTTAACACACACACACACACAGCCTGTACTGTCCCCCCATCTTTAACACACACACACACAGCCTGTACTGTCCCTCCATCTTTAACACACACACACATACACAGCCTGTACTGTCCCTCCATCTTTAACACACACACACACACACACATACATAGCCTGTACTGTCCCTCAATCTTTAACACACACACACACACACACACACAGCCTGCACTGTCCCTCCATCTTTAACACACACACACATACACAGCCTGTACTGTCCCTCCATCTTTAACACACACACACACACACACATACATAGCCTGTACTGTCCCTCAATCTTTAACACACACACACACACACACACACAGCCTGTACTGTCCCTCCATCTTTAACACACACACACATACACAGCCTGTACTGTCCCTCCATCTTTAACACACACACACACACACACATACATAGCCTGTACTGTCCCTCAATCTTTAACACACACACACACACACACACACACACAGCCTGTACTGTCCCTCCATCTTTAACACACACACACAGCCTGTACTGTCCCTCCATCTTTAACACAGACACAGACACAGCCTGTACTGTCCATCCATCTTACACACACAAAGCCTGTACTGTCCCTCCATCTTTAACACACACACACACACACACACAGCCTGTACTGACCTTCCATCTTTAACACACACACACACAGCCTGTATTGTCCCTCCATCTTTAACTAACACTCCATCTTTAACTAACACACACACACTGCCTGTACTGTCCCTCCATCTTACACACACACAGCCTGTACTGTCCCTCCATCTTTAACACACACACACACAGCCTGTACTGTCCCTCCATCTTACACACACAAACCCACACACACACAGCCTGTACTGTCCCTCCATCTTTAACACACACACACACAGCCTGTACCGTCCCTCCATCTTTAACACACACACACACAGCCTGTATTGTCCCTCCATCTTTAACTAACACTCCATCTTTAACTAACACACACACACTGCCTGTACTGTCCCTCCATCTTACACACACACAGCCTGTACTGTCCCTCCATCTTTAACACACACACACACACAGCCTGTACTGTCCCCCCATCTTTAACACACACACACACAGCCTGTACTGTCCCTCCATCTTTAACACAGACACAGACACAGCCTGTACTGTCCATCCATCTTACACACACAAAGCCTGTACTGTCCCTCCATCTTTAACACACACACACAGCCTGTATTGTCCCTCCATCTTTAACACACACACACACACACATACACAGCCTGTACTGTCCCTCCATCTTTAACACACACACACACAGCCTGTACTGTCCCTCCATCTTCAACACACACACACACACACAGCCTGTACTGTCCCTCCATCTTTAACACAGACACACACACAGCCTGTATTGTCCCTCCATCTTTAACACACACACACAGCCTGTATTGTCCCTCCATCTTTAACACACACACACTGCCTGTACTGTCCCTCCATCTTTAACACACACACTGCCTGTACTGTCCCTCCATCTCTCTCACACACACACACACACAGCCTGTACTGTCCCTTCATCTTTAACACACAAACCCACACACACACAGCCTGTACTGTCCCTCCATCTTTAACACACACACAGCCTGTACTGTCCCTCCATCTTTAACACACACACACACACACACAGCCTGTACTGTCCCTCCACCTTTAACACACACACACAGCCTGTAACTGTCCCTCCATCTTTAACACACACACACACACAGCCTGTAACAGTCCCTCCATCTTTAACACACACACACACACACACACACACACACACACACACACACACACACACACACAGCCTGTACTGTCCCTCCATCTTTAACACACACACAGCCTGTACTGTCCCTCCATCTTTAACACACACACAGCCTGTAATGTCCCTCCATCTTTAACACACACACAGCCTGTAATGTCCCTCCATCTTTAACACACACACACAGAGCCTGTACTGTCCCTCCATCTTTAACACACGCACACAGCCTGGACTGTCCCTCCATCTTTAACACTCACACACAGCCTGTACTGACCTTCCATCTTTAACACACACACACACAGCCTGTATTGTCCCTCCATCTTTAACTAACACTCCATCTTTAACTAACACACACACACTGCCTGTACTGTCCCTCCATCTTACACACACACAGCCTGTACTGTCCCTCCATCTTTAACACACACACACACAGCCTGTACTGTCCCTCCATCTTACACACACAAACCCACACACACACAGCCTGTACTGTCCCTCCATCTTTAACACACACACACACAGCCTGTATTGTCCCTCCATCTTTAACTAACACTCCATCTTTAACTAACACACACACACTGCCTGTACTGTCCCTCCATCTTACACACACACTGCCTGTACTGTCCCTCCATCTTACACACACACAGCCTGTACTGTCCCCCCATTTTTAACTAACACACACACACTGCCTGTACTGTCCCTCCATCTTACACACACACACACACACACACACACACACACATACACAGCCTGTACTGCCCCTCCATCTTTAACACACACACACACAGCCTGTACCGTCCCTCCATCTTTAACACACACACACACAGACACAGCCTGTACTGTCCCTCCATCTTTAACACACACACACAGCCTGTATTGTCCCTCCATCTTTAACACACACACACACACACATACACAGCCTGTACTGTCCCTCCATCTTTAACACACACACACACAGCCTGTACTGTCCCTCCATCTTCAACACACACACACACACACAGCCTGTACTGTCCCTCCATCTTTAACACAGACACACACACAGCCTGTATTGTCCCTCCATCTTTAACACACACACACTGCCTGTACTGTCCCTCCATCTTTAACACACACACTGCCTGTACTGTCCCTCCATCTTTAACACACACACTGCCTGTACTGTCCCTCCATCTCTCTCACACACACACACACACACACAGCCTGTACTGTCCCTTCATCTTTAACACACAAACCCACACACACACAGCCTGTACTGTCCCTCCATCTTTAACACACACACAGCCTGTACTGTCCCTCCATCTTTAACACACACACACACACACAGCCTGTACTGTCCCTCCACCTTTAACACACACACACAGCCTGTAACTGTCCCTCCATCTTTAACACACACACACACACAGCCTGTAACTGTCCCTCCATCTTTAACACACACACACACACACACACACACACACACACACACACACACACACACACACACACACACACAGCCTGTACTGTCCCTCCATCTTTAACACACACACAGCCTGTACTGTCCCTCCATCTTTAACACACACACAGCCTGTAATGTCCCTCCATCTTTAACACACACACAGCCTGTAATGTCCCTCCATCTTTAACACACACACACAGAGCCTGTACTGTCCCTCCATCTTTAACACACGCACACAGCCTGGACTGTCCCTCCATCTTTAACACTCACACACAGCCTGTACTGACCTTCCATCTTTAACACACACACACACAGCCTGTATTGTCCCTCCATCTTTAACTAACACTCCATCTTTAACTAACACACACACACTGCCTGTACTGTCCCTCCATCTTACACACACACAGCCTGTACTGTCCCTCCATCTTTAACACACACACACACAGCCTGTACTGTCCCTCCATCTTACACACACAAACCCACACACACACAGCCTGTACTGTCCCTCCATCTTTAACACACACACACACAGCCTGTATTGTCCCTCCATCTTTAACTAACACTCCATCTTTAACTAACACACACACACTGCCTGTACTGTCCCTCCATCTTACACACACACAGCCTGTACTGTCCCTCCATCTTTAACACACACACACACTGCCTGTACTGTCCCTCCATCTTACACACACACAGCCTGTACTGTCCCCCCATCTTTAACTAACACACACACACTGCCTGTACTGTCCCTCCATCTTACACACACACACACACACACACACATACACAGCCTGTACTGCCCCTCCATCTTTAACACACACACACACAGACACAGCCTGTACTGTCCCTCCATCTTTAACACACACACACACTGCCTGTACTGTCCCTCCATCTTACACACACACAGCCTGTACTGTCCCCCCATCTTTAACTAACACACACACACTGCCTGTACTGTCCCTCCATCTTACACACACACACACACACACACACACACACAGCCTGTACCGTCCCTCCATCTTTAACACACACACACACAGACACAGCCTGTACTGTCCCTCCATCTTTAACACACACACACACTGCCTGTACTGTCCCTCCATCTTACACACACACAGCCTGTACTGTCCCTCCATCTTTAACTAACACACACACAGCCTGTACTGTCCCTCCATCTTTAACTAACACACACACAGCCTGTACTGTCCCTCCATCTTTAACTAACACACACACACAGCCTGTAACTGTCCATCCATCTTTAACACACACACACAGCCTGTACTGCCCCTCCATCTTTAACACACACACACAGCCTGTACTGCCCCTCCATCTTTAACACACACACACACAGCCTGTACCGTCCCTCCATCTTTAACACACACACACAGACACAGCCTGTACTGTCCCTCCATCTTTAACACACACACACACTGCCTGTACTGCCCCTCCATCTTACACACACACAGCCTGTAACTGTCCCTCCATCTTTAACTAACACACACACACAGCCTGTAACTGTCCCTCCATCTTTAACTAACACACACACACAGCCTGTAACTGTCCATCCATCTTTAACACACACACACACAGCCTGTAACTGTCCCTCCATCTTTAACACACACACACAGCCTGTAACTGTCCCTCCATCTTTAACACACACACAGCCTGTAACTGTCCCTCCATCTTTAACACACACACACTGCCTGTACTGCCCCTCCATCTTTAACACACTCACACACACCCTGTACTGTCCCTCCATCTTTAACACACACACACACTGCCTGTAACTGTCCCTCCATCTTTAACACACACACACACACTGCCTGTACTGTCCCTCCATCTTTAACACACACACACACTGCATGTACTGTCCCTCCATCTTTAACACACACACACACTGCCTGTACTGTCCCTCCATCTTTAACACACACACACTGCCTGTACTGTCCCTCCATCTTTAACACACACACTGCCTGTACTGTCCCTCCATCTTTAACTAACACACACACTGCCTGTACTGTCCCTCCATCTTTAACACACACACTGCCTGTACTGTCCCTCCATCTTTAACACACACACACACTGCCTGTACTGTCCCTCCATCTTTAACACACACACACACTGCCTGTACTGTCCCTCCATCTTTAACACACACACACTGCCTGTACTGTCCCCCCTCCCACACACACACACACACACACACACACACACACACACACACACACACACACACCTACCTCCAGGCACTGCCTGTACATTCTCTCCATCTCTCTCATTCACGCTGCCTACGCTGTCTCTCCCTCCCTCACACATGGTGTCCTAACTGCCTTTCCACGACCAAACATCTGTCCACGTTTCATTCCATAAGACACAGGAGTAGGCCATTCAGCCCTTCAGGTCTACTCTACCATTCAATACGATCGCGTTTGATCTGAGAATCCTCAACTCCACCTTCCTATCTTATCCCCATAAGCCTCAATTGAAGTTCTGTCCACCTCAGCCTTGAAGATACTTAACAATCTGCAGCCCACTGTGGTAAAGAATTCCATAGATACCCTACATGCAGAGAAATAAACCCGCATCTCTCTTAAATGGGTGACCCCTTCCCACAATAGTGGGGAGGGTGGGAGGCCAGAACTATCTCTGATCTGACCCTGCCAAGCCCCTAAGAATTTTACAACAATCACAGAGAATGCTGGAGAAACTCAGCAGGTCTGGCATAATCTGTGGAGAAGGAAACAGAATCAATGTTTGGAGTCCAGTATGATTCTTCTTCAGAACTAGTGAACCCTCTCTGGACTGCCTCTGGCATCAGTGTGTGCTCTGTCTAATGCTTTGTACACTTTTGGCAAAATCTCCTTTTTTTAACAGTCCATTCCTTTTGAAATAAAGGTCCCTACTACCCTCTGAACATTGACTAAAAGCTAGCATCATTCATACCAAAGGCCTCCCAAATCCCTGTTCTGCAGCTTTCTGGAGATGTACCCCAGTTCAGTAATATTTAGCTTATCTCTTCTTCCTGCCAAAGTGTACAGCCTCACATTTTCCCACATCATGTTCCATTTATCAAGTTGTTTTCTTCGTTACCCTCTCATAGCCTGTCTACGTCCCTCTGCAGACTCTCTGTCATCCTTGTCTTTGCACCCATTTTTGTGTCATTCACAAACTAGGCTATAAGACGCTCACTTTCCTCATCTAGGTCACTAATATATATAGCACCGCTCCCTCTGACACTCCACTGGTTACAGAGTGCCATCTGAAAACGCGTCCTTTCGCCCAACTCTGTCTGATAAAAGACAATCCTCTATCCAAGTGAGTATTCTGCCTTCAACACCACGGGATCTTACCTTCTTGAGTAGCTCTGTGTGCAGTGCTTTAGCCAATATCTTTCAGAAATCCAAACAGATCAACTAGTTCCCCTGTACCCAGCTGTAAGAAGTTAGTCAGGCACAATTGCCTCCGTGTGAGACTACGCTGATTCTGCTTAACAAATTATGTTTTCCTAAATTTATCTGCTACTACCTCCTCTATAACGGATTCTTAACATCATCCTAAAGACAGACATTAATCTAACTGAACCTTTTTTTATCGTCTCCTTCCCTTTTTGAATAAGGGTGTTACATTAATATTTTCTCAATCCTCTGGGACTTTTCCAGAATTGAAGGATTCTTGGAAGATTACTCCCAGTGTATCCACTCTCACTATAGCTGCTTCCTTTCAAATCCACGAAGGCATTGTATCAAACCCAGGAAACATATTGACCTTAAACCCCATCAGTTTCGCTAGTACATTTTCTCCAGTGATAGCTAATGTGCTCAGAGCTTCCTCCTCACCTATGCCACTCCCCATCCGTTGAGCTCCTTAACTACTTAATATCTTAAGTAATAAGGATGACACGGTGGCTCAGTGGTTAGCACTGCAACCTCACAGCGCCAGGGACCTGGGTTTGATTCCAGCCTCGTGCAACAATCTGTGCGGAGTTTGCACATTCTCGCTGTGTCTGTGTGGGTTTCCTCTGGGTGTTCTGATTTCCTCCCACAGTCCAAAGATGCGCAGGCTAGGTGGATCGGCCATGCTAAATTGCTTGTAGTGTTCAGGGATGTGTGGGTTATAGGGGGATGGGTCTGGGTGGGATGCTGCAAGGGGCGGTGTGGACTTGTTGGGCCCAAAGGGCCTATTTACACACTGTAGGGAATCTAATCTAATCTAATCTTTGGAACGTTATTAATGTCCTTGACCATGAAGACTGATCAAAAGCAGTAATTCAACTCTTCTGCCTCACTTCTGCAGAAGAGTCACCTAGACACGAAACACTAGCTGACCCAGTGCAATCTCCAGCATTTGTTATTTCCAGTACAGTTCTCTAAACATCATGCATTAAAAGATACAGTCCCAACTGTTGGTTGCCCGAGTTCCATATATAGGTGCATCTTATGATACTGAACCTGAGATAAAATCCGAAGATGGTCGCATGTGTTAGCTCGCAACATTACAGTCAAACCAGTAGCTTCCAAATTTCGAACCAACTCTCAGTCTCCCATGCAAAGCCAGCCTGCTTCAATGTCATCAGAACAGGGTTTGAGAATGTTGTTGAGAAAGAATACGTCGTTACTTTGATAGGGCTAAAGTTTAAAATCCCCCTACGGTCAAAACCTCATTCTCGGGAGGAATGGTTAAATGTGTATAAATATGGTTAGCAACCAAACGTGAATGTTAAAAAGAGGTGGAAGAGATGAGAACGAGCAACAGAATTATATACAAAAAGAAGATGGGAAAAGGGTCTTCAGGTATATTGGAGCTTTGGCATTGAAAAACTGAACTGGTTAAGTTGGAAAGACACCAAGTAACAGGAAACAAAGAAAGCCAATGGCAGGAGCTGACGGCGTTGCGCAGTCGGAATAAACGGAAGGAGCCACTTCCTTTCTCGGAAGGCCAATTTCCAACCAGGCGTTTCTTCCAAATGGGTATTTGACCATATACAACAGTTGCATCCCTGCATGGTGCCGCAGCACGAGTCCCGTCGCCCCGTCCCCCACCCACAGTGCCATAACGACGGCGCCGTCCCCGGCCCACACCGTGCCGTAGCGACGGCCCCGTCGCCCCGTCCCCCACCCGCACCGTGCCGTAGCGACGGCCCCGTCGCCCTGTCCCCGGCCCGCACCGTGCTCTAACGACGGCCCCATCGCCCTGTCCCCGGCCCGCACGGTGCTGTCACGATGGCCCTGTCTCCCTGTCCCCGGCCCGCACGGTGCTGTAATGACAGTCCATGTCAAATTCAGAGTTTTCAATGTGACTGGCAGAAGACAGTGTGGCAGTGGATGAAGGTAGTACAGGAATAATAAATGGTGCTTAATGAGTCAATTAGGTTGTCCCTGTCCTTCATTTCTGTACGCAGAAAACAAACATGAGTTGGAATACAATGCAACAGCTGACAGAAACGTACCTCCTCAAAACGTGATTTATCTATCGTGCTGAAACTGCAACACTGTGCCCTTGTTTGGATTCTCCTCCACTTGGGCATACTATTCTTTACCTCACTCTTCCTAGAAAGTGACAGGAAGTACAGTTAATGTGGTTGAGACAACGGACAGTTTGAAAAGACATCATGTGCATGGAGATGGAAGGAGAACAAGCAGGGTAGGAGTGAATCATGTACAGTACAGGCACAGTCAGCAGGAAAGGTAGAGGGTGAGCACGCAGCGCAGGTACGTACGCTGCAGATAGACACAAGCAGTCCAAGTACTAAAAATGCACACGCAGTTACAGGCAGTGCGGGTGCGAGTGGCACAGAGGCGGTACAGGCAGTGCGGGTGCAAGAGGCGGTACAGGTGTTGTGTGTGCATACAAACCCAGTGAAAGTGGCTTGGATCGCAAGACAGCTCAGGTGGTGTCAGTGTGTGAAAGAGCGAATAGGTGGTGGAGCTGTTTATGATTGATGTATACTGCAGGCACTACAGGCTTGTAAAACAGACACATTTCATACAATGCAGTTGGGCAGACTGGACAGATATTTCAGCTGTGTAAGGGATGGTCTGTACAACCGACATGCATGCGTAGCACTGCTCGGACAGCTAAAGGCACACTACTATCAGTGTTGGCGTGGAAAGCGGAGAGACCATATCGAGACACCATTTGCATTCAGAATTAACAAGAGTTCATGAACATGTGGAGTGTTGAAATGGAGCTCTGTAACATACACAAGAAAGGAACATTATTTCAAAAAGAAGATCCCCTGCGCACGCTGCACTATCCACAGTCGAAGTAGGTTTTGGGATGCCTGACCATGTTTTGTTACATGGCATTTCTCACCAGCCAGGAAGTACTATCCAAACCTCCTCATCTGATTAGATCGGGGCCACTGTCAGGGGCAAAGTGCCTGGGTGTTACACAAACACCTACCCAGTTCCATCTCCGGCTAATAAGCCTTTCTTGATCAATGACTTTCTGACTGTGTTGTGCAGTCCTTTGGCTTCCCAGGCATCACTGGATAGTGTCAAAAATGCTTGGTGTGGCAACTGATCGGGGCTCATCTTCCAGCTCGCTGTGGAAACAAGGCAAAGAGTCAGTAACCAGCAATCATGATGACGCATAGCCCAGGGCAAAACTCATGAAAACTCATTCAAATCATCCGATTTCTTTACAACATTGTCCATGGCATGATTTCTATTCTCCCTGTTCATTTGGCCCTTCAGATGATCGTACCTTGAGATGACAGGGCCCTGAACTCTGGAATCCTTTAACCTTTAACCTCCTTTAACCTCTCCCGTACCTCACCACCTCCTTTATGCTGCTGCTGTGAATCTACATTCTTAAACCATCGTTTCATTATCTGGCCTAACCTCCCATTTTGTGCTTCAAAAAACCTGGAATATTGTGCGCAGTTTTGGTCTCGTAATGTGAGGAAGGATGTTATGAGCTGTAGGGAAGCTGAATAGGCGGGGGTTTTTTCCCCCAGGGGCATAGGAGGCTGAGGAGTGGCTTTATACAGGTTTATAAAACCATGTGAGCCATAGACAAGGTAAACAGCGAATCCCCAGGATTGGCAGGGGTGTGATGAGTTCAAAACTAGCGAGCATAGGTTTAAAGTGAGAGGCTACTTTTTCGTACAGAGGGTGATTTGTGACTGGAACAAGTTGCCAGAGGATGTAGTAGAGGCAGATAATAATGACAACACTTAAAAGGCATCTGGAAGTGTATATGAATAGGAACGGTTTAGAGGGATATGGGCAAAATGCAGGCAAAATGGGACTAGTTCAGCTTGGGAAACCCAGTCAGCTTGGACAAGTTGGGCCGAAGGGCCTGTTTCCATGCTGTTTGACTTTATACAGGGAGCGCACCAAAGGTTTACAAACTAATGCCAGGGATGGTGACACTGACACTGACAAATGAGGAATGGTTGAATGGGCTAGGACAATTTTCACTGGCGTTGAGAAGGAAGAGGGGCCAGAGTATCCAACAGAAACATTGTAAACTCAAACAGGGGGAAAACACAGGATAGGCATTCCTGATGACTGGAAAGTCCAGAACCATGGGGGTCACAGTCTAACAATATGAAGGGCTGAGAAAGGGGAGAAATTAGTCACTCAAAGAGAGGGGAGTCTGTGGAATTCTTCATCACTGAAAGCAGTGGTCCCTGTCCAACAGGTCACATTTCCCTCCACCCACCCTGTTCCTTCGCCCCCTCCCTACCAGCATCTCCCATTCCCCGTCCCTCGGTGCACCAGTCAATCCCGACCTAATCCCCCATCTCTATCTGCTCTCATCTCACAGTTCCCTAATCCCGAGTCCCCTCTTGCCATCCCTCAGGACTATCCCTCCCACCATTTGTGGATCCTCACATTGCCCCCACCCCTTCATCATTAACCCTGCCCCCTTCAATCCGCCTCACCATCTCCCACATTTCTCCCTCAGTCCATCTGCCTGCCTAAACATGATATGATTTCATGGAGTAACTGCATCAAGCACTTAGGGCTAATGGGATCCTAGGGTGTGGGGGGATTTGGGGGTTACGGGGGAGGGGTGTATGGGGGGCTATGGGGCAGTATGGGGAGGTTTGGGGGATACGGGGCATTATGGGGGTATAGGGATATGGGGGTGATGGGGCATAGGGGGCGATTATACGGGGAGAGCACGCGGGGGGAGAGCACGCGGTGGGGGGGCGACGTGGGGGGAATACGGGGGGGGATGTGGGGAATGGGGGGATATGGGGAGGGATGTGGGGGGAGCATAGGGGGATATGGGGGGGATGCGGGGGGGATATGGACGTGGGGGGGGAACATGGGGGGGTTGCGGGGATATGGGCGGATGCGGGGGGATATGGACGTGGGGGGGGAACATGGGGGGGGATGTGGGGAGGGACGGTGGGGGAGAACATGGGGGGATGTGGGGAATGGGTGATGGGAGGGATGTGGGGGAGAACATGGGGGGATGTGGGGAATGGGTGATATGGGGGTGATGGGGGATGATGGGGGAAGGATGTGGGGGAGAACATGGGGGGATGTGGGGAGGGATGTGGGGGAGAACATGGGGGGATGTGGGGAATGGGGGATACGGGGCAGGGCTGTAAGAGAAGGGACCAGTTCAATTGAATAATCAGGATAACAGAGAGTGCAGCACTCCCACAGCAGTGGCCCTGAGGTCAATGGGCCTTACACACATTTCTGGGATATTAGCAGCGCTGGAAGTTGTGAATCGGGGACATTCCGTGAGGATGGTATTTAATGATAACGATGCTCCCTCCACCACTACCGCACCCTGACTGTCTCTGAAATACTCACCGCCCACGACCAGGCCCCGGCGCACTCTCCGCCGGGAGTTGTAGTCCCCGCCCGCTTTGCCTGCCGGGAGTTGTAGTCTACCCGCCGGGAATTATAGGCTATACGCATTGTCCCACCGGGCGTTGTAGTCTCCTGCTTCGCCTTCCGTCGGGTCTTACACTTTACGTCGCACTGGCCGCTGGGGGTTGTAGTCCACCTTCGCACTGCCCGCCGGGAATGGTCGTCTACCCGCCAGGTATTAAAGACATGGCCCGCATTGCCCGCCGGGAGTTGTAGTGACCCCGCGCAGGGGTTGCGGTTGAGGTGTTGGCCTCCCGTTAGCGCGCCCCCGGCAGGTGGAGCGGTTTGTACCGGGATTTCGGCTCCGTGTGGTGACGGTATCCATGGAAACAGGCACATCAGTACCCGGATGGGAGATAGGGCCAGTGGCAAGAGATTGGGATTAGGCAGGGAGATGGGCTGAGGGAGACATGTGGGAGGTGGTGAGGCAGATTGAAGGGGGTAGGGTTAATGATGGAGGGGTGGGGGCAATGTGAGGATCTACAAATAGGGGGGGTGGGGGTGAGGGACAATCATGAGGAATGGGAAGAGGGGACTCGGGATTAGGGTACTGTGAGATGGGAGCAGATAGAGATGGGAAACTGGGTCTGGAGGGACTGGTGCACTGAGGGACGGGGAATGGGAGAGGCTGGTAGGGAGGGGGTGAAGGAACAGGATGGGTGAAGGGAAATGTGACCTTTGGGACAGGAACCCCCACCAGACAGGGAGCTGCAAGACTGAGGGACAGGAAACTGAAAAAAGGGAGACAATGGGAATGAGGGACCAGTGTTGAGGAAGAGGAAATTGTGGGAACGGGGCTGAGGTAGTGAGGGGCTAGGGCCAGGGGAAGAGGAAATTGTGGGAATGGGGGCTGGGGTAGTGAGGGCTAGGGTCAGGGGAAGACAAAATTGTGGGAATGGGGGCTGGGGTAGTTAGGGGCTAGTATCGAGAAAGAGGAAATTGTGGGAATGGGGGCTGGAGTAGTGAGGAGCTAGGGTCAGGGGACGAGGAAATTGTGGGAATGGGGTTGGGGTAGTGAGGGGCTAGTATCGAGAAAGAGGAAATTGTGGGAATGGGGGCTGGGGTAGTGAGGGGCTAGTGTCAGGGGAAAAGGAAATTGTGGGAATGGGGGTTGGGGTAGTAAGGGGCCAGGGTCAGGGAAGAGGAAATTGTGAGAATGGGGACTGGGGTAATGAGGGGCTAGTGTCGAGGAAGAGGAAATTGTGGGAATGGGGGCTGGGGTATGAGGGTCTAGGGTCAGGGGAAGAGGAAATTGTGGGACTGGGGGCTGGGGTAGTGAGGGGCCAAGGTCAGGGGAAGAGGAAATTGTGGGACTGGGGATTTGGACAGTGAAGGGCCAGGGTCAGGGAAGAGGAAATTGTGAGAATGGGGACTGGGGTAATGAGGGGCTAGGGTCGAGCAAGAGGAAATTGTGGGAATGGGGGCTGGGGTAGTGAGGGGCTAGTGTCGAGGAAGAGGAAATTGTGGGAATGGGGGCTGGGGTATGAGGGGCTAGGGTCAGGGGAAGAGGAAATTGTGGGACTGGGGGCTGGGGTAGTGAGGGGCAAGGGTCAGGGGAAGAGGAAATTGTGGGACTGGGGATTTGGACAGTGAAGGGCTAGGTTCAGGGAAAGAGGAAATTGTGGGAATGGGGGCTGGGGTAGTGAGGGTCTAGGGTCAGGGGAAGAGGAAATTGTGGAAATGGGGATTGGAAGAGAGGGAACTGAATAGCAGAAGCTAAGGGATGTGGGCCTGACAGAAGGTTGAATTCAGGAATGGTAGGGAGCGTGCGAGAGATTAACTGAGGTTCAGTGGGTGTGAGGTAAAGTAATACTGAAGGAGGGCAGTCTAAGAGTCAGGGACATCGAACTGAGAAATTTGCACCTAACTGATTGAAAATTTGCAACACTGAGGAACTCAGGAACATTGCAACAAATTTCCTACTTTACTCCAAAAGATGTTGCAGTGCAGTTTTGTTTTAACCCAAAGACACCTGGTGTCAGTTTCTCCCCACTTGTCCTTCTCAATGTGGCTAAAAAGACTGAAGAAAATCAGAAAACTGAAAAGGAAATTATCTAACAAAAGCCTTAGGATCAACTATCAAAGTGTAGGACACCATCACTTAACAGGTAACAGTGAGTCATCATTGCTGAAATCAAAAGGAACTGTGAAACAATTTAGTTTAACACACCCTGGTGAACAGGATTTGTGTTTTCAGAATTTTATTCCCTGCGTTCAGAGTTTTTTTTGTCACGTATATTATCTGTGGCAAACCATCTGTTTTGTTTCTGTCTTAAACATGAAGGAGTGTATTTGGGGTTTTAACAGGACAATAGTTTAAATCCCTTAGTAATAGATTTGGTGTTTCTTTCTTTCTGCAGTTTTTAAATGTTAAATGTGTTACAATAAATAGTTGTTATCTGTTAATGATGAAACCTGGTGTGAACTGCTTTTGTTCTGAATAGCAGTAAATCAGAAAAGTGGATTATCTGAGATATCTAATTGGGATTTTACACAGTTTGTGTCAGTTTGTGGGGTACGGGATACATTTATCAGCACATTCTCGGTTAAGTCTTGACACTACAGTTGAATTAATAAGCTCTATCGAAATAATCTCACATTTCGAGTTTTTAATTTATCTGTCAAGGCTATGGGATTATGAACAGCATGCATCAGTATGATATGATCATCATAAACTTCAAAATGTTTAAGAGGCAGTAACAATCTCAGACAATAAAATGTGAGGCTGGATGAACACAGCAGGCCAAGCAGCATCTCAGGAGCACAAAAGCTGACGTTTCGGGCCTAGACCCTTCATCAGAGAGGGGGATGGGGAGAGGGAACTGGAATAAATAGGGAGAGAGGGGGAGGCGGACCGAAGATGGAGAGAAAAGAAGATAGGTGGAGAGAGTGTAGGTGGGGAGGTAGGGAGGGGATAGGTCAGTCCAGGGAAGACGGACAGGTCAAGGAGGTGGGATGGGGTTAGTAGGTAGCTGGGGGTGCGGCTTGGGGTGGGAGGAAGGGATGGGTGAGAGGAAGAACCGGTTAGGGAGGCAGAGACAGGTTGGACTGGTTTTGGGATGCAGTGGGTGGGGGGGAAGAGCTGGGCTGGTTGTGTGGTGCAGTGGGGACGAACAGGGCTGGTTTAGGGATGCAGTAGGGGAAGGGGAGATTTTGAAGCTGGTGAAGTCCACATTGATACCATATGGCTGCAGGGTTCCCAGGCGGAATATGAGTTGCTGTTCCTGCAACCTTCGGGTGGCATCATTGTGGCACTGCAGGAGGCCCATGATGGACATGTCATCTAGAGAATGGGAGGGGGAGTGGAAATGGTTTGCGACTGGGAGGTGCAGTTGTTTGTTGCGAACTGAGCGGAGGTGTTCTGCAAAGCGGTCCCCAAGCCTCCGCTTGGTTTCCCCAATGTAGAGGAAGCCGCACCGGGTACAGTGGATGCAGTATACCACATTGGCAGATGTGCAGGTGAACCTCTGCTTAATGTGGAATGTCATCTTGGGGCCTGGGATGGGGGTGAGGGAGGAGGTGTGGGGACAGGTGTAGCATTTCCTGCGGTTGCAGGGGAAGGTGGTGGGGTTGGAGGGCAGTGTGGAGCGAACAAGGGAGTCACGGAGAGAGTGGTCTCTCTGGAAAGCTGACAGGGGAGGGGATGGAAAAATGTCTTGGGTGGTGGGGTCGGATTGTAAATGGCAGAAGTGTCGGAGGATAATGCGTTGTATCCGGAGGTTGGTAGGGTGGTGTGTGAGAACGAAGGGGATCCTCTTGGGGCGGTTGTGGCGGGGGCGGGGTGTGAGGGATGTGTTGCGGGAAATACGGGAGACGCGGTCAAGGGCGTTCTCGATCACTGTGGGGGGAAAGTTGTGGTTCTTAAAGAACTTGGACATCTGGGATGTGCGGGAGTGGAATGTCTTATCGTGGGAGCAGATGCGGCGGAGGTGGAGGAATTGGGAATAGGGGATGGAATTTTTGCAGGAGGGTGGGTGGGAGGAGGTGTATTCTAGGTAGCTGTGGGAGGCCCAAGGGACTACAGTTCACATTTCAGCCTTCCCAATTTGGCCCCAAGGGACAACAATCTCAGACTCTACTTTTCCACTGTAAAATACGTTTTCTGGTACTCGTTTAAGTTTTTTTAGAAAAGTGACTCACTGGGCTTATTATTTCCTGATTCACCATTTGCAATATGATCATGATTTCACCCCCAGTCAACAGCATCAATTGCTACTTTAAAGGGTTTATTAGAATCGGGGCTAATACTAATTCAATCACTAGGATTGCCTTCAGGTTCTCAAAAGCAGTTTGTTCATAATAATTGCCTTTGCTGTTTTCAGACTAAATCTGCTAGTGCTGCAGTGACGTATCAGTTTCTTTAAAATTTCGTTAACAGGATGAGCGAATCGCTGGCCAGGCAGCATTTATTGCCTGTCCCTAACAACCCAGAGGGCAGTTCGGAGTCAACCACGTTGCTCTAGGTCTGGAGTCATGTGTAGGCCAGATCAGGTAAGGATGGCAGTTTTCTTCCCTCAAGGGTATTAGTGAACCAGATGGGTTTTCCCTGACAGTCGACAATGGACCCATGGTCATCATTAGATTCTTGATTCCAGATATTTAGTTGAATTCAAACTCCACCATCTGCCATAGCTGCATTCAAATCTGGCTCCCCAGAATATTATTCTGAAGAAGGGCCTAGGCCTGAAACGTCAGCTTTCCTGCTCCTCTGATGCTGCTTGGCCTGCTGTTTTCATCCAGCTCTACATCTTGTTATCTCAGATTCTCCAGCATCTGCAGTTCCTACTGTCTCTGTCCTTATTCTCTTTGGGCTGCTCTGAAGTGTCTTGGAACTATTGATTGTTAAAGGCGCTAGACAAATGTGAGTTATTGTTGTTATGCAAGGAGCCTGTCACCTGGCAACAGACCGACAGACCTTCTATCTGCTTCCCCTTTTCTCCCTATTTATTTCAGAATCCCCTTCCCCATTTCTGAACAAGGGCCTAGGACCGAAACATCAGCTTTCCTGCTCCTCTGGTGCTGCTTGGTTTGCTGTGTTCATCCAGCTCTACATCTTGTTATCCCCGGAACATTATCTGGATTTCTAGATTAACAGTCCAGCGATAATACCACCAGGCCATCACCTCCCTTTGCAAATTTCTGAATTAAACAAAAAAGCACATTCCCAAAAATTCTGTTGATTTCCTATTTGGCTTTAGCAACTGGGATTTTTTCAGAACCTTCACTTCCACTGTTCTTGGTAACACCTGCTCTTACCTCACAATGAGGCCTAGTCACTTATTTCATGTAGCCTTTGAGAAAATAGCGAGTGAAAAGAATTAGCCAGAGGGAATTGAAAACACAGAGTCAGTTGACAGGGAAATTTAATTTGCGAAAGCAAGAGTGACGTACTAAGTTATGCATTGTAGCATAAGGACAGGTGTTTCCCAGAGCAGCAAGAATGCTATAATAAAAGTTCTCATTCATAAAACTAGATGAGAAATCATGAGATTTTTAAGAGTGCATGGATTCTACTGAACATTTGTGTAGAATTACAGCACAACAGCGATACTTTGAGGGAGTTTGTGAAAGAAACAAGGAACCGTTAGTTGTATTTTCAGTTGAAAGCTAGGCAGCTGCTGAGAAGTTGAAGACAGTCCTTATAAACAGACTAGTGTTGACCATCCCTGATTTTTCCAGTCCTTTTAAAAAGGCTAATCAGTTAGAGTGGCAGTGGGGGTGATGGTTAGGCACATGCTTGTTCAATGATGATGAGTCAGAAAGTCAGGAGGGTACTATTGTCAGGAACTAAACCAGTGTCCGAGGAACTACTCTCCCATAGAAGGAGAAACTTTGGGATTATTTTTGACTCTTCAACATTTTGCAATCCATGTGTGACATGGCAATGGAGAAATATTAATCTGCAGAGGCCATAATCATTGAAAAATATTTAAGCTCAAAATGCAAGACTATTCAGATGGGTCCTGTGTTTTAACCATTTAATGTAAAGGTTGTTCATGATGCTGGAAAAGATAATGTATTGGAACATATATTATCCCAAGCATAAAATGTTGGAATAAGATAAGGGTTTAAAAATACCTGAGGGGGACCTGAACTTCACAGTGGATATAGACAGGTTGTTACAGTGCAGAAGACCATTTGGCCCATCATGTCTGCAGCAGTGGCTTTCTGAATGAGCAGTGCCTATGGTGCAACTGCCTTGCCTTCTCCGTGTAACCCTACACGGTCTCTTATGTTGCAGTTCCCTCCTGAACATCTCCACTGTGATGTCTTGGGGTCTCAGCATGAACTGGACATGCTGATGATGATGATGTCATATGAAATGACTGGAAAAGAGCTGGAGCAAAATCTATTGGAGGAGACGCACTAAGTGCACATAGATCCACGACTGTGGAAATCATTAGTCTGTAGTTTAAAAGGTTATTGTTGAAATGTACACAGGCCACTGCAGAGTCATTAAAAAACTGATCAGATCCACCGTCAGACCTGCTAAAAGATGCAACATGAGGCAGCGTGTGGAAGCTTAGGGTAGTGATGGAGAGCCCAAAAGCAAGAGCTGGAGAAAAAGACTACAAAGGTGGAAAACTACTCAAATACGCCGACATTGAAAGGAATAGATTCTTCAACTCCACGCTGGGCAGCCGGCCTGACCTCAGAAGTGGGGTCAAAGTCTGAAAATGCCATCAGGCAGAGGTCTAGGGATACGCAGAACCAGGACAACATCTCTGCCGCTTCCACAGTGTTTTCAAAGACATGGCTCACATGTGGGATGTCAGCAAGAAGCGTTTTGTCAGGTATCAAACAGCCTCAGGATCGAACAGCATAGAACAACGAGATAAGGTCAGAACAGCCAGAGCCATCACCATGATTGGTGACCAGGCAAGGTCTGACTGAGACACTGTCCTCTGAGAACAATATCCTGAAGACCTTCAACACATATTTACAGTATCAAAGCATTTGCTCTTTGAATGGGGAAAGTTTAACAAACAGAAATGGAGACTAGGGAATGCATCAATTCCTTCATTAACTTCCTTTATAGATTAGTAGACAATCATGCGTATGGCAATCGAAGGAACAAGTTAATATGGGACCATATAGTCATTGCAGTGAGATGTTTGGCCCTTACAATCGAAGGAGGATTTAAGACTGGTATAGTTTACGAGGCAGTCTGAGATTTGGAAGAAAAATTGGGAGATAGTTCTGGAAGAGTCCAAGGCTCCATGGAAGAAGCCAAGTGAGTCCGCACAACTTCTAGACCCAAAAGTGGAAAGCCTGCCAACATGGAGAAAGCAGGTGAAATGCCAACTTGAAATGCTTCTGATGAAGTGAGAACAAGGCACATGCTCTCTGATGAAGGGTCTAGGCCCGAAACGTCAGCTTTTGTGCTCCTGAGATGCTGCTCGGCCTGCTGTGTTCATCCAGCCTCACATTTTATTATCTTGGAATCTCCAGCATCTGCAGTTCCCATTATCTCTGACATGAATGTGACAGGTGCCTAGCTGTGGATCTAAATGCCACAACTGTGGTAAGTGAGAGAGTTCGTTTCAAACAAATTTATAATTCTAGACCTGCCAATAATGGAAATAAATAACAACAGAGTTCGGAAACTAGCCATTGACATCCTTGGAGAGATCAATGACCCAGACAGCAAACGTTAGTCAATAAATCTCGATGCAGAGGGACACTCTGTTGTTTTAGCTGAGACATTGAGGCTGGTGTTAGCATACTATCTGACAAGATAAAATGGCTGAAGCAGAGTTAAAACCTTTTTAAATCAAACCGCAAGGTCCTGGAGGAACATGTTTGAAAGTCAAAGGTCACACCTTGGCAAGATCAATAACTAAAGGCAGAAAAATAACTGAGCCATCTGTGTTTTACACCATCAAGAATCTTCACTTCTCTGCAAAAAAGACTGCCTATGATTAAAATGATATTTAAAGTAGGTGACATTGCTAAGGAAGATAGCACTGGAGAATTTGGAGAAGAATTTCCTAAATTATTCTCAGTATTGGATAAACTGAAAATAAGGACAGTGTTACATTGCATTTCTCATGTTTGTTTTCTTCTTGTAAATCTCAAATTTCTCTTTGCATCTCAAAGTTATCAATAGTGTTGCCCTCATTTCTGTTAGTTATATTTCTCCTTTCATACAGTCGCCTGTAAGCTATATATAGATGGTCTCACAAATTGTGCCCTCCATTTTCTGTCATATTATCAATTACTCTGTGTACTACGAAAGGTTTAGTGGACTTTGCTTTTCTAAGAATATTATTGTACTTCCAGTGTTTCTACCATCAGTGTATGTTAAAACACAAGTTTATCTTCCATAAAACTTATAAGTCTGCCCATGTTTGATACTTTGGCACAGCCCAGTAACCTCAATGCCAGGAACATATTGGGGAATTTTCAACTGAAACTTCTGCTTCTTACATATAATCTACTGAAGTTAAAATGTATTCTCCAGTAATACTGCCCTGAGTCTTTCAAAATTTGTCAAAATCTGACTACTCCTCATAAGAAGTTAATAGATCATCTTTTTAATACATGACAGTTCACAATCTGTCCAAACCTTCATCCATATTCAAATCATCAAGCTCTGATTCTTAAAAATCTTTGCTTCTTTTCATGCTTCTGATTTTAATTTAAGTGCTAAAATCATTCCTCAGTAATAGAGATCCACATTGTAATATGAATCTTCCACTGAGCACAAGGCTTATTTTCAGAACAGGGGGAGTGATCAAAACTTTACACAAAAAGCTTTTGAAAACAAAATGATTTTGACCCCATAACATACGTTCTCTCTTTTGACTCCAGGAATTTTATAAAAGATACAGAACTTTGTGTTTCTGATATGAACTGTTAGGCATTAACCACAAGTGAATTACTTAGCAGGAGTGCTATCAAGTGGTACTTGCTTTGGAATAACTTGCTCAGTTTGGATTCCACCAGGGCCGCTGAGCTCCTCATCTCATTCCAGCCTTGTTCCAAACATGGTGTTGTGAAGACATTTTATATTTAAATATTATCTGGGAGAGCTTATGTTTTGAAGAATGTATAAAAATGAATTTATTTCAAGTTTATGGACATACCTGGAGTGATTTCTTTAGACAAGATGAGTGAAAAGTCACTGTGGATATGGGAAAAATGTTCAAAGAAAATGCAAGACTGATAATCACGACTTGTTTGCTGTAAAACCTGGGGCTGTTTATTGAACAATGCCTGACTTGTAGAAGGTGCATGGTTGATCTAGCTGGGTGGAGGAAAGCTTGCTAAGAACAAGCTGTCCATCTGATAACTCCAATATTTGAGAAGGAAACACTCTTGTTAAGTTCAAGATGATAACTTACGAGTGATTGGAAAGAGCATCTACAGATTACAGTTCCTGAACAAGCTGTTATTGCAAGACTTCAGAGAAAACCATGCATGATTCAAGATTGACCATACTGCCAGAATATCAGAGCAACAAAGTTTGGTACAGTCTACACTATATTTTTTTACCTTCAAGTATAGCCTGTTGGCCAAAGTTTTTGTTCTTCAGAAAGTCAATTGCTTTTACTTTCCTCGAGTGTGTGGGTTTTAGGGATATTTGCAGAAGCATGCACTTATATTCCTAATGCCAAATTTCAAACAAATATTGTATCTTTATTAAATTAGTCCTATTTTGATAATAAACCCACAATTATGTTTATTAAGAAATCTGGTTGATAGATCTTTTTGAGTAAAACCTGATTTGGATAAGGTGTTTATTTGGTAATCTTGAAAAGTGGAAAAGTTTTTTTTTAAATTTTATGCTGTGACTGTGGAGCAGTGGGAGTGAAGTGACAGTGGACTCCCCAAGTGGTCACTTGATCTAAGGCACCAGACACAACAAGTGTCATTGCTTGCCTTGTCCAAACCTGGTGACCTCTGCTCCCTTTCTAAAGGTGTGGGTTCAAATCCCACTGATCTCATTCACCTTTCAGCTCCACAAAACTTTGGGGAGGCAGTGGCTTAGTGGCAATGTAACGGGGCTAAATGCTGGACCAGTGCAAGTGGGAATGCTATCTCGTGAGGCTGTCTAGGCTATAAGGGAATCTAACCACTGTCACTTAACATTAAGTGACATTACCATCAAAAAATTCCCCACTGTCAGCATCCTGGGGGGTTACTATTGACCAGAACCTGATTGGACTAGCTGTACAAATAAATGGTGACAAGAGCAGGTCAGGGGTCAGGAATCAGACAATAAATAACTTACCCCCAGACTCTGCAAAGCCTGTCCACCATCTCCAAGGCACAACTAAGAAGTTGCCTGGATGAGATCAACTCAACAACATTCAAGAATCTCGACACCATCCAGGACAAAGTAGACTGATGGATTGACACTGCATCTATAACTGTTCACGCACTCCATCACCGAATCTCAATAGCAGCAGTGTGCATTGTCTACAAAAGGCACTGCAGAAATTCACCAAGGCTTCTTTGATAGTGCTTTCCAAACTTATCACCTTTATTATCTGAATGGGCAAAGGCAGCAGATACATGAGAGCAAACACCGTCTGCAAGTTTCCCTACAAGCCGCTCACCATTCTGATTTGGACATATATTGCTGTTCCTTCAGTGTCATCAGATGTTTGAGTATAGGATTTGGGATGTCCATATTGAAGTTGTACAGGATGTTGGTGAGGCTTCTTTCAGAGTACTGTGTACAGTTCTGGTGACCCTGTTATAGGAAGGGTATTATTAAACTGGAGAGCGTTCTGACTGGGGCAGCACGGTGGCTCAGTGGTCAGCACAGCTGCCTCACAGCGCCAAGGAAC
Source organism: Stegostoma tigrinum (assembly GCF_030684315.1). NCBI lineage: Eukaryota > Metazoa > Chordata > Chondrichthyes > Orectolobiformes > Stegostomatidae > Stegostoma > Stegostoma tigrinum. Next base: position 57,036,091 of record NC_081372.1, read on the forward strand.
TGGGTTCGATTCCACCCTCAGGTGACTGTGTGGAGTTTACACATTCTCCCCATGTCTGCGTGGGTTTCCTCCGGGTGCTCAGGTTTCCACCCAGAGTCCATAGATGTGCAGGTTAGGTGGATTGGCCGTGCTAAATTGACCATAGTGTTCAAGGATGTGTAGATTAGGGTGGTGAGTCTGGGTGGGATGCTCCAAGGGTCAGTGTGGACTTGTTGGGCCAAAGGGCCTGTTTCCACACTAGGGATTCTATGAACAGATTTACCAGGATCAAAAACAGTTGCTGGAAAAACTCAGCGGGTCTAGCAGTATCTGTGGAGGACAAAATAAAGTTAACATTTTGGGCCTGGTGACCCTTCCCTGTAGGTAAGGATACGAGTGATAGCGGGTCATGTCGTTTTGTGGCTAGTTGATGTTCATGTATCCTGGTGGCTAGCTTTGTGCCAGTTTGTCCAATGTAGTGTTTGTCCCAGTTCTTGCAAGGTATTTTGTAGATGACGTTCGTTTTATTTGTTGTCTGTATAGGGTCTTTTAAGTTCATTAGCTGCTGTTTTAGTGTGTTGGTGGGTTTGTGGGCTACCCTGATGCCAAGGGGTCCGAGTAGTCTGGTAGTCATTTCGGAAATGTCTTTGATGTAGGGGGGCGTGGTTATGGTAACCATAACCACTTTTCCCCCCTCCCCACCCCTACATCAAAGACACAGTCCACAGATGTGCAGGCTAGGTGGATTGGCCATGCTAAACTTGCCCGTAGTGTTCAGGGATGTGTAGATTAGGTGGGTTATAGGTGATGGGTCTGGGTGGGATGCTCTAAGGGTTGGTGTGGACTTTTTAGGCCAAAGGGCCTATTTCCACACTGTAGGGATTCTACAGTTGTTAATCTATGATTGATAGATAAGGTGAATGACAAGCGTCTTTTTACTAGGGTGGGGGAGTTCAAAACTGGGGTCATACTTTTAAGGTGAGAGGAGAAAGTTTTAGAAAGGAGGAGAAACAATTTTTTACACAGAATGGTTCATGTGTGGAATGAACTGCCAAAGGAAGTGGTGGATGTGGGTACAATTACAATGTTTGAAAGACATTTGGATAAATACATGAATAGGAAATGTTTGGAAGGATTTGAGCCAACGGCAGGCAAGTGGGACTAATTTAATTTGGGAACATATTTGGCATGGACTAGTGGGCCAAAGGGTGTTTCCATGCTGCGTGACTCTATAACTCCAACCCTAACCGCACAGAGGGTGCCTCTACACACTGTAGCAGTCGAAGGTGACCCAATATGATCCATTCAAGGGTAATTATGGATAAGCAACAAATACTGGCCTGACCAGGGCCACCCACATCCAGTGAACCGAAAACAAAATTCTTCAATAGACACAGGAACCAGTGAGATGATGAACTACGTTACTTGTACGAGTGAATGGGAATCTGTCTCAAAGAGGTTGCTACAACCTTTTAGGACGTCTTTTAGCTGAAAACATGCATTCTTCCCCCTACCTCCAACCCAACGATCCTCTCTGCCTAACCAGGAACCGCCTCCCAGCTGATCCCTCACCGATAATTGGAGGTGTCCTTACAACTTGACAGCTGGAGAAAGTATTGGCTGAACGAGACACAGTCTCCAATTTGAACATGGTCAGGGTGCACTGGGGAGGACGAAGAGTAAGGAACTAAAGAAATGAACGTGAAACTTCAAGAAGCAATTAACATGGTAATATGAATACAATTCAGCAGGCTGCAGGGTTGGTCTTGTGATCTTTGCAAGAAAGGCATGGACTGACACCAATTCCACCAGGAGCGGAAGCGAACCATCTCTCTCCCCCCAACTCCTTGTTATGTTTCCTTGGAAATAAACTGTCGGCTCAGCTCTGACGCCTTTAACAGCGGTGGGGCGGATCCCTTTAACAGTGGGCTGCTGACGTCCCACGGCTGGCTTCACAAAGGCGGAGAGGTGACGGAGGGGTGCCGCCAGCGCCGCCTGTGGTCAGAGCCGAGGCAGCCGCGGCGCTGCCACGGAACCCCAGCACCACCTGATGGCCATACCGTGAATGGCAGCGGCTTCCCAAAGTCTGGGCGACAGCACCATCCAGGGGCGCCCGGCGCCGGTGCCAGATGCTCGGGCAGCCCCTACCAATCGCTGCACAGGTTTCAGAGACCAGATCCAGCAGGTCCTGGGCTGGAAGAAAGGGATAAAGCAGCAGCCAGCAGCGGGAGAATCACGGTCAGAGCAGGGCACCCACCCTGTCCTGGGAAAGGGTGCTGGGATAGAACAGGGCACCCACCCTGTCCTGGGAAAGGTTGCTGGGATAGAACAGGGCACCCACCCTGTCCTGGGAAAGGTTGCTGGGATAGAGCAGGGCACCCACTCTGTCCTGGGAAAGGGTGCTGGGATAGAACAGGGCACCCACCCTGTCCTGGGGAAGGGTGCTGAGATAGAGCAGGGCACCCACCCTGTCCTGGGAAAGGGTGCTGGGATAGAACAGGGCACCCACTCTGTCCTGGGAAAGGGTGCTGGGATAGATCAGGGCACCCACTCTGTCCTGGGAAGGGGTGCTGGGATAGAGCAGGGCATCCACTCTGTTCTGCAAAAGGGTGCTGGGTCAGAGCAGGGCACCCACCCTGTACTGGAAAAGGGTGCTGGGATAGAACAGGGCACCCACACTGCCCTGCAAAAGGGTGCTGGGATAGAACAGGGCACCCACTCTGTCCGACGTAACAGCGCTGGGTCAGAGCAGGGCACCCACCCTCACCTAGGTAAGGGTGCTGGGATAGAGGATGGCACTAGGTTTTCTCTGGGTAAAGTGCAGAGTTCAGATATGACCAGCCTGATGGTGGTTTCAGCTCTATCAAAGTCTGGACAAAATGTCAACCCAATAGTTTTAGATTCTGATTCAGAACCAAATGAGCAGCAGCTTTGTGATTCCATATCAGAAAAGGCAATTAGTGTGCCTGACTGGTGCCAACCAACAAAGCAGGGAACCCAACCTGTAGTGGGACAGGATACTGGAATCACTCAGAGAGCCCAATCATGTGCTAGTTACAAGTCAGGATTAGAATTGCAGGTTCAATTTGTGACTGATTGGCTGGTGAAAGGGTCTGAGGAGTCAGTGCAGTCTGTTCTGAGTAAGAAGCAAGGTTCTGAGGTGGGAGTGCAGCTCTTTCTGAGTAATGATGGAGGGTCTGAGGAGGGAGTACAGCCTGTCCTGAGTAACAATAGAGGGTCTGAGGAGGGAGTACAGCCTGTCCTGAGTAACGATAGAGGGTCTGAGGTGGGAGTACAGATTGTCCTGAGTAACGATAAAGGGTCTGAGGAGGGAGTGCAGCCTGTCCTGAGTAAAGATAGAGGGTCTGAGGAGGGAGTGCAGCCTGTCCTGAGTAAAGATAGAGGGTCTGAGGAGGGAGTGCAGCCTGTTCTGAGTAACAATAGAGGGTCTGAGGAGGGAGTGCAGTCCATCCTGTGTAACGATAGAGGGTCTGAGGAGGGAGTGCAGTCTGCCCTGAGTAACTGTACAGGGTCTGAGGAGGGAGTACAGCGTGTCCTGAGTAATGATAGAGGGTCTGAGGAGGAAGTGCAGTCTGTCCTGAGTAACCATAGAGGGTCTGAGGAGGGAGTGCAGTCTGTCCTGACTAACTGTACAGGGTCTGAGGAGGGAGTGCAGCCTGTCCTGAGTAAAGATAGAGGGTCTGAGGAGGGAGTGCAGCCTGTCCTGAGTAACTGTACAGGGACTGAGGAGGGAGTACAGCCTGTCCTGAGTAACGATAGAGGGTCTGAGGAGGGAGTGCAGCCTGTCCTGAGTAATGATAGAGAGTCTGAGGAGGGAGTGCAGCCTGTCCTGAGTAATGATAGAGGGTCTGAGGAGGGAGTGTTGCCTGTCCTGAGTAACAGTAGAGGGTCTGAGGAGGGGGGGCAGTCTGTCCTGAGTAACGATAGAGGGTCTGAGGAGGGAGTGCAGCCTGTGCTGAGTAACGATAGAGGGTCTGAGGAGGGAGTGCAGCCTGTCCTGAGTAACTGTACAGGGACTGAGGAGGGAGTACAGCCTGTCCTGAGTAACGATAGAGGGTCTGAGGAGGGAGTGCAGCCTGTCCTGAGTAACTGTACAGGGACTGAGGAGGGAGTACAGCCTGTCCTGAGTAACGATAGAGGGTCTGAGGAGGGAGTGCAGCCTGTCCTGAGTAATGATAGAGAGTCTGAGGAGGGAGTGCAGCCTGTCCTGAGTAATGATAGAGGGTCTGAGGAGGGAGTGCAGCCTGTCCTGAGTAACTGTACAGGGACTGAGGAGGGAGTACAGCCTGTCCTGAGTAACAATAGAGGGTCTGAGGAGGGAGTGCAGCCTGTCCTGAGTAACGATAGAGGGTCTGAGGAGGGAGTGCAGCCTGTGCTGAGTAACGATAGAGGGTCTGAGGAGGGAGTGCAGCCTGTCCTGAGTAACGATAGAGGGACTGAGGAGGGAGTGCAGCCTGTCCTGAGTAACGATAGAGGGTCTGAGGAGGGAGTGCAGCCTGTCCTGACTAACTGTACAGGGTCTGAGGAGGGAGTGCAGCCTGTCCTGAGTAACGATAGAGGGTCTGAGGAGGGAGTGCAGCCTGTCCTGAGTAACGATAGAGGGTCTGAGGAGGGAGTGCAGCCTGTCCTGAGTAACGATAGAGGGACTGAGGAGGGAGTGCAGCCTGTGCTGAGTAATGATAGAGGGTCTGAGGAGGGAGTGCAGCCTGTCCTGAGTAACGATAGAGGGTCTGAGGAGGGAGTGCAGCCTGTCCTGAGTAACGATAGAGGGACTGAGGAGGGAGTGCAGCCTGTCCTGAGTAATGATAGGGGGTCTGAGCAGGGAGTGCAGCCTGTCCTGAGTAATGATAGGGGGTCTGAGCAGGGAGTGCAGCCTGTCCTGAGTAACGATAGGGGGACTGAGGAGGGAGTGCAGCCTGTCCTGAGTAATGATAGAGGGTCTGAGGAGGGAGTGCAGCCTGTCCTGAGTAATGATAGAGAGTCTGAGGAGGGAGTGCAGCCTGTCCTGAGTAATGATAGAGAGTCTGAGGAGGGAGTGCAGCCTGTCCTGAGTAATGATAGAGGGACTGAGGAGGGAGTGCAGCCTGTCCTGAGTAACGATAGAGGGACTGAGGAGGGAGTGCAGCCTGTCCTGAGTAACGATAGAGGGACTGAGGAGGGAGTGCAGCCTGTCCAGAGTAATGATAGAGAGTCTGAGGAGGGAGTGCAGCCTGTCCTGAGTAACGATAGAGAGTCTGAGGAGGGAGTACAGCCTGTCCTGAGTAACGATAGAGGGACTGAGGAGGGAGTGCAGCCTGTCCTGAGTAACAATAGAGGGTCTGAGGAGGGAGTGCAGCCTCTCCAGAGTAATGATATGGGGTCTGAGGAGGGAGTGCAGCCTGTCCTGAGTAACGATAGAGGGTCTGAGGAGGGAGTGCAGCCTGTCCTGAGTAACGATAGAGGGACTGAGGAGGGAGTGCAGCCTGTGCTGAGTAACGATAGAGGGTCTGAGCAGGGAGTGCAGCCTGTCCTGAGTAACAATAGAGGGTCTGAGGAGGGAGTGCAGCCTGTCCTGAGTAACGATAGAGGGTCTGAGGAGGGAGTGCAGCCTGTCCTGAGTAAAGATAGAGGGTCTGAGGAGGGAGTGCAGCCTGTCCTGAGTAATGATAGGGGGTCTGAGGAGGGAGTGCAGCCTGTCCTGAGTAACGATAGAGGGTCTGAGGAGGGAGTGCAGTCTGTCCTGAGTAACGATAGAGGGTCTGAGGAGGGAGTGCAGTCTGTCCTAAGTAACTGTACAGGGTCTGAGGAGGGAGTACAGCGTGTCCTGAGTAATGATAGGGGGTCTGAGCAGGGAGTGCAGCCTGTCCTGAGTAATGATAGGGGGTCTGAGCAGGGAGTGCAGCTTGTCCTGAGTAACAATAGAGGGTCTGAGGAGGGAGTGCAGCCTGTCCTGAGTAACGATAGGGGGTCTGAGGAGGGAGTACAGCCTGTCCTGAGTAACAATAGAGGGTCTGAGGAGGGAGTGCAGCCTGTCCTGAGTAACAATAGAGGGTCTGAGGAGGGAGTGCAGCCTGTCCTGAGTAACAATAGAGGGTCTGAGGAGGGAGTACAGCCTGTCCTGAGTAATGATAGAGAGTCTGAGGAGGGAGTGCAGCCTGTCCTGAGTAACGATAGAGGGTCTGAGGAGGGAGTGCAGCCTGTCCTGAGTAACAATAGAGGGACTGAGGAGGGAGTGCAGCCTGTCCTGAGTAACGATAGAGGGTCTGAGGAGGGAGTACAGCCTGTCCTGAGTAACAATAGAGGGTCTGAGGAAGGAGTGCAGCCTGTCCTGAGTAACAGTAGAGGGTCTGAGGAGGGAGTGCAGCCTGTCCTGAGTAATGATAGGGGGTCTGAGCAGGGAGTGCAGCCTGTCCTGAGTAACAGTAGAGGGTCTGAGGAGGGAGTGCAGCCTGTCCTGAGTAATGATAGGGGGTCTGAGCAGGGAGTGCAGCCTGTCCTGAGTAACAGTAGAGGGTCTGAGGAGGGAGTGCAGCCTGTCCTGAGTAATGATAGGGGGTCTGAGCAGGGAGTGCAGCCTATGCTGAGTAACCTTACAGGGTCCCAGGAAAGAGTGCAGCCAATGACAAGTCTGCATCTGACACCCAGTCCAAAGATTGACAATGTTGTGGGTTTGAATCTGGAGTCAGCACAGTCAGAACTAGTTGAGACAGCCTGCCAAGTGAAGCCAGATATTCAGGCTGCTCTGAACAGAGGCTCTCAATCAAAGCAGTGGGTGAAGCCGACTGTACTTCAGGATGTCAGGTCAGCAGAACATTTTCAGTCCCTGGTGCCCTGGGACAAGAGGTCAGAGCAGTGTCTCCATCTGCCTTCTGCTGGGAATGGGGGCTGTAAGCAGCACAGGCAGACACTCAATTGCCATGTACACGCTGAGAACAAAGGCTTGGAGAGACACATCTTCATTGCTCTCACTCGAAACCTGAGCTACATCTCAGGTTTGTATGATAGTTTGCGGCTGGATGGGTTTAGCACACTGCACCATCAGCACAGTTCACCAGATGGAGCCCACCTTAATCTGGGTAAACAGGATCCACCATCACGACCGATGGTGCAGAAACGAGCAAAATTCTGCCCAGGCACCCCAACAGAGAAACCGCGTAGGAACAGCGGACACATTCGAGTACGTTTTGCTGACTCGGTGGGCTTACAGTTAACTGAAGTTCGCAGCTTTGACACGACAGTGGAGCCAACTGTGCCTGAATACGTATTAGCTAATCTCCATTCCACAACTCAAACCACACAGCTCATCTGGGTGCAGAGTTTTAAAAAGGAATTCAGCAATCCCAAGGACGATGTAAATTTTGACGAACGAGTGAACAGGCAGAAGGTGTGCCTGGAGACAGTGATGGAGTCCAATTTGGTGATCAGTGGCACCATCTTGGTCATAAACCTGGCGTATCATAAGGAGGTCACAGTGCGTTATACCTGCACTGACTGGAACCTTTTCACTGATGTGCCAGCCTTCTTTGAAAACAGCATTGAAGATAAAACAGACCGCTTCGCCTTCACACTGAATCTGTCAGTTCACATTCTGAAGCCAGGCTCCTCTGTTCAGTTTGCGATCAAGTACACAGTCAATGGAATAGATTTCTGGGACAACAATGACAACAACAATTACACATTGACCTACCAGCCATTTCAGGTCATGAACCCCAACAACAATTAGTTTGGTCAATTCTGACTGACACTTGAACAAAAAAGGCAGAGAGGGGCCAGTCAAATTAGGGTACAATCAGGCTGGTTTTAAAACTCTAAAACTGCAGCGATATCACCACAAAGCTGGGTGCAGTGTGCATGGCAGTCAGAGGCTGGGGATCACCCACAGGCAGAATGCACTTTGGAATCAAAAGAACTGCCGTGAGAGTTAATTGAAGGGCTCAAGAACAAAAAAAGGTCTGCCCTGAAAGTAGCCGAGATCCTGGGGCAGAGTGAGTACATGGGTCTGTACTAGATCCTACAGGAAGTGTGGCTACATTCATGGTGCTGATGCTGTCATTGACCTCATCAATCATCAGAAATATTGGTTACAGTACGTGTAAGCAATCTTGCTTTGTGTTCTCATTACTGGCATCCATATAGGTTCTGTTGTGCCCCTTGATCAGACAAGGATATTAGATGTTTTCCTGTGCATCTGTCAAGACAAGTCTCCAGAATTTGTTAACATTTGGACAATTTCTTAAAACAAACTCTGAACTGGGGCACATTCTGATCTTGAATTGATTATTAAACTGTTCATTGGTATTAATGACTGGCAACAATTATTGCATTACAAAAATCATGAGACAGGATTTCAGGGATCATTGTTTGCAATGACATGCAAATGTCTTCTTTTAAAAAAAAAACTTTTTTAAACCAAATTTCGCCCTGATATCAAATGAAGACCTCTCCATGTCCCTTTCGCACAATTCCATCTTCCAGAACCTTGTGCTGTTCATAAATGTTGAATGTTAGGTCTCAACTTGTATCCATTGGACATGCCACAAAGCATGTTCGAACATCCATACTCAACAGTAAGCTAAACAAAAAAATAGTGTTTGCTGGACTTTTGCAAAAGCACTGGTGCTGCTGGGTGATTTTTAATGATGGGGTCATTCTCAAGACTGTCCATGTATATACAGCTGCCCTAGACACATGAAGGTGATGTTCCTTTATGCACTGCCTTATCGATGACTGGTTCTGCACAGCATGACCTGGCCAAACAGCCACATGAATAACCACACCAGTCTTGACATGGTTTTCCACTTACCCAGTGAAGGATCCTTCACGTTTGCAAAGATCATACAGAACTTGCACATTGACAGTAATGCAGCCTCCATATGTTCATCTGAAACTGCTAATTTACTCTCCGGTGTACCACTGAAGAAAGCCATAAACTGCTGCACTGTATCGTGGTGAGCTAAACCTACCACCATGATGTGAATTAATACTCATCCAACCTGTAAACTTAGCAACTTGCACTGTCGAATTCAGTTATGACACTAAGTATGCCTGAAAGCATGGTGTTGCTGTGAGATCACCACAAGACCCAACTCTCACAAACACTTTTATCAAACTTCATAAGAAATGTACTTTTGATGGAATGACACCTCATCTCCTACGGCTTGTATATTTCTGGTTTGTCAATGATATGTCCGCTACATTTGAATCTGAAACTGCACGTAAAATTTTCCTCACCTATCTCTTTTATAAGACAATTCCATCCCACACTTAGCCATTCGCTAGTTTCTCAGGGCAATGCCTGACCAATGAGAATATTTCTGCTTGGTTTAAAATTTAAACAAGCCTGGCTGTTAAATATTAATCAGTAATTGGCACATTCTCCATGGCAACATCTCTACCAATCAGAATCCACTTGTCAACCTTTCATTAGAAACCCTACAGTGTGGAAACAGGCCATTTGGCCCAACAAGTTCACACCAACTTTCCAAAGAGCATCCCATCCAGACTCACCCCCTCCCCAACCTATGTCTTTAACCCTGCATTTCCCATAGCTAATCCACCTAACCTACACATCCCTGGACTGTGTGAGGAAACCAGAGCACCCAGAGGAAATCCATGCAGACACGGGGAAAATGTGCAAACTCCATACAGGCAGTTGGCTGAGGCTAGAATTGAACATTAGTCCCTGGCTATGAGGCAGCAGTGCTAATTACTCAGCCACCATGCTTCTCAGCACTCCTGTCATGCAGTATGAACTGTTTCCCCCTTGAATTGATATTCTTGTAAATAGTCCTGATAAATGAAAGATGAAAAGATTCGAGAAAATATGTATCTTTCAGCAATACTGAAGCTCTGTGCCAACTTGTGACTATGAGTACAATAGCCATTACAGAGACATTTTGTAAGGTTGCCAAGGCTGGAATCTGAATATTCAAGGATTTTTGACAGTTCAGGAAGAGAGGGCAAGGATGTGGTTTAGCTTTTTTAATACAGGATGCTCTTTGTAAAGTAGTAATAAATATTCTTGGCCTGGAAGATCAAGAAGTAGAAAGGAAAGGAAAGTGGTCACTGATGTGACTTAGAAGTATTAACATACAGAGGGATCAGGGCATGGAGATCCATAGAACCCTAAAAGTGGCAACAGAAATGGATGATGTGGTCAAGAAGGCGTTTGACATGCTTGCCTTCATTGGTTGGGACATGGAGAATAAAAATGGGCAAGTCATGTTGCAGCTGTATAGTTAGGCCACATTGGGAATGCTTGGATCTGGGTGCTACACAACCAGAAGGATGTGGAGGCTTTGGGGAGGATACAGAAGTAATTTACTGTGATGTTGCCTGGTTTGGAGGGTATTGGCTATGAGGAGAGATTGCACAAACTTGGTTTGTTTTCACCTGAACATCAAAGGATGAGGGGGCAACCCGATAGAAGTTTACAGATTTATGAGGAGCAGATTGCCTTGACTGGCATGGACATGATGGACCAAAACGGCCTTTATCTGCTCTGTCAAGAAGTATCAAAATGTGCTTGTATGAATAACAGTGCCTTCACCGATGGAGTGCAGCATGCAATATAAATATTTAAATAATAGAACTATGTTTTTTCCTATGTGCATGGGTACCTGTACTTTTTTTAAAATCATGGGAAATGAGCATCAGTGCCAGCATTTATGGTCCATCCCTAATTACCCTTGAGAAGCTGGTGGTGAGCTGCCTTTTTGAACTGCTACAATCTTTGGATGGATGTACAGCCACAGTGTCATTTGACAGGGAGTTCCAGGATTTTAATCCAGCAGCAGTGAAGGAATGGCAACAGAGTTCCAAGTTAGGATAGTGTGTGGCTTGGAGGGGAACTTGCAGGGGGCAGTGTTCCCATTAATCTGTTTTCCTTTCCTTCTAGATGTTAGATGTCATAGATTTGGAAGTTGACATCTAAGGAGCCTTGGTGAGTTGCTGCAGTACATCTTGTAGATGGTACACACTGCTGTCACTGTGCATTGGGGTGCTGGTGGGAGTGAATATTGAACATGTAGATAATGTGCCAGTTAAACACACTACTTTGCCCTGGATGGTGTTGTTTCTGGAGTGATGCTGAAGTTTCACTCATTCAAGATATTAAATGAGCAGGCATGGTGGATGAAGATGTTGGGTGGAAGAATGTATGAAGTTGGCCTTGGGGTTTGAGGGGCCATGGGGTAAATGACATTAGGGTGAGGTCTGGAGGGATGTTTTATATATTTTTTTCCCTTTCAGAGGGGTAAAATACCCTTTGGATTTGTAAAAAAAAACATCCATTTTGCATAAAAAGTACATAAGCATTTTGGGACTTGCGAAGTTGTCAAGAAACCTAGCAAAACGTGGATTAAAAATAACACATTGACGGCCATTTGGAAGTGTCTAAGTACACAAAACCATTGGGGGATTTGTGCTATTGACTGATTTCCCAATCAATATTATCACAATGGTGGAGCCTAATGATGGACAATTCGATCTGCTTATTGAATGGAAACAATGGTTAACATAAAGGATCAGTCAAAGCAATTTCAATGTATTGTGAGTTTTTGTATCAACACGTGTGCTTTTTTCAACAATGGCATCATTCATAGGCTAGTCACTTTAATGACATCATCCATAGGCTGGTAACTTCAATGGCATCATTCATAGGCTGGTAACTTCAATGCTGTCATCCATAGGCTGGTAACTTCAATGGCATCATTCATAGGCTGGTAACTTCAATGCTGTCATTCATAGGCTGGTAACTTCAATGCTGTCATTCATAGGCTGGTAACTTTAATGGCATCATCCATAAGCTGGTAACTTTATTTTCTGTCAAGATGTCTCCTGATTAATTTCCATTCTGGATAACAGGTGATTTAGCACAAAGACATGGTCAACGAGTGATGGTTGGAGGATTTCAGATTTAGGGCTCTGTGGAGCCATGGGAAAATTGGTAGATTGGCCTAATAGGAATTAAGGGTTTGGGGGTTGGGTACAACAGCAAAGATTGGTATGAATGAAGCAAGACGCTGAGAGCAGAAGGAATGTTTTCTGTTTAAACCTTTATTTTTGAACTTTATACAGCATGCTGGAGACCCCAGCCACCTTTACACCCAGGTAGCCTTGGAAACTAAGTAATTTCTTAGCCTCTTCCTAAGTCACTTAGCCAACCTCCCAATGCAGCACACCCAGACCAAAAATTGGAAACACAGCAGTCATTTCTGTCGAGTCTACATCCCTGACCCAGAAACGAAGCTTGGAGCCAATAAACCTGCCTTTATCAATTTTGTTAAGAACATCCTTAAAAATAGCTGCAACAGGCTCATCAAACACAATTCCCCATTCACAGAGATAATGGGAACTGCAGATGCTGGAAATTCCAAGATAATAAAATGTGAGGCTGGATGAACACAGCAGGCCAAGCAGCATCTCAGGGGCACAAAAGCTGACGTTTCGGGCCTAGACCCTTCATCAGAGAGGGGGATGGGGGGAGGGAACTGGAATAAATAGGGAGAGAGGGGGAGGCGGACCGAAGATGGAGAGTAAAGAAGATAGGTGGAGAGGGTGTAGGTGGGGAGGTAGGGAGGGGATAGGTCAGTCCAGGGAAGACGGACAGGTCAAGGAGGTGGGATGAGGTTAGTAGGTAGCTGGGGGTGCGGCTTGGGGTGGGAGGAAGGGATGGGTGAGAGGAAGAACCGGTTAGGGAGGCAGAGACAGGTTGGACTGGTTTTGGGATGCAGTGGGTGGGGGGGAAGAGCTGGGCTGGTTGTGTGGTGCAGTGGGGGGAGGGGATGAACTGGGCTGGTTTAGGGATGCAGTAGGGGAAGGGGAGATTTTGAAACTGGTGAAGTCCACATTGATACCATATGGCTGCAGGGTTCCCAGGCGGAATATGAGTTGCTGTTCCTGCAACCTTCGGGTGGCATCATTGTGGCAGTGCAGGAGGCCCATGATGGACATGTCATCAAGAGAATGGGAGGGGGAGTGGAAATGGTTTGCAACTGGGAGGTGCAGTTGTTTGTTGCGAACTGAGCGGAGGTGTTCTGCAAAGCGGTCCCCAAGCCTCCGCTTGGTTTCCCCAATGTAGAGGAAGCCGCACCGGGTACAGTGGATGCAGTATACCACATTGGCAGTTTTGCGACTGGGAGGACTTCACCAGTTTCAAAATCTCCCCTTCCCCTACTGCATCCCTAAACCAGCCCAGTTCATCCCCTCCCCCCACTGCACCACACAACCAGCCCAGCTCTTCCCCCCCACCCACTGCATCCCAAAACCAGTCCAACCTGTCTCTGCCTCCCTAACCGGTTCTTCCTCTCACCCATCCCTTCCTCCCACCCCAAGCCGCACCCCCAGCTACCTACTAACCTCATCCCACCTCCTTGACCTGTCCGTCTTCCCTGGACTGACCTATCCCCTCCCTACCTCCCCACCTATACTCTCTCCACCTATCTTCTTTACTCTCCATCTTCGGTCCGCCTCCCCCTCTCTCCCTATTTATTCCAGTTCCCTCTCCCCATCCCCCTCTCTGATGAAGGGTCTAGGCCCGAAACGTCAGCTTTTGTGCCCCTGAGATGCTGCTTGGCCTGCTGTGTTCATCCAGCCTCACATTTTATTATCCCCATTCACAGATCCATGTTGACTGTGTCCAATCAGATTACTGTTATCCAAATGTCTATTTATCCCATATAAATTTCCTAATACTTAGCTAACTGGTCTGTAGTTCAGTTTGCTATCTCCCTCCCTTTCTAAATAGTGAGGTGATGCTGCATTCAAACGGCTGGAACAATTCCAGAATCCATAGAATTTTGGAAGTTGATTGTAATGCATCCATGATCACCAATAACATCCTTTTTCAACATTCTTGGATGTAGAATATCAATTCCCAGGGACTTATCGACCCTGAGAACTATAATATTCTTCAGTATAACCATTTTATTAATACTAATTTCTTCCAATTCCTCATTCTTCCTAGTCCTCGGGACTTGAAATATTTGCAGACTGGCAAAGTAGTCATTTAGTTTCTCTCCAACGGCAGAGAATTTCCTCCCTAATGACATTGTGGGTCAACCTACAGCATGTGGAATGCAGTAGTTCAAGAAGGCAGCTCACCACCACCTTCTCAAGGGCAACTAGGATTGGGCAATAAAAATGCTGGCCAGCCAATGATGCCCACATCCTGTAAGTGAATAAAAAACCTCTATTTCCCCTTATAAATTCTCATGACTCTACCTGCATCTGACTAAGCTAACTACTTCCTTTCTACATACCAAAGGAAATTGTACTGTCTATTTTTGATTTTTGCCAGTTTACATTCACATTCTATTCTCCCTTTCTTTATCAGTTTCTCGGTCCTCCTTTATTGCATTCTAAAATTTTCCCAATCATCAGGTTTATTATTACTTGTGACAAATTTATAAACATTTTCCCTTATGAAATCCTTGATTTCCTCTGTTAGCAACCATTGACATTTTTTAAGTGTTGTCTGATTTGAAGGTTGTTTAGTTGCTGTAAACTATTGAAAGACAATATATTGCCCGCATACTCATTGAAGTATTTTCCCAATTCACCTCAGTCAATTTTCCCCTCATACTGTCATAATTTTCTGCATTCAAATTTAACACCTTGGGTTCACTAATTCTACCAAATTATAGTCACTTATCAGTAAAAGCTCTCTTATAACAAGATTGATAATTAGATCTTTTACATTATGTAATACTAGATCTAAAGTAGCCTCCTCCCTAGTTAGTTCATCACCATACTGTTCTAGAAAACCTTCCCTATCATACTGCAAAAATTCATCTTTCACAGCATTAGCACTCATGAAGTTTACTCAATCTATGTGCAGTTTGAAGTCATCAACAATTTACTGCATTACCATTGCTACATTTACCTCTTGGTTTATACCTTGCACCACATTAATGCAACTGTTTGATAGTCTTTAAACAACTCTGACCAATGTTTGCTGCTCTTGCTATATCTTGGCTTTGCCAAGAGTTCACATTCTGCTCTGAGATCCTCCCTTACTATTATACTGACTCCATCCTTTATCATCAGCACATCACCACCTCTTTTCACTTTTTGTCTGTCCTTCCCAAATGTCGAATAGCCTTTAATATTCAATTTCCAGTCTTGGTCACCCTGTAGCCAAGTTTCCAACCTGACAATTTGATCAGTCCCGTATACTGCCACTTGTTCCTTTAAATCATCTACCTTGTTATGAATGCAATGAGGGTGTCCTTACTTTTTTTTGTCTCTAGTAATGGTTGCAAGGTCAAACTACAAAAAATGATGGGACTAAAGACTGACAAGTCTGAGGAGCTGACAGCCTGTATCCTGGTGTATTCAATGAAGTAGCTGGAGAGATAATGGTTGCATTGGCTGTCATCCTCCAAAATTCCCAGATCCTGGAAAAATCCCAGTTGATTGAAGAATGGTAAATATGACCCCTGTACTCAAAAAAGAAGGAAGATAGAATTTAGGAAACTGCACATCACTTTCATTGGGAAAATGTTAGAATCCATTATTATGGAGGTAGTACCAGGAATTTCAGAAACCATAATGCAATAAGGCAGAGTCAGCATGGTTTTGTGAAAGAGAAATTATGTTTGACAGATGTATGAGTTATTTGAAGATGTAACAGACAAGGTGGATAAAGGAAAACCATTAGATGTAGAGTAATTAGATTTCCAAAAGGCATAAAAGTAATCACACAAGAGTATATGGTATTATGAGTGATACATTAGCATGGATAGAGGACTGACTAACTAACAGGAAAGAGGGAGTCATGATAGCTTGGTCATTTTCTGGATTTCAAACTGTAACAGGTGGAATATCACAGGGATCAATGCTGGGGCCTCAACTATTTACGATCCATGTTGAATTGAATGAAAGAGCCATATCTGATGTTACAGAGATCGATAGAAAAGGAGGTTGGTGACAAAGATAATGTTATGGAAATGTAGGAAAATGTTATAAGCCATCATTAAAGATTTTAAAACGGGCTCTTGGATAAGTCAACATGGTCAGACAGAGCCAACATTGTTTTGTCAAAGGGAAAATTATGGCTAATTAATATTATAGAAGAAGTAACTTGTACTGTTGATAAATGGGACCAGTGGGTGTACTGTATTTAGATATCCAGAACACACTGATAAAGTGCCATATCAAAGGCTATTGCTTAAATTAAAATCTCATGGTTTATGGGGTTACATATTGACTTGAACAGAAGATTGTTTTGCTACCAGGAAGCAGAGGAGTAAATGCGTCTTTATCAAGCTGGCAGGATGTCGCAAGTGATGTCCCACAGAAGTCCATGCTAAGGCCTCAACTCTTGACAACTTAACATCAAAGATTTGGATGAAGCAACTGAAGGTACAGTAGTGAAATTTGCTGAAGACACCAAGATGGGCAGGAAAGTAAGCTGTAAAAGATGTAAGAAGCCTACAAAGGAATATGGATAGGTTAAATGAGTGATTACAGATCTGGCAAATGGAGCATAATGTAGGAAAATGTAAAATTGTCTAATTTTGGCAGAAAGACTTAAAAAAGTGCATATTATCTAAATGGAGAGAGATTGAAGAGCTCTGAGATGCAGAGAGATCTGGGTGTCCTGGTGCATCAATCACAGGTTATAGTACAGGTACAGCAAGTAATCAGGAAAACTAATAGAACATTGTGTTTTATTGCAAGAAGAATTGAATGCAAGAGTAGGGAGGTTATGCTTCATTCAGAGCAGTGGTGGGACTGCATCTAGAGTACTGTGTACAGTCCTGGTCACCATATTTACAGATGGATACTACTGTGTTGGAAACAGTTCAGAGAAAGTTTACTAGACTAATAACTAAAATGAGTGAATTGCCTTGAGGAAAGGCTAACTAGTTAGGCCTGTGTGCTCTGGAGTTTAGAACAGACAAAGATGACTTAACTGAAACACAAAATACTGAGGGGACTTAATAGCTGGATATGGAAAGATGGTTCCTCACTTGGGAGAATCTGGAACTAGGGGTCACCCTTAAATTAAGGGTGAGGAAATATCTTTTTCTCTCTCAGAGGATTCAGAATCTTTGGAATTCCCTTCTTCAAAAATTAATGGATGCAGAATCTTTAAATATTTTTAAGGCAGAGGGAAATAGATTCTTGATGACCAAGGAAATGAAAGATTATCGGGTATTTGCAGGAATGTAAAGTTGAGGTTAAAATCAGATCAATCACAAGCTTATTGAATGGTGGAGAGGGCTCAAAGAGCCAAGTGGCTTACTGTTGTTTCAATACAAAGAGCGTGCAATGAGTAGGCAGACTATAATGTGAGAAACTGTGACATTGTCCAAAATAAAAACAACATTCTGGAGAAAATCAGCAGCTCTGGCAATATCTGTGAACAGAGAAACAAAGTTACTATTTCAAATCAGATATGACTCTTTGCCAGGAAGAATTGGAAAGCACAATATTACTTAAATGGATACAGACTGCAGAATGCTACATTACAAAGGTTGTGGTTCTCCTTACACAGTCACAATAAATCAGCATGCAGGTACAACAAATATTTACAAAAGTAAATGAGGTGTCGCCCTTTATTGTAAGGGGAATACAGTGTGAAAGTTGGAAAGAATTGTTCCAACTATAAGGCATTGGTGAGACTGCATCTATTATTGTTCTGATCTACTTAAGGAAGGATATCATTGCTGCGAAACAGGTCAGAGAAGGTTCACTCTGCTCATAGTCATTAGAGTATGGAAGAATGAAGGATATCTTACTGAAACATATATTCTATCAAGCCCTTAGAATCTTTTATGTTAAGAGAATAATCCCTCTTATAGGAGAGTTTAGAACTAGATGGAATAGTTTAAAAATAAATGCCGCCCCCCCCCCCCCCTCCCCATTTAAGGCAGATTTGAAGAGGCTTTTCCTTTCACAGATGGTCATTTGCGTTTGAATTCTTTTCACCAGAGAGCAGTAGAGGTTGTGTCATTGAATGTATTCAAGACTGGGTTAGTTAGATTTTTGAACAGACAGGAAAATGGAGTTAAGGCATATAATCATATTAATTGATGCAGCAGGCAAATGGTCTACTCCAAATTCTAATTCTTACACATCCATACATCAACTCAAAATCTGCTGGAAGTTTAACCAACTCCTCCACTGAGCCTTAATCCAGCAACTTTTGATTGATCTGCCATGCTGCCACGGGAACTGAGCTTCAGGATGCAGCTATCACTTATGTGCGTACTCACTTACTGTCCAAGCTCCAGGTCATTGTTCTTCAACTGTCAAGTCTTGAAAAATGTGAACTATTTTCTATGCCTTGGGAGCCTACTGTTAACAAAGGCAGACACTGGTGACAAATTCAACAATACTGTCTGTGTCAGCTCTGTCTTTGGTTGACTGAAACAAAGTGTAATTGAGGACCAAGATCTCAAGCCTGAAGATTTAGATTTGGACAACTTATAGTAGGCACCGCAAAGCACTGAGAATTACCACCAGGATCCAGCAAATTGCCGACACAGGATCCAGCACATCCAGTGGCAAGAAATAGTACAGTCCTTGCCCAAACCAATGTTTCCAGCATCAAGACGCTAAATAACATGCCGTTCATACAGGTGACTGGACTCCTAAAGTAATGGTGCAAATCAACTTGGTTGCAGCTGGAGACACCCAGCAGAACAACTTAGGGACAAAAAAACATTTCTGAGCAGTTTAAACATCTCTACTAACTAAAGAGACAAAAGCAAAATAATGCAGATGCTGGAACATACACACACACATATAAATTAGGAGCAGCAGGCCAATTGATCTGCCAATTCACAAAATCACGGCTGATCTGATTGAGACCTAATTCCATATACTCAGCTGCTACTGACAACTCTTTACTCCTTTGTTATCAAGAATCTCTTTAGCTGTGGCTCAAAAATATGAACTAAAACCAGAAAATACTGGAGAAACTCAACAATTCTGGCAGCATCTAGAAGAAAGAAACAAAGTCAAACATTTAAAATTCACAATGAATCTTCTTTGTAACTCACAGAAGTACCTGGCTTATGACTGATGAAAATAGAGAAGTTTCATTTGCGAGGACTCAACATATCAAGGCACATGGTTGAGAAAGTGCACAGGTGAAGTCATGAACACTGTCCCACACATGGCAGAGCCTGCAGGTCATGCATTAGACTTCCCAGATATCACTGAACCCATGGATTTAGAGTAGATGCAAGCCATCCTACATCACAAAGGACTGCTTAAAAAAAGATTGACAGTGTGTCACACTCAGCACTGTATTGATTAAGTGTGTCACACCAAGCAGTGTTCTTATTAACAGTGAGTCACATGAACCACTGCATAGAGGGACAATGAGTGTATTGACTGACAGTAACTAAGTTACTAAGCATTTTTCTTTTACAACGGTAGAAACAGAGGCTCTTTTTTTCGAAACAGAGACTATTGCCAAAAATGTTTTGGCAAATGTCTAGCAATCGCACCAGTAGTAACTATAATAAATCCATCAGATGTTCAAAACACAAGTCTCCCAACAGATAGAACCCTGCGAGAAATATCTCTACTTCAAGTCATCATTGGTATACCTTACTATGACTAAGATTTGGAAATAGATCAGTTCCTATTTTAATGAGGATTACAGACCCCATACAGTGAACATGTTTGACGAATTTAGGTTGACAATCCACCAGGATCGTCTGCAGTCATGCAAGTTCTAGGATTTGGTGGGTGAGGTATAGAGATGACAGACTCCACATTGGTGTTTCAATAATTGCTTTTTCTCGAAACTATTTACATATGAGAAAAGACTGATGAGATGTGGCAGTTGGAGGCAAAAGGTATTGTGCTAAAACTTGACCTTTGGAGGCCCAGTGGGTCCATTAACAAGACGCAACATTTAGCTTTAGCGTGTCTCTTCTCTCTGGTTCTGCTGCTTGTGGCGCTGGCTGTCTGGGACAATGTGCAGCTCTGACCAATTCTATCAGAAAATGATGTTTAGGATCAGACTCGTTGCTTCACTCAACTCCCATATTAAAATGTAGCGACTGCCTGGAACAGCAATTGAGGTGGGCACTCAGTCAGAAGAACTTTTTGAAATAGTCAGTGAACAAGTTGGAAAGGCCGTAAATTTCAAGCTGACGCTGTTATCATCAATACCAGACAACCAGGTCTTGTCTGAGATGCAGCAGCCAGCCTAGTGTTACAGGCTGACTGTCTTGAACATGATAGTGCACTCTCTGTACAAACAGTGACTGCTCCACATTCCTGGCAGAAACCTTGCTTTGTTTTCCAGAAACATACCATTGAAACTTAAATGTTATCCTCCTCACACAATTTTATTTTGTTTTCTACTACGTTCTGGCTGAAGTGATCATTCATTCCGAAATGGACGAAAGTTCAAACTGTGTGTTTTCATTCCATCAATACTTTGAAGTCAACAGCAACAAGAACTGAACTCAGCATTCTGGAGAAAAGTGGTATAGCAAATTGCGCTAAATATCGTCGTTCAGTGGGACACCAGGCAGACTACAGGCTGACAAATAGGGATACAAACAATTGCAGACAGGCTGCTCTGCCCAGGGTCAATTAGAGTATTTACATTCTTCATCAGTTTCTATCGTGCTACTCAGCACTGCTACTTCTTCTGTGTAATCAGAGGTTTAAAGAGTTGCCATAACTGCTTCTTCCTGTCATTAATGCAACCTGCAAATAAAACACAACTAAATGAAACACTGGCTGGAACCATTTACATGAGGAGAAACTGGAGCAGCCTGCAAAGGAACAACTGACAGAAAGCATCAACTTCCCTGATGGTTCATTTGTGAACACAGCATAGTGAGCCAGGACAGCAGGACTCCTAGCTCCGATTGTCAGTCTGTTTTCTGGAACACAATAGTGGTAGGTGTAGCCTTTGACTTATGGTCTGCTCAGTATCCCGGGGCAATCTCAGTCAGGAAGATCCTCAAACCTTATCACTACCCATGATCCCTGTATGTTGAATGATAACATCATAATAAATTGTCACGTTATTCACAGCCAAGTTGACTATATAGATTCTTTTATCATGTGGTCTGATGTGAGTTTGGGTTCAAGTCAGACTGGGTAAGGAGAAGGCAAAGCCAAGAATTGTCTTTACGCCTAGGCTTCAAAGTAAAACTGTTTCTTATGTATTAAAACTGATTTCTGTGATCCACCATAATCATAGAAATGCCAGGCTCTGACATAGTTACATTAGGTAAGGATTAATCTATCATCTGTGTGGGTCAATGACTATCTGCTTTAAATCCCTTTAGTGTTCTACTTTAGTGTAGTGTGAGCTATTGTAGTCTGTTCTGACACTGCCTATGCTGTGCTATTTATGCTCGGTGATATGCAATTCTGTGAAACCATCACAAGGTTGCTACAGGGTCCCAAAGCCCTTACACAATATGGATAAAACACAAGGAGTGAACATAATTCAGGTACCCAGCCAAAAAACCTTTGGGAGAAAGGACAGAAAATGAAACAGGAGAAGGTAATGAGAAGACAATTAAATTGTGGAAGGGTGAGCCAGAAGCAAATGGCATGATTTAAAGAACAGATACAACAGTGTGGAGCTGCAGGCCAGGCAGCATCACAGGAACAGCAAGTTGACATTTCAGGTCAGGACCCTGCTTCAGAAAAGAAGAGTTGGATGACGTCCCAGTTAGAAGAGCAACCTCAGGTGATGATATGACATGCACTGGGGCAGGGTAGAAGTCTCAGGTGAGGATGTACTATGAGTCAGGGTCTTGTAGGAAAGGGAAGACATAAAGAACAGCGGTTATATTAATTGGATTTGATTACATGGTTGAAGGTAGATTTCTGGGCAAGCCAGAGTCAGAAAAGGTGATGATGTTTCTCACCTAGCAACACAGATCACAAACCTGATCACTTCGTACTGACTTATTTAATACAGTAATCATCTCTCAGCCCCTCAATGTTGTTAATACTGCTTTATTTAATGCAGCAATAAATTTCCTATCTCTTAATACTATTAGTACTGTTCTATGTATGACAGAATAATTCCCCTGCCATTGAATATTGTTAATATTGTTTTATTTAAAACAGTAATAAGCCCCAGCCATCAATACTGTTAGTACTGTTTTATTATCATAAGAGACTCCCTGTCTCTCAATGCTCTTAATACTCTCCTATTTAGTACAGTGATAATCTCCCTGCACCTCAACACTGTTAATATTGTTCTATTTAATACAGCAATACATTCCATCCACAATGCTGTTTGATTTAGCACAGTAATAAATTCCCTGTCCCACAATGATGTTAGTACCATTTGATTTTTTTTTTGGTAAATAAACTCATTGCTGTCAATCCTCTGTTACCAGTCCATTTCTATCTCATGACAAGATAACTCAACCTCTGTAAAATTTCTCAGCATTGAGAATTAACTACCCTCTGCAGAACTCTGCAGCTTATAAATTGTTGGAGAATCTATTTTTTAAAAATCACACAGCATAAGCCATTAAACTACCTTAAAGATTTCTGTCTTTTGGGGCATGAGCCTGCAATCTGCCAGTGCAGATTGTCCTGTCTTTTTTTTGTGTGAAATATAACGGGAAATTGTACCGTTGTCTGTGGCTGTCTATTATTTACCTTACACTTGCGACACAGTCCGAGGTCAAAGTAGCACCGGTTTAAGACTGTGCATGTGAGTTCACTGTAAATGTTTTCAACTCAAATTTAGGCTAGTGTCATGTGAGTGTGCACAGTCATACACCAGGTTCAATGACAGAAGGGATATTTTTATACCTTAGATACAGAAAGAAAACAATAGTAACAACAAGAGGAAGGAATACCAGTTTGCTTATTACCCAAGCGAGTGTTAGAAATGAGGTTGATGCCTCCATCAAAGTTTCCATCATCACTATAAACTGGACCATCATTCCACATTAGGTCAAATCCTCCAACCTGTTTCTCCTTCCCGGATAATCTGAAAAAATAGAATGTCATATAAAGGGCGTGGTATTGTAAAAATTGTAGCTTCTCATTTTTTCTATTTTTTGACTGTGGACTAAAAAACAAAAATTATTGAAGGAATTTACTGTAATTTTGAAAAGCAAGTTACTGATACTGTTTGCAAGACTTTACACAGCTACTTTGTTTAAGCATTGAGGGAAGGCTGTTTGCAAACAAGCTACACCAGGTGGTGAGTAAAAATGAGATACACTGGCAACAGGATGCTGATTGGTTTGTGGAGTTGTGATCAGTTATGGATTTTAATGACCATCAGCCTGTCAACTATCTGACTGGCTTCTGAGTACTGAATAGCTGGTAGGTGTGAAAAATACTGGCAGGAACCTTTGGACAGTTGCAAGGGAAAACAATTTGTCTCTTAAGTAAAATCTCCAACATTTGAAGAAAGCCAGTTTATTTTGCCTTCGGGTTTAACCAGTAACTAAGAAACTTTGCAGCTAGTATACCAATTGCCTGTGCACCCCGCACAGTGATGAAAACCTGAGGATGGAAAACAGAAGTTCTCACAAAGCAAAATGATCATCTCAGCAAATCCTGCAGACAGGCACCATTGAACTGTTTCCCCAGTTTTTAATCCCTCCTCCATAATACCAAGTTGTGTGAGTGCCTGTGTATGTTAGGAATTGGTAGTAGCTTTAAATCAGAGTTATATGTTAACAGTTTGTAACTATTTATCTATAGCTAGAATCTATTTATGTGTAATAAATAGTAGTTTAAGTACAGAAACCTGATTCATGTTTTTTTTTGCTACCTCAGGTCTATCTGACAGATAAATGGGGATTTTTGTGTACTTTGACAAAATCTTTAGATTTTGTGATGATCTTAGGAATAGAGGGGCTTGATTTCCAGTGTGATACCCCAATGAGGTATGACAGTATCAAACCACAGAATTTCCAGAGTTCACAAATGTTAAAATCTAATTAAAATATCAAATTTTCGTATCTTAACCAACCATCTAATTCAGGTTAAAAGAATATATACATTACCAGGAAAATAACGATTTTAACCAGCCTGTTATAAGTACATGGGGAAAAGTAGACAGGTAGAACTGCTAATCCACACACGAAGAAGGGAAAATGAGATTTAGATGCCTTTTCTTTTAAGGCTTTATGTTTCTCCTGTACTGCCCAACACAAGGCTATTTGCCCAGGAACCATTGAGAAGTTGTTACTAAGCCGGGTTCTCCTGAATCCATCTTTCACACAATGACACCTTCTTACACAGTTTCCTTTGGTTTAAAGCTGTATCTTTTTACCATTTTTTAGTCCACAGTTCAGACAGAAAGTCGTCTTTTCATGGTCCACCCTGCAAAATGCATTTCATCAAAAGATATATGACAGAGACAACAAATCATGACTTATATGAGGAATGAATGAGGTTGAATAGATATATGTATTTTATACAATCTCCACCATTCCCTTCATTTCTTAACTTATCCTACCATTTTTATTTTCTGGAAAATACATCTTATCATATTATCATTTCCAGCAATGTGAATAATCTATAGATTACATCTAAAGGTTTTATATTTCAAGTTTTGCATTTTTAAACAGTCTGAGAAATATTGATGCTTCCTGACTATAATTTGACAGATCTACTTTCGAATTCTAAAGGATCATTTGTAGCAGGAGTCTCACCAATCATTTGGTATTTTTGGATTGTTCAAAGGCTATTTGCATATCTTGAGTCTCCCCTTCATTAGGCAACATTGCCATTTCCAGAGCACAGTATGAGTGATCTAGTCATGTCGCTACAGTGGTAACTGTTAGAGGATGTCCTACAATATTCTAAATGAAAACAGAGATTTCTGGAGAAATCAGCAGGTCTCATCAGCAGAATGTGTTACAGTTTCAAGTTTAATGGCTCTTTTTTTGGAACGTCTTCACCCCACAGATGCTACCAGATCTGCTGAGTTTCTCTTTGTTTTCATTTCATATCTCCAGCATTTGCAGAGTCTTGTTTCCATTATATTAGCTCGTTTAATTGCACAGCATTTGCCTGCATTTCCATGTGCTGGAAAGAAATACTACATTCCAGAGCATGGCAATCAAAATTTAACCCTGATGGTGTTTATGAATCTGTTATAGAACAGTGAATCACTGTAGGTACAGCTGTAAAGACCACATATGTTTTAAGTGCAGCCTGAAATGGAGAACAAACTATAGGTAGTCCTTAGGTTATGAACAGGTTACATTCTGAAGTCTGTTCACAAGGTGATATGTTAGCAAGTTGCAACACAATGCATAGTATAAAGAAGCCATTTGTAATTATGTCAGATCTTTAAAACTACATCTGTCAGAAACTGCGTTTGTAAGTCAGACATTCGTAAGTCAGGAAACCCCTGTACTATTAAAGTAAGGATTGCTGGACGATTACTGCATATTCTTTGAAAGCAAGTAACTTAACACTCATTGGAGGTAGATTTTACACAGCTGCTGATTAACAGCATAGCAAAAGGTGCAGCTGAGCTAGAATCAAGAATGTTTACAAATGTGATTCAGCTGGCAACAACTAGTGGTTTTTCTCTTGATGAGTGACTAGGCATCATTGACAAAGGTCTCTGCCTGTCAACAACAAAGTGATTGGCTGTCAGGTAGCTGAACAGCTTGAGGCTGGGAACAAGGTAAAGACAAGCCATCAGATCTCCACAAGTTTAGGAGCTCCCTGTTCTCTGCAGTAAAAGTCACAGTAGCCCGAAGAAAGCCAGTTTTTTTTCCCTTCAGTAGTTGTAGTAAGCTATGCATTTTAATTAATAATTCAGGGACCTTTCATTAATGTGAACCCATCACAGTGCCTCCTGTAAACTAATGAAAACGTCTGGAGACAGAAGACTAAGAAACAGCATCCTGCTCAGCACAAGAACCTTCTCAGCAGATCCTGTGAATAGGGATCACTGCACTGCTTTCTCAGTCTCTCCCTTGGTCCATAACACCCATTTTATCTCCCCCCACCCCACCACCATTGCATTTGTCATGTACATAAGGTAAAGTTTAACAAGGGATTTTGAGTTTTGCTTAGTCGAGGTTAGATGCCAACAGTCCACAATCATTTACCAGTAGATTTTTTATTTATTTGTAACAAATTAATTACTGTTAAGTACAGAACCCTGTTCTGTGCTTTCTGTCAATCTGGGCCCAAAGACAGGTAGAATTCCCCAATTTGCATACTTGTAACGTCTTTAACTACTGTGATGACTCGAGGAATAGGGCAGCTTGATTTCTGGTGCACTTAAGTTAGTCTTTACAGCATGCCAATAAAGGATCGTCAACGATAAATTCCATCACAAGTTCACTAACTTCTCTATCCTTTGATTCAGCTGGACAAAACTAGAATGTGCTGAATTGTTGGAAACTCAGCAAAACTAGGAGAGCTGAGTAGCACTTTTCTTGAAGTCTTGTAGGGATTCTCCTGGTGTCCTGGCCCACATTGCACCAAACTTCATGGCTGCTTATGAAACATTGTTATGTACAAATTCACTGTTTTATTTACCTACAGAACAACTATGTAAAGTCTACTGGTTATCAAGGGCTTGAGATACAATACAAATGCAAAATGTTCCTTTACTCACCTTCCTTCCATGTCTACAACATGCACTGTGTCCTCCAGCAAACGGCACTTCAACTCGTAATCTTCCTGGCTACTAGCTATTAGTGAAGGAGAAGCATTCACTTCTAAAAGCCACCTAAAGAAAGAGAAATGCACTAAAAGTGTTTTAAGGATGAGATGGAAAGGATATATATAAAACAAGAGAGGCATTGGCAGAGCAGAGCAAGGGAAGGAAATACAAAATTGAAAGCTATCCAGGGTGTGAGAGCACAATCCTAACAAATTTCAGGTCATTTCTGTTTAGTGTCATTGTACAGAGATATTACTGGCTAGAACAGACAGAGTGTCACAGAGAGTCACTGACCACCAGCTAAACAGACAGAGCACCATATGCAGGCAATGTCAATTCAGGTTAATGCTAGATCAAATAATGTAGAATGGATAGTCATTCCATTTACAATGAATCATGATAAAAAAATTACACAAGCAAACTTACACATAATCAACATTCAGCTTACTGTTCCCCAGCCTAAAAATCAACGACACATTGGGGTGGCACGGTGACTCAGTGGTTAGCACTGCAGCCTCACAGCGCCAGGGACCTGGGTTCGATTCCAGTCTCGGGCAAATGTCTGTGCGGAGTTTGCACATTCTCCCCGTGTCTGCATGGGTTTCCTCCAGGTGCTGCGGTTTCCTCCCACAGTCCAAAGATGTGCAGGCTAGGTGGATTGGCCATGCTAAATTGCCCGTAGTGCCCAGGGGTGCGTGGGTTTTAGGGGGATGGGTCTGGGTGGGATGATCCAAGGGTCAGTGTGGACTTGTTGGACCGAAGAGCCTGTTTCTACACTATAGGGATTCTAAGATAAACATTCAGCTTTCATCATTTCTTAGTCTAACGTCTAGAAATACATACAATCAGAAAGTGCTAGAGAAACCCATCAGGCACAAATATTCAAACCCATACAATTATCATGAAAGACAATGACACTTCCTTCAAAACAAATCATACTCCAAATTTTGACGTATATCATGCAATATGTACAGGTGCACACACATACTTATACAATAAATACAAACATAGACACAAGACAAACAAAGATACTCTAAGCACATCCAGGAAATCTCTCAGACACAACAGAATAAATCCACACTGAATTTCACACACAAGTTATTCCAACACAGTGTCCTCACGGTTTTAGGTTCTTGTCGATCAGAATGTCGTATCCATAGAGTTCGAAACAATGCTTGTCATTAATGATTACTGTTTGGACACTTTGCAAACTTTTAATGAAGATATTGTCCATATCTCTAAAAAGTGCTTCCACTGCCTCAGTGCCATGTTTTGCTGTCAGGTACTGTCGTAGTTGTTGCATCAACCACTTGCAGCCCTAGAAAACAGTACGTTTAGTGTCACGATGTATTACAGGGACTTACACTGTCACAGGGTACCATTGTTGCAGTGCGTTACAGTATATCAGTGTTGCAATGTATTAGCATCTCACGCTGTTACAGTAAATCAGCGTTGCAAGGTCTCACAGTGTGTCACAGTATGTCAGCATCACTGTATGTGACCGTGTTTCACACTGTGTCACAGAATATTAGTGCATCACAGTTATTAGAGTGTCTTGTACTGCATCACTGTGAAATGCCATGAAGTGATCTGCACGATGGTGATGCTGTGAAACATGGGTTCCATCATAGTGCATCAATGTATGTCAAAGTGATCATCATTTACCCTAATGTCCACATATACCCAAATAGTGAGTAAGATGAAACAGCAATGTCCCTTTCACCAAGTTCCCTCCCCCAAATCACTATGCCTCCTCTCAGTGCTGCACCCATCAAAGCCCCTGCACCATCAGCGCCATTCTCCCCTGTCTGATCATTATATATCCCAACTTATTGATTAATACTGCTTACCTTTTCTGGATCATAGTCTGGGGCGGTTTTCTGCACAGCAACATTCGTAAGATGTATGACTTTGTAAGGTACAAGTTATGGAACAAATGGAGCTGCAGTACAAACAGCAAAAGCTTCACATTCATCCAATACTGCAGTTAAAAATCTTGATGTGTCAAATTCACCCCACTTTGAGTGGGTGGCCATAAGCCTAAC
Organism: Stegostoma tigrinum; assembly: GCF_030684315.1. Lineage (NCBI taxonomy): Eukaryota > Metazoa > Chordata > Chondrichthyes > Orectolobiformes > Stegostomatidae > Stegostoma > Stegostoma tigrinum. The sequence continues at coordinate 57,064,726 of NC_081372.1, forward strand.
ATTATTATAGAAATATTCAATTCCAACAATGTTAGGGATGTTAGGGTCTCTAAACATGGTCCAAATGATTGTCCTCATCAGAGGTTGTCTAATGATCTCACATCAAATTTTATTTTATTCAGAGCAAAATTATACTGACATATCAGACAGGAAGAAGCAGACACTTAAACTTGAGATTAATTAAAAATTTTAACTGGGTTAACATAAATATATCCAAAAAGAGGGAACAGATTTGTTCATCTTGTGGATGGATGGCTGAGACCTGTTGATTCCAATTCCTGTGCCTTGTCAGAATTCAAAACATGTGTCTTAAGGATCCACATGTATAGACAGTGTCTTCAACTGCTTTAACTCAAGTTTAGCATTTCTGGGATTGTGGGGCAGCTGGTGTCAATCAGGGAGGATGACAAATTCCTGTCTCATATGTTGCAGGAGGTGTTTATCCTACAAGAAGTGAGGGGTTAGGGTAGTAGAAGGGTGCAAATCTGGGGAAGAAGGAAGAACAGAGAATATACCACTTTGAAACTAGTACAAACCATGCAGTGGAGTTTGGATGAAACCAAGTTTGAGGAGGACAATATATAGGAAAGTGGCCAGTAGTGTATTGTAATAGTTAATTGGGAAAGTAACAAAGACATGGATGTAGGCTTATGAATTGGGACATGTTAAAGTCAAGCTGTGCTACTGAACTACCAGTAGTAGAGGTGGAAAGGCTTCAAACTCTTGCGCACTTGGGGACCTATTCAAAAGGCACTGACTAATTTCAGTACTTAAAACTAATATAAACCAATGGCACATAAATCTCCAGTGGAAGCTCAATTCCCTTACAATCAGTGGTTCCTGTTCACAGAGGTTACTGAGATGCTTCTTATGCTAGTCAGAATGCTGCTTCTACCGGTTTGGAAGAAATACACAATAGGCAGTTTACTCAATAAAGGTCTCAGACTCATCAATTAAAAGTCACAGATTTCAGCAACCACTGAAGAAGAGAAAAACTGATTCTCTTCAGGCTTGAAGTGACTTTTACTGTGGGGGGGGGGAGAGAGAGAGAGAGAGCTCCTAAGGGCTAGCACTGGTCCAAAGGCTTCTCCTTATTTTGTCCAAAGGTCCAATCTGTTTAACTGGCCCAGAAACAATCACGTAATCGCTGACAGATGAAAGATAGCTGCATTGGTAACTGGTCTCTAATCCATCAAGCAGTCCACTGCTTGGCACCAAAGTGCCATCTGTACAGGAACTTAGGTGATATCGGGGACCTCTGGAGGAAGCCTCGATGGATCACCCATTCAATGCCTCTGACCGAAGATTGTTGTAAATACTTCAGCCTTGTCTTTTGCACTGTTATGTTGGACTCCCCCATCAGTGAGGACAGGAGTATTTGTGGCATCTCCTCCTCCTGTTCATTTTTAATCATCCACAGTCATTCATGCAGGACAATAAAGCACAGATCTGATCTGAAACAAGAACAGAAATTACTGGAAAAACTCATCAGGTCTGGCAGCAGCTGTGGAGTGAAATCAGAATTAATGTTTCAGGTCCAGTAACCCTTCGTCAGTTCTAATCTGTCGTTTATGTGATTGCTTAATCATGCTGTACTTTTTGACACACAAGTTGCCCTACATTGTACTCAAATTGGCCCAACGTGACAAGTTGGCACCTGTAGGGTTCTGTACTGAGTCACAACTTTTTAAAAATTTTAAAAAATGATTTACATTACGGTGCAAAAGCATCGTGACTAATTCATACATGATACCAATATACGTAGGGTATATGAGATAGTAGGAACTGCAGATGCTGGAGAATCTTAGACAACAAGGTGTAGAGCTGGATGAACACAGCAGGCCAAGCAGCATCAGAGGAGCAGGAAGGTTGACATTTCAGGCCTAGACCCTTCTTCAGAAGGGTCATTTTCTGAAGAAGGGTCTAGCCAAAAACATCAGCCTTCCTGCTCCTCTGATGCTGCTTGGCCTGCTGTGTTAATCCAGCTATACACCTTGTTATCTTAGGTAGGGTATATGTTGTGAAGATGATATTTAAGTGGCAGAAAGATATAGATTGGTTTACTGACTGGGTGAAGATCTGGCAGCTGGAGTATGATATTGGAAAATACAAAGCTATTGACTTAGTCATGAAAAATACAAAAGCAAAATGTTACACGAGGATCAACTCCAAATTCTGAAATGCAGAGAGGTGCGAGTGTTCAGGTGCACGAATCATATAAAGTTAGTATGCAGGTACAGAATATAATCAAGAAGGTAAGGAAGGCATTATCCTTTATTATGACAGGAACTGAACACAGAAGTAAGGATGTTATGCTTCAATTATACAGGGCAGTGGTGAGAGTATACTTTGAATATTGTGTGCTGTTTTAGTCATCGTATTTAAGGAAGGATGTAAGTGCAGCTCAAAGGAGGTTTATTGCATTGATATCGTGAATGAATGGGTTGTCTTACAACAGTAGGCTTGGCATATTTCCACTAAAGTTTAGAAGAGGAAGGGTGACCAAGGACCTGAAGAAGGGTCACCGGACCCGAAACGTTATCCCTGATTTTTCTTCGCAACTCCTGGCAGACCCACTGAGCCTTTCCAAAAACTTCTGTTTTTGTTGTTGTGACTAACAGCTTCAATGGTCTTGACATGGTAGACATTTCATCTTTTGGGTGAGTCCAGAAGTTGGCAGCACTAGTTTAAACTTATAGTCCACTCTTTCAGGAGAGTGATGAGGAATTTTCTTCTGCACTTAGAGAGTTGTGTGTCTCTTGTTTCACAAGGAGATGTGCGATGAGTCGCTGACTATTTTGAAGGCAGAGGTGAATACAGATTCTTGTCAGGCATGGGAATTACAAGCTTTGGCACTTGATGAGAATGTGGAATCCAGTTTACACACAGAGTAGCTGTGAACTTAACAAACAGCACAGCAGGTTGATGGAGCCAAATGATCCACCACTCCCACTAATTCATAGATAAAGCTGAGATACGCAGGAGTTGCTCCAGGTCACACTGAGATACGCAGGGGCTGCTCCGGGTCACACTGAGATACACAGGGGCTGGTCCGGGACACAGTGAGATACACAGGGGCTGCTCCGGGTCACACGGAGATACACAGGGGCTGGTCCAGGACACGGTGAAATACACAGCGGCTGGTCCAGGACACAGTGAGATACACAGGGGCTGCTCCGGGTCACAGTGAGATACACAGGGGCTGCTCCGGCTCACACTGAGATACACAGGGTCTGCTCCGGGTCACAGTGAGATACACAGGGGCTGCTCCGGGTCACACTGAGATACGCAGGGGCTGGTCCGGGACACAGTGAGATACGCAGGGGCTGCTCCGGATCACAGTGATACACGCAGGGGCTGCTCCGGGTCACAGTGATACACGCAGGGGCTGCTCCGGGTCACACTGAGATACACAGGGGCTGGTCCGGGACACAGTGAGATACACAGGGGCTGCTCCGGGTCACACTGAGATACACAGGGGCTGCTCCGGCTCACACTGAGATACACAGGGTCTGCTCCGGGTCACAGTGAGATACACAGGGGCTGCTCCGGGTCAAGTGAGATACGCAGGGGCTGCTCCGGGTCACAGTGATACACGCAGGGGCTGCTCCGGATCACAGTGATACACGCAGGGGCTGCTCCGGGCAACAATGAGATACACAGCGGCTGCTCCGGGTCACAGTGAGATACACAGGGGCTGCTCCGGGTCACACTGAGATACACAGGGGCTGGTCCGGGACACACTGAGATACACAGGGACTGGTCCGGGTTACAGTGAGATACACAGGGGCTGCTCTGGGTCACACTGAGATACACAGGGGCTGGTCCGGGACACAGTGAGATACACAGGGTCTGCTCCGGGTCACACTGAGATACACAGGGGCTGCTCTGGGTGACAGTGAGATACACAGCGGCTGCTCCGGGTCACAGTGAGATACACAGGGTCTGTTCCGGGTCACACTGAGATACACAGGGACTGCTCCGGGTCACACAGAGATACACAGGGGCAGCTCCGGGTCACCATGAGATACACAGGGGCTGCTCCGGGTCACAGTGAGATACGCAGGGGCTGCTCCGGGTCACACTGAGATACACAGGGGCTGGTCCAGGACACAGTGAGATACACAGGGGCTGCTCCGGGTCACACTGAGATACACAGGGGCTGCTCCGGGTCAAACTGAGATACACAGGGGCAGCTCCGGCTCACAGTGAGATACACAGGGTCTGCTCCGGGTCACACTGAGATACACAGGGGCTGCTCTGGGTGACAGTGAGATACACAGCGGCTGCTCCGGGTCACAGTGAGATACACAGGGGCTGGTCCGGGTCACAGTGAGATACACAGGGGCTGCTCCGGGTCAAACTGAGATACACAGGGGCAGCTCCGGCTCACACTGAGATACACAGGGTCTGTTCCGGGTCACACTGAGATACACAGGGACTGCTCCGGGTCACACAGAGATACACAGGGGCAGCTCCGGGTCACCATGAGATACACAGGGGCTGCTCCGGGTCACAGTGAGATACGCAGGGGCTGCTCCGGGTCACACTGAGATACACAGGGGCTGGTCCAGGACACAGTGAGATACACAGGGGCTGCTCCGGGTCACACTGAGATACACAGGGGCTGCTCCGGGTCAAACTGAGATACACAGGGGCAGCTCCGGCTCACACTGAGATACACAGGGTCTGCTCCGGGTCACAGTGAGATACAGATGGGCTGCTCTGGGTCACACTGAGATTCACAGGGGCTGGTCCGGGTCACAGTGAGATACGCAGGGGCTGCTCCGGGTCACACTGAGATACGCAGGGGCTGGTCCGGGACACAGTGAGATACGCAGGGGCTGCTCCGGGTCACAGTGAGATATGCAGGGGCTGCTCCGGGTCACAGTGAGATACGCAGGGGCTGCTCCGGGTCACAGTGAGATACGCAGGGGCTGCTCCGGGTCACAGTGATACACGCAGTGGCTGCTCCGGGTCACAGTGATACATGCAGGGCTGCTCTGGGTCACAGTGATACAGGCAGGAGTTGCTCCGGGTCACAGTGAGATACACAGGGGCTGTCCCAGGTCACACTGAGATACACAGGGGCTGCTCCGGGTGACAGTGAGATACACAAGGGGCTGCTCCGGGTCACAGTGAGATACACAGGGGCTGCCCCAGGTCAAACTGAGATACACAGGGGCAGCTCCGGCTCACACTGAGATACACAGGGTCTGCTCCGGCTCACACTGAGATACACAGGGGCTGCACTGGGTCACACTGAGATACACAGGGGCTGCTCCGGGTCACACTGAGATACGCAGGGGCTGGTCCGGGACACAGTGAGATACGCAGGGGCTGCTCCGGGTCAGAGTGAGATACGCAGGGGCTGCTCCGGGTCACAGTGATACACGCAGGGGCTGCTCCGGGTCACAGTGATACACGCAGGGGCTGCTCCGAGTCCCAGTGATACACGCAGGGGCTGCTCCGGGTCACACTGAGATACACAGGGGCTGGTCCGGGACACAGTGAGATACACAGGGGCTGCTCCGGGTCACACTGAGATACACAGGGGCTGGTCCGGGTCACAGTGAGATACACAGGGGCTGCTCCGGGTCACACTTAGATACACAGGGGCTGCTCCGGGTCAAACTGAGATACACAGGGGCAGCTCCGGCTCACAGTGAGATACACAGGGTCTGCTCCGGGTCACACTGAGATACACAGGGGCTGCTCTGGGTGACAGTGAGATACACAGCGGCTGCTCCGGGTCACAGTGAGATACACAGGGGCTGGTCCGGGTCACAGTGAGATACACAGGGGCTGCTCCGGGTCAAACTGAGATACACAGGGGCAGCTCCGGCTCACACTGAGATACACAGGGTCTGTTCCGGGTCACACTGAGATACACAGGGACTGCTCCGGGTCACACAGAGATACACAGGGGCAGCTCCGGGTCACCATGAGATACACAGGGGCTGCTCCGGGTCACAGTGAGATACGCAGGGGCTGCTCCGGGTCACACTGAGATACACAGGGGCTGGTCCAGGACACAGTGAGATACACAGGGGCTGCTCCGGGTCACACTGAGATACACAGGGGCTGCTCCGGGTCAAACTGAGATACACAGGGGCAGCTCCGGCTCACACTGAGATACACAGGGTCTGCTCCGGGTCACAGTGAGATACAGATGGGCTGCTCTGGGTCACACTGAGATTCACAGGGGCTGGTCCGGGTCACAGTGAGATACGCAGGGGCTGCTCCGGGTCACACTGAGATACGCAGGGGCTGGTCCGGGACACAGTGAGATACGCAGGGGCTGCTCCGGGTCACAGTGAGATATGCAGGGGCTGCTCCGGGTCACAGTGAGATACGCAGGGGCTGCTCCGGGTCACAGTGAGATACACAGGGGCTGCTCCGGGTCACAGTGATACACGCAGTGGCTGCTCCGGGTCACAGTGATACATGCAGGGCTGCTCTGGGTCACAGTGATACAGGCAGGAGTTGCTCCGGGTCACAGTGAGATACACAGGGGCTGTCCCAGGTCACACTGAGATACACAGGGGCTGCTCCGGGTGACAGTGAGATACACAAGGGGCTGCTCCGGGTCACAGTGAGATACACAGGGGCTGCCCCAGGTCAAACTGAGATACACAGGGGCAGCTCCGGCTCACACTGAGATACACAGGGGCTGCACTGGGTCACACTGAGATACACAGGGGCTGCTCCGGGTCACACTGAGATACGCAGGGGCTGGTCCGGGACACAGTGAGATACGCAGGGGCTGCTCCGGGTCAGAGTGAGATACGCAGGGGCTGCTCCGGGTCACAGTGATACACGCAGGGGCTGCTCCGGGTCACAGTGATACACGCAGGGGCTGCTCCGAGTCCCAGTGATACACGCAGGGGCTGCTCCGGGTCACACTGAGATACACAGGGGCTGGTCCGGGACACAGTGAGATACACAGGGGCTGCTCCGGGTCACACTGAGATACACAGGGGCTGGTCCGGGTCACAGTGAGATACACAGGGGCTGCTCCGGGTCACACTTAGATACACAGGGGCTGCTCCGGGACACAGTGAGATATGCAGGGGCTGCTCCGGGTCACACTGAGATATGCAGGGACTGGTCCGGGTCACAGTGAGATACACAGGGGCTGCTCTGGGTCACACTGAGATACACAGGGGCAGCTCCGGGACACAGTGAGATACGCAGGGGCTGCTCCGGGTCACACTGAGATACACAGGGGCTGGTCCAGGACACAGTGAAATACACAGGGGCTGGTCCAGAACACAGTGAGATACACAGGGGCTGGTCCAGAACACAGTGAGATACGCAGGGGCTGCTCCAGGTCACACTGAGATACGCAGGGGCTGGTCCGGGACACAGTGTGATACGCAGGGGCTGGTCCGGGTCACAGTGAGATACGCAGGGGCTGCTCCGGGTCACAGTGAGATACGCAGGGGCTGCTCCAGGTCACAGTGATACATGCAGGGGCTGCTCCGGGTCACAGTGATACACGCAGGGGTGCTCCGGGTCACAGTGTTACATGCAGGGCTGCTCTGGGTCACAGTGATACGGGCAGGAGTTGCTGCGGGTCACACAGAGATACACAGGGGCTGTCCCGGGTCACACTGAGATACACAGGGGCTGCTCCGGGTCACAGTGTGATACACAGGGGCTGGTCCGGGTCACAGTGAGATACACAGGAGCTGCTCCGGGTCACAGTGAGATACACAGGGGCTGGTCCGGGTCACAGTGAGGTACACATGGGCTGCTCCGGGTCACATTGAGATACACAGGGGCTGCTCCAGGTCACAGTGAGATACGCAGGGGCTGCTCCGGGTCACAGTGATACACGCAGGGGCTGCTCCGGGTCACAGTGATACATGCAGGGGCTGCTCTGGGTCACAGTGATACAGGCAGGAGTTGCTCCCGGTCACACAGAGATACACAGGGGCTGTCCCGGGTCACACAGAGATACACAGGCGGAGCTCCGGGTCACACTGAGATACACAGGGGCTGCTCCGGGTCACAGTGAGATACACAGGGGCTGCTCCGGGTCACACTGAGATACACAGGGGCTGCTCCGGGACACAGTGAGATACGCTGGGGCTGCTCCGGGTCACACTGAGATACACAGGGGCTGCTCCGGGTCACAGTGATACATGCAGGAGTTGCTCCGGGTCACAGTGATACACGCAGGGGCTGCTCCAGGTCACAGTGAGATACACAGGGGCTGCTCCGGGTCACACTGAGATACCCAGGGGCTGCCCCGGGTCACAGTGAGATACCCAGGGGCTGCCCCGGGTCACAGTGAGATACACAGGGGCTGCTCCGGGTCACACTGAGATACACAGGGACTGCTATATTAATGATTCTTATTGAAGTTACCAATTGTTGTTTTATTTTATATTTATCCAGTATTTCTCAATGTGCCTGGCGAGCTGTGTCATTGCCATACGGTAAAGGATACAATGATCATCAATGCTGCTCAGTGAAAATCGGGTGTTTGAAAATCGAGCAAATCCATCTCTATATAACCACGCTTTCAGAGGAACATACTGTATTGTGCGAGAGAGGAGATGAAATTCAAGGTAACACATCACTCATATTCAGAACAAATATTGACCATCTGACTGCATTCACGGATAGCTTTTCAAACTCTTTCAAAGAGCACTTCCTCTTATTCCCTGGCTCAGTCCTGCCCCTTGCCCCATATTTCATTGTCCATTAAAATTCCCTTTTGCACCACCATTCTACATTTAATTGCATTCCAAATTCTAATCATATTGTGCATGAAAAACCTTTCCATTATTTTAGCTCTGTCTTTTTGCTCATAAACCTCATCCTGTACTCTAATCATGAACCTTACTAATTGAGTATACAAATGGGCTAAAAATTGACATAGAATTGTTATTGATTCAGCTGTGGTTCAACTGGTGACAGATTTGCCTCTGAATCGCAAGTCTCCAGGTAAAAGTCTCACTCCAGAGCTTGAGAACAACAGTATAATATTGAGGAAGTGCTGCACATTGGAGCTGCCAACTTTCAAATGAAAGATTAAACCATGAAACATTTGCCTTCTGGTCTACCCACACAGGAGGCCCAGATTTCAAGTTCTTTCTCATTCAGAGGGCCAACAAAGTTCATACAAATACTTCTTGGCAGAAAAAATATGAGTTTCAGGGAAAATGTTCCAATTTTATTATTTGTAAATAATGAATGCAATGACCATCGAAAAGTATAAAGCAGCAGAGCTAACTAATAAAACCTCTTTCTCACTGGTCTATTTGGTTAAGAACAGAGTGCTACAAAGAGAAAAACTTCACATCCTGCTCACTTGAGATGGGATAGGAATGGGGGCTGAGCTAAGCAAGTGAGTTTAACTATCACTGATCTACTGATCTTGATTCATGTCTGGAGGGACATGTTCTGAGCTGGCCTGAGAGGAATTCATGTGAAACTGGGTTGCCGTATAGTCTGGGTTTTCCTCCTCTCCCAGCTTGCTTTGTGAATAGGGCACAAGGGAAGGGAAGGTAGAGGCAAGGGTATGTGTGTGTGTCTGGCTCAGTGCCACTCAGTCACCTCCTCAGTCACTCACTCATTCAAACTCCAGTTACTCAGTCCCCAGCCACATAGAACTGCTTGGCCGGAGTGACCAAAATGCTGCTTTTGCCTTTTATACCGAAGACTTGGCAAAGGTTAAATCATCATAGTCCTAGTAGACCATTGGGCTGATCTATCATTATAGAGAGATAAACGTTGGTGGCTTAACCAGAGGGTCACCACATTTCAGGTGGGGGGAGTGGTCGAGAAGGACAGTCTTTCAATGTAACTTCAGTCAGTGTGAGAATTGAATCCCTTATGTTGGCATCATTCTGCATCACAAACCAGTCGTCCAAGCTAACCGATGCCTGAAATGTATTCAGCAATGAAACATTCACAAGCCTCTGATGTAGAGAAGTCCAAAACTTTAAGTGAAGAAAATTGAAATCTGAAGTTTCATGGTTTACAATTCTCCCAAGTTTCATGATGCCCATACACTTTGAAAATGCCCTCTTGTATATCAACATCTAGATTATTTATTTTATTTATATGTGGAGAACTCCACAACAAACCTTTCACTGGCCTGAAAAATACCCATTAACCATTACTTTTGTTTCCTGATCTTCAACCAATTCTGTATACATGTTACTACTTTTCTTCTATGACCTAAAACTTTCCGCACAAGTCTGTTGATGGCACTATACTGAACACCTTTTGGAAGTCATGTACATCTCATCAACACTCTATTATCTCTTCAAAAACCTCCAGCAAATTAGCTAGACACAACTTTCCCTGAACTCTTCCAAATCAATCCACATTTTGCTATTTGACTATGAATTCGATCCTGAATAACTGTTTCTAGAAGTTTCCCCATCACCACAGTTAAACTGACTGGTCTGTAATTGTTGATCAAGGATGAAATGTTTGTAACTTTTCAGTACCACTCCCAAATCCAGGGAGATTGAAAGATAATTTGCCAGTGCCTCTGCAATTTGCACTTTCACTTCCTGCAATATCTTTGGATGCATCTCATCTGATCCCAAGTCCTCATTAATATTAAGTATCTTCAGGTTATCCAATACTCCATTCTTATCTATTTTAAACCTTCTTGTGATTGAGTTTCCTCCTTTGTTTCGATGGCCTGGGCAGCATTGGCCTCAAAGACAAATGTAAAGTATTTATTTACACCTCAGTCATGCTACTAAGTATAAATTCCATTTTTAATCCCTTATTCGCCCTACACTTCCTTTTAATTACCCTTTTATTGTTGATGTTCTATGGAAGACATTTTTATATCAACTGCCAGTCTTTCTTCATATTTCTCATATTTGCTTTTTCATCTTCCTTCTAAACCTTGTATACTCAGCATGATTTTCAAATGTGGTTACTATTTTACATTTGGCATAAACATACCATTTCTTCAACTTAATTTCTAACTCCTTTGTCATCCAGGGAGTTCTGGCTTTGTCCTACCTTTCCCATTGCAGGGAATGTACCTTGACTGTGTCCAAACCATCACTGTTTTGAACGAAGCCTACTGTTCAGCTACTGTTTTTCCCTCCGACTCTTCATCAGCAGCCTTAACCCTCCAGCCCATCCATTACAGCTCTGTTCCTGATCCAGTCAAGTTAGCTCACCATTATTATTACTGTGCACTGACCAATGTCATTTTCTACTCTCATCCTAAACCTTACGATACAATGATCACCATCCCCTACGTGTTTCCTCACTGTCACTTTAAACTACTTGGCCAACCTCATTCCCAAGCACCAGGTCTAGTATTGACTTATTGGACTGACCACATAATACTGTAGGAAATTCTCCTGAAAATAAATTGAGCACACCTATCCCACAATGTGATACAATACAGTTATCCCGGATAATATACAGGTAATTAAAATCCCTACTATAACTACTCCACAATGCTTACACCCATCTGTAACCTCCATATAATTTGTTCCTCTATATCCTTCCCACCATCTGACGGCCTATATATTACATCAAACAGCATAATTGCAAGCTTTCTATTTCTTAGTTCAAGCTAAAGTGATCTGTCTTTGAACCCTCTGAAACATCCTCTTGCTGCGGTACTGTAATACTTTCCTTAATCCAAAATACCACCTCTCCTCCTTTTTAGCCCTTTTGTCTTTTCTAAACACTTTGCAACGAGAAATATTTAACACCTGGATCAGGGCATGCTGAAGCCAGATCTCCTTTGTCACCACAGTATTATCATAATGCCACATAGTAATCTGTACTTGCAATCTCCCAAACATATTCACTCTACTCCACATATTCACTTATATGCAGAATAATCCTGATTTAGGTTTCATTACTGTCTCCCTTATTCTAACTCCACCAATTAACTTACTATTCTCTAGTTTAGTGCTATTAGTTATTAACATTAGAAAATAACACTCTTGTAATTTTGATGAAGACGACTCAGTAGATGCTGGAGTCTGAAAGAAAGAGGGAAAAGTAGAAGCACATCTTCCTCATTCTGCATAGGATTCCCACATGAGCTAAACTTCTGACTTCACGTTTGGGCTATATCGCAGTCGGGCATAGTCCACCCTCAGTGTTTCCCCTCAATCATGCGACTTGCAAACTTGTCTGCTTTGATAGTCCCAAGTATGACTCACTCCGATTGCAATGGTTAAATTCTTTTGTTGTAAATGGTCACTGCCTAGCAATTGAGGGATGAATGTCACTAGCTCCTTATCATTCAAAGCCTGAATGTTGGCACGGTTTTGTTCTTTGTGGGCACAACTGTTTCAATATTGGAGGAGTTGTGAATGATGCTGAATATTGTGAAATCAACAGTGAACATCCCCACTTCTGACCTTATTCTTGAGGGCAGTTCATTGATGAAGCAGCTGAGGATCACTACTCTAGAGAACTCCTACAGTCATGTTCCAAATGATTAGTTCCAACAACCATAACCATCGTCCTTTGTCCTAGGTATGATTCCAAATTGTGGAGAGCTTTTGCCTGATTCCATGTAACTTCAGTTTTACTCGGTCTTGGTTAAATGTTGCTCTCATGTCAAAGACAGTCACTCTCATGTCAAAGACAGTCACTCTCACCTTATCTACAGAATTCATTTGTCCACATTTGGATCAAGGTTGAAAAGTGGTCAACAGCCAAACTGCCCACATGGAACCCAAACTGAGTATCAGCAAGCAGGTTATTGCTAAGTACTGCTTGATACTGCTATAAATCTCACCTTCTTTCACTTTATAGACTAATGTAACGGTTTTGGATTTGTTCTGCTTTTTTATTAACAAGCCACACCTTGATAACCTTCTACATTTATCATGTAGCTGCCATTGTTGTATCTGTTGAACGTCTGCAATTTTGTACTTCGCTCAACAATCTCCAACGTATCCCATTGAGCCTGGATTGCCAACCTTTCAAGTTTCTCCTCTTTATCTATATTTATCTCATCCAATATCCTGTCAATTTCCATTGTTCCGGTGTCATATTCTTCCTTACGAAATCAGAAGGCAAACTCATTGGGTACCTGCACTAACTGATCTCTCCCTTTGAGACACCAATTCACATCAAGAGCCATTTAATGAACCTTTTCACTGTTCATATGCCCACTGAAGAGCACTGGATTTCCAGCTTATTGAAGTAGTACACATGTAGCATGTCCTGGAACACATCCAGGTTTGGGCTGATAAATGGAAATGCCAAACAGTGACCACCTTAAACAAGGGAAAGATCATCTCAATCTCCCTTCAACATTTAATGGCATTACTATCATTCAGTTCCTCCTATTATCAACTTCTTGGGGTTATCATCGACCAGAAACTTAACTGGACCAGCCACGTTAATGTTGTGGCAACAAAAACAGGTCAGAACCTGGGAGTTCTGCAGCAAGTAATTCAACCACTGACTCCTCAACGCCTGACTACTAGCTACAAGGCACATGTCAAGAGTGTAATGGACTTGCCCGAATGAGTGTAGCTCCAACAACCCTCAAGAATCTCAACACCATCCAGGACAAAGCAGCCTGCTGGATAGGAATCCCATTCTCCACCTTAAAATTCACACCCTCCACACCCAACACCCAGCAATGTCTGACTAAGCCTCCTTCAACAGCATCTGCAAAAACCTTGATCTTTACACCTGGAAAGACAAGAGCAGCAGATGCATTGGAACACTACCACCTGTACGATTCCTTCTAATGAAACATCATTCCCTTTACTGGAACTATATAACCATTCTTTCAGTGTCATTAGGTCAACTGGGAACTCTATCCCCAACAGCACGGTGGATGTTCCGACATTTTATGAACTGCAGTACTACAAGGTAACTCACACCCACCTTCTCAAAGACAATTATACATGAACAATGCCAATGTAACCAGTGATGCCCATATCCCATGAATGAATCAATTAGCAAAACCTCAAAGGCTCTGTTACAGATGGTACAAATAATTCAAATTCATCTATTCAGCAGTCCAATTCACAAACAACCATAAGTTAATTCACTTTCATTGAGATGATATAGTGCACAAGTTGCATAATACTATTGTAAATAAATCAATGTATACATTTCTTTTGGATCAGAGTGGTAACTTGCACAAAGATGAGATCGGTTGAGAATTCAAGATTACAGTGAGTACAGTAATTACTTACTCCAAGTAAAATAATTACCATTTGTAAAAATAGATGGATGCTTGATGACTGGTGCAGACACAATGGGCAGTGGCCTTTTTCCACGCTATTAAAACTCTTTGAGTTGATGAATTTATAACTGAGATTAGAGAGTAAGTGAGGAGGTGGGTACTGAAACTTTACTTACTGGAAACAGACACATCTAGACTCAATGGAGTAGGATACATATCCACTGAAGATTGTGTGTTTGCAACATGTCACTAACATGCCTGCAACATGTCACTAACATGCCCACATTGGCTGGGATCTGGCTTGTATCTTGATATCCTGTTTTATTGTTCATTCTACATACTCACTTTTTGTACTAGCTTCATGCCAATCCACAATCAGCGCAAACATGAAATGGCATTACCAAGTCAGACAACAGCTAAGGCTCACACTCATTTCTGACATCACTTAACTAATTATAACCCTTAAAACTGGTGATTATTCTCAGATTAATGACAAAAACAAAATCTACTTACAGATGTCACCAGTACATAGACTCGCAGATCAAATTTTCTCCCTAGAAATAACAAAACACCTTGTTGCCAAACTTTGTGTAAACAATAGTAAGTAAATATAAAGGTTTCCAGGATAGAAAAGCAGCTATAGTTTTGCACAGATGACAGATTGTGTGCTGGAATAAGCATCATGAACAAGCACTGGAATACAAGACTAAGCCAGAGTCTTTAGCTTCTTTCCAAATGAAACCAACTAAGGACAGGCTAGGAATGGAGATGCAGCGGTGTGTGTGTGTGTGTGTGTGTGTGTGTGTGTGTGTGTGTGTGTGTGTCAGTGTCTGTGTAGGTCTGTGTGTATGCCAATATCTCTCTGTCTGGCGATGTGTGTGTCTCACTGTTTTCTGTCTATCTCTCCTTGTCCTGTTTGTGTCTCTTTCTGGAGTGTGGGTTAGTGAGTGAATAGCAAAAATATTCTCTGTGCTGTGTGGATCCATAAACAGAAGTCACATACTTTAAATTATTTATAAAATACCAAGAGGGAGATGTGAATTTTTCAGAATTTGTTCTTGGAACTCTAATGGAAAAGATGTTGAAAGGTTATTCTATAAATAATTTTAAAAACAGCAAGAACAAATGAGAGGTTGGAAGTCTTCGCCAGAATCTGCTTGAAGAGAAAGACAAGATAGTCTTTTCTGCCACCGAACGATGAATGCATTAGTGAGAACTTTGGGGACATCAGGTGTGATCAGCTGTCAAGTCTCCCAATGTCAAGGGAAAAAAAAGTCCAATTCTCCAAACTAGTGTTGAACAGTGAGATGAGAATCTCATTAGTGAGTGGTGAGGGGCCTATTCGCATGCATTATCATGCGTGACATTTCATTATTATTTAATCTCACCCCATTCTCCCACCCACCTCATAGTATCAGACGGTAACAATTCCTGAAATGAAAGTCAGAGTGGTAACCCAGTGACTCCAGCTTGCCACTAACTCCCCCAGCCCTCCATATTAGACACCATTCATCAACATCTCAGGAAATGCTCAAAAGCAGCAACTGCAAGCATCTACCAGCCGTTGAGATGGGAATGAGACACATGCCAGTCTCACTGTACCCTAATGGCACATCTCCAATCCATGTACAATACAGTGCCACCACACTTAAACGCTGCACTGGATTTGATCAAGCTGCACCTCAGGGGTCTTCAATTGCTGTCTCAGCCCTCACTCACATTGCTTGTACTTAGATTCTCACAGTATTATTGCTTTACCTCGCCTTAACTTTGTGTGCTTTGCCCCCTTAGCCACAGCTTAAATTTCAGAGTATTTCTGCCTTGCCTTTTAGCACAGACTCAAAGCCAGGCAGCTTGTCATAACCATCACTCATCTGGTTGAACATGTTTCTACGTGTCACTTTGCGGCATGAATCTCACACCCACACTATTGTACCAGCAGCCTCCAGAACAAACACACTCCATCAACCAAATGGCTATGTCTCAAAGTCTAAGGGGCGTAGTCCACAGTCACCTTAAGAAAGGCACCTTCAGTCAGAGGCTGCCAGCACAATCGGTCAACAGCAGCCTCCAATGTTGATTGCAGTTGGGCTTGGGTACTGTCAGCCAGCTGCTTGGGGTGGTCAGGGCCAGGTTACCTACTCATATGGGGTGACGAGATGAATGATGGCACCTCACCATCTGTATTGGCTCTTTATGCCCTGCGTTGGGTCTTTTTCTCCTGAAATGAAGCAAAGGGCGGGATTGTGTAAGATAAGTGGCATAGCTGCTAGTGCTGGTGCAGGTTGGGGGAATGATGACGAGGTGCCCGGAATGGGTGAGTGCAGGTAGAGGGAAGCCAATGCGGGAAGATGCCAAACGCAGACTGAGCATGAGCCTTGGTAGAGGAGTGTGCAGTGAGTGTATGATAGCAGGGATATGATGAGTGACACTTACCCTGATGAAGTGACAAAGATCAGTAAACCTTCCTCCTGAACTGCTGGGAGCTCCTCTGAAAATGGATACCGCAGTAGCCCAGGTGGCAATCTCAGACCAGACTTCCAGGATTTGGTACTGCGGTCTCTTCTAGCAGTCACGAAGGAACAGGACAGCCCTGTCTCCAACACCCATCTACCAGGAGCACCTGGTCTACTAACCAGCTGCAAATTCCCTCTGGTCCAAAACGTCTGGAATCATTCACATAGTCCGTGCAGGATAGCTGCAGACTGCCGAGGCTCAGCTACAAAAATGGCACCATCAACAGGATTCTCGGAAGGTCTCAGGAGTGGTAAATATTTTTGGGTGTGGTGCATAGGTAATGAATGTAATTTGGGAAGACAGTGTGAGAAATCTTGCCAGGAACCACAGAGAGAAACCCTCCAAAACCTCAACAAAACTGACACTTCAACAATTTTGGGTACAATTCAGTCCAGAGTTAGAATTTCAGGTCATCATCAGCATTGAAGGGAAACAGAAAACAGGGAAAGAGGTGGTGGCAAGAAGAAAAAAGGGAAAAATCTGTCGATCACAGGTGGAAGCCAGGATAGATTAATTAATATTTCAACTTTATCT
Organism: Stegostoma tigrinum; assembly: GCF_030684315.1. Lineage (NCBI taxonomy): Eukaryota > Metazoa > Chordata > Chondrichthyes > Orectolobiformes > Stegostomatidae > Stegostoma > Stegostoma tigrinum. The sequence continues at coordinate 57,081,944 of NC_081372.1, forward strand.
TTCTGTTAAAGATTGGACAAAGTACCTCCAATTAGATAGGGGTTCTCAATGTAGCGCTGAACAACATAACTTTCCACAGCAACTTCATCCTTTGAGTCATCAGCACGATTCCCATCCTAGAGATAAAGAGACGTATTTGAGAGAATAAAGACTTTTCTGTTATCTACTTTATATTGAAGAAAGAAAGAATTTGACATCAGAAATATTATTCCTCACTGAGCTTCAGTGAAGGGAATTACTCCCTGAACAGACTGAGTGAATACAGCCTCCTGCAGAGAGCCTTTCCCACTCCTGTGTTCCAGCAGTTTGCCCTGCCTGTGTCACTTCTCCACATTAAATCCATCAGGCTACAATTTAGGAAGAGTACAAACTATTACATCCATCTGCGAGCACATTGTAAGGACCATTGTCTTTTCAAAACTGCAGATTGGATAAGAAAGAAGTATTTTAAAACCGATGTTTGAAAGGATGGTTTTGCATTTTGAAAGCACTTGCTGCAGCCATCTTGTAAACTGTTTGAACAAGCAGTAATCGAAGTTTGAGTTGCAGATGATTTGGGGCAGAGGCGTGTTTAGCTGCAGTTCCTTTCGACAACAAGAATTTGATTTTTTTTTCAATCAACAACAGATATTTTTGCCTGCCAGCAGCTGTGCGATTGGTATTCAGGTTACTGAACAGCTTGGAGCTGGAAACATGTTACAAAGAGAGAGAGAGACAGGTTCTTTTCTCTATAAAAACCAAAAGAACTATGGATGCTGTAAATCAGGAACAAAAACAAAGTTTTGGAAAAGCTCAGCAGGTCTGGCAGCATCTGTGAAGAAAAGATCAGAGTTAATGATTTGGATCCAGCGACCCATCGTCTGAATTTTTCCTCAGAACACTTAAGGAGTTCTGAGGAAGGGTCACCGGACCCGAACAGTTAACTCAGGTTCCTTTCTGTTTTCTGTGGTCAAAACTCATTGTAAACCTGAACAAAACTGGTTTATCTTCTCTACACCAGTTGTTGCAAGCTGGGATCTTTAACTGGCAAGTCAGAAACTCTTTATATGTGAACAACCCACATTCTCTAATGTCCTTTACAAAATCTTTAGTTTTTGTGATGACTGGAAATACCGGGGCTTCATTTCCAGCACGTTACCCCAGTGAGGTGTAACAATGTGGTTTATGTAGAATCCTTTAAGCCAAGGTAAAGCCCACAGCACCAATTTCACCACCAACTGTACATCTCAGCGACTTTTAAACTACTCTTCAAACAACTACAACTACTGGCAAGATCCAGTCAAAACCATGAAATACATGAATGCAGATTGATGATCTTTTCACATAGCAATGACTGGGGGTATACTTTTGGCAACTTCAACTGTATGTTTAATACAAGGGGTTATAGCTGGAGCAGTGTGCTTCACTTGACAGAATTGCTATCAAATGAGTAATACATAGCATCATTAACTTGACTGAATTTTATGAGATGAGGAAGCTGCTTGATGAAGGTAGAGCAGTAGGTGTTGTCTACGTGGATTTAACTAAGGCTTTCAACAAGATCCCTCACGGTAGGCTCATCCAGAAGATTAAGATGCATAGGATCCATGGTGTCAGAGATAATGGGAACTGCAGATGCTGGAGAATTCCAAGATAATAAAATGTGAGGCTGGATGAACACAGCAGGCCAAGCAGCGTCTCAGAAGCACAAAAGCTGATGTTTCGGGCCTAGACCCTTCATCAGAGAGGGGGATGGGGGGAGGGAACTGGAATAAATAGGGAGAGAGGGGGAGGTGGACCGAAGATGGAGAGTAAAGAAGATAGGTGGAGAGAGTATAGGTGGGGAGGTAGGGAGGGGATAGGTCAGTCCAGGGAAGACGGACAGGTCAAGGAGGTGGGATGAGGTTAGTAGGTAGGAGATGGAGGTGCGGCTTGGGGTGGGAGGAAGGGATGGGTGAGAGGAAGAACCGGTTAGGGAGGCAGAGACAGGTTGGACTGGTTTTGGGATGCAGTGGGTGGGGGGGAAGAGCTGGGCTGGTTGTGTGGTGCAGTGGGGACGAACAGGGCTGGTTTAGGGATGCAGTAGGGGAAGGGGAGATTTTGAAACTGGTGAAGTCCACATTGATACCATTACGCTGCAGGGTTCCCAGGCGGAATATGAGTTGCTGTTCCTGCAACCTTCGGGTGGCATCATTGTGGCACTGCAGGAGGCCCATGACGGACATGTCATCTAGAGAATGGGAGGGGGAATGGAAATGGTTTGCGACTGGGAGGTGCAGTTGTTTGTTGCGAACTGAGCGGAGGTGTTCTGCAAAGCGGTCTCCAAGCCTCTGCTTGGTTTCCCCAATGTAGAGGAAGCCACACCGGGTACAGTGGATGCAGTATACCACATTGGCAGATGTGCAGGTGAACCTCTGCTTAATGTGGAATGTCATCTTGGGGCCTGGGATAGGGGTGAGGGAGGAGGTGTGGGGCCAAGTGTAGCATTTCCTGCGGTTGCAGGGGAAGGTGCCGGGTGTGGTGGGGTTGGAGGGCAGTGTGGAGTGAACAAGGGAGTCACGGAGAGAGTGGTCTCTCCGGAAAGCAGACACGGGTGGGGATGGAAAAATGTCTTGGGTGGTGGGGTCAGATTGTAAATGGCGGAAGTGTCGGAGGATGATGCGTTGTTTATACTGGTTTTTATACAATGCTTTGCAGAACACCTCCGCTCAGTTCGCAACAAACAACTGCACCTCCCAGTCGCAAACCATTTCCACTCCCCCTCCCATTCTCTAGATGACATGTCCGTCATGGGCCTCCTGCAGTGCCACAATGATGCCACCCGAAGGTTGCAGGAACAGCAACTCATATTCCGCCTGGGAACCCTGCAGCCTAATGGTATCAATGTGGACTTCACCAGTTTCAAAATCTCCCCTTCCCCTACTGCATCCCTAAACCAGCCCAGTTCGTCCCCTCCCCCCACTGCACCACACAACCAGCCCAGCTCTTCACCCCCTACCCAAAGCATCCCAAAACCAGTCCAACCTGTCTCTGCCTCCCAAACCTGTTCTTCCTCTCACCCATCCCTTCCTCCCACCCCAAGCCGCACCCCCATCTACCTACTAACCTCATCCCACCTCCCTGACCTGTCCGTCTTCCCTGGACTGACCTATCCCCTCCCTACCTCCCCACCTATACTCTCTCCACCTATCTTCTTTTCTCTCCATCTTCGGTCCGCCTCCCCCTCTCTCCCTATTTATTCCAGCTCCCTCTCCCCATCCCCCTCTCTGATGAAGGGTCTAGGCCCGAAAGGTCAGCTTTTGTGCTCCTGAGATGCTGCTTGGCCTGCTGTGTTCATCCAGCCTCACATTTTATTATCTTAGGATCCATGGTGACTTGGTTGTGTGGATTCAGAATTGTCTGGCTGATAGAAGGCAGAGAGTAGTTGTGGAAGGGTGCTTTTCTGGCTGGAGGTCTATGGTTAGTGGTGTTTCACAGAAATCTATACTGAGACCTCTGCTGTTTGTGATATATATAAATTACTTGGATCAGTCGGTTAGTAAGTTTGCAGACAATATAAAGATCGTTGGAATTGTGGATGGTGTAGAAAGTTGTCAAAGGTTACAGTGGAATATAGATCAGTTACAGGTATGGGCAGAGAAATGGCAGATGGAGTTTAATCCAGGTAACTGAGTTACTGCACTTCAGGAGATCAAATGTTAAGGAAAAGTATACAGTTAATGGCAGGACCCTGAACAGCATTGATGTGCCGAGGGATCTTGGGTTCAAGTCTGTAGCTCCGTGCAAGTGGTAAAAAAGGCATATGGCATGCTGCCTTTATTGGTCGGGGAATTGAGTACGAGAGTCCGGTTGTCATGTTGCAGCTTTATAAGACTTTGTTTAGGCCACAGCTAAGAATATTGCATTCAGTTCTGGGTGCCACATTACAGGAAGGATGTGGAAACTTTGGAGTGGGTACAGAAGAGGTTTACCAGGATATTGCCTGGATTAGATGGTATGAGTTATAAGGAGAGGCTAGAAAACCCAGGCTGTTTTCTCTGGAGCAGCGTAGGCTGAGGGGAGACTTGATAGAAGTCTATAAAATTATGAGATACATAAATAGGGTTGATGCTCAGAACTTTTCCCCAGAGTTGAAATGTCTAACACTAGAGGGCATGCATTTAAGGTGAGAGGGAGAACGTTCAAAGGAGATGTGAGAGGCTAGATTTTTTTTTACACGGAGAGTGATAGGAGTCTGGAACACGCTGCCTGGGGTAGTGATGGAGGCAGACAAAATAGAAGCATTTAGGGACTTTTAGATAAGCATATGAATAATTAGGGAATGGAGAGATATGGACCAAGGGTAGGCAGAAGGGATTAGTTTAATTTGGCATCATGTTCAGCACATCATAAGCCAAAGGGCATGTTCCTGTGCTGTACAGTTCTATGTTCTATGATATGGTGAGCACCAGAAATGAGATTGTATGTTGTGGTCGCTATTCTGCAAGTAGCTCTCATAACTTAAAAAAAGGGCATCACGGAGACATATTTCATTCACAGCGCTGAAAAAAACAGGCATTACAGGACAAATTTCACAATCCTCACTTTTGAAAAGGTGGTAATATTTTCTATAGATCAGAACATTATTACAAGCAGAACATCACCTTTCTCCACTCCATAATATCTTTAAGTTTTCGGAAAAGAAAGATGCCTTTGCCCTGTGATCTTGCAACCTATTTGGAACAGAAATACTTTGTCAGGGGATATTCAGCAGAATTCAATATGATTTATGAAATTGCTGGCTGTGTACAAATACAGCACTATGTTCCAGCTGAAGCTTCACTGGCTGACATACAGTTACTTGAATTCAACAAGTTCACTGTGTAATCACCTAGTTGCTGAGGTGACACTGGACTGCACCAGTGCTCACAACCTTCACCTATTTTTCAGCTTCACTTCATGTTTAGTCCATCAGCGAACAATTTCAATCTACTGTCTTTGCATCACCATCATCATCATTAGTTTCCCTTCATTATCAAAGATGGCCATTTCTTGCACATCTCAAGACATTTGTTTTACATTCTAACATGGCTAAGAAGCCTGAACGCACAGGTTTCCAAAGCACAAGCTGGATGTCGTGTCTGATTTTGTTGGGACTTCCCTGTCTTTCTAACATGCATTTTTGTCCTTAGCTGCCAGACTTGTTGCTGTTCAAAGGAAACAATGCCACTATTTGAGATTGCTTTCCAGGTGGTTATTGTCCACTATTTTCTGAATCCGTGATGTATATGCCACATTTCCTGAGGTTACCCTTCCAGAACACTTTAAACCTTAAACTTAGTCTGCTTCACAGGTGCTGTCCAAGTTTAAGTTGTGAATACATGACCGCCTTAAGGATTTTATTGTCAGTCATACACATTACATGCACATCATAACCTCTCACGATGAGCACTCCTGGATCATAAAGTATAGGAGGAGAATTAGGCCATTCAGCCTATCGAATATGCTCCACCATTCGATCATGGCTGATATGTTTCTCAATTCCATTCTCCTGCCTTCTACCTGTAACCTTGATCCCCTTACTGATCAAGAGCCGACCTCTGTCTTAAATACACTCAGTGATTTCGTCTCCACAGCCCTCTGTGGCAATGAGTTCCATAGATTCACCACCGGCTGGCTGAAGAAATTACTCCTTATCTCAGTTCAAAAGGGTGGTCTCTTCACTCTGAGGTTGTGTCCTTACGTCCTAGTCTCTCCTACTGGTAGGAATATCTTCGACATGTCTATCGTATCCAGACCTCTCGGAATCCTGTAAATTTCAATTAGATTCCCCTTCATTCTCCTAAACTCCATCAAGTACAGACCCAGAGTCCTCATGTGATAAGCCCTCCGCACCGGGATCATTCTTGTAAGCCTCTTTGGATTTCCTCTAATGCCAGCACATCCTTCCTTAGATACAGGGCCCAAAATTGCTCACAATATTCCAAATGTGTCTGACCAGAGCCTTATATAGCCTCAGCAATATATCTCTGTTCTTGTATTCTAGCCCTCTTGAATTGAATGCTTACATTGCTTTGGCCTTCCTAACTGCCATATGAACCTGCATGTTAACCTTAAAAGAATCCCGAACTAGGACTCCAATCCTTCAGATTTTGAAAGCATTTCTTCATTTAGAAAATAGTCTACACCTCAATTCTTCCAACCAAAGTGCATAACCTCATACTTGTCTGTATTCCATCTGCCACTTCTTTGCCAACTCTCCCGGCCTGTCCAAGATCTTCTGTTTCCTCAACACCACCTGTCCATCTACCTATCTTTGTGTCATCTGTAAACTTAGCAAGAATGTCCTTAATTCCTTCATCCAGATTATTCATTTATAATGTGAATAGTCTTGGTCATGAAACTGACCCCAGCAGAATCCCATGAACCATCCTGACTCTCTGCCTTCTGCCAGTCAGTCAATCCTCCATTCATGCCCCTTGCCCCTAACACCGTGGGCTGTTATCATATTTAGCAGCCTCCTGTGCAGCACCTTGTCAAAGACTTTCCGGAAATCCAAACAGATCATGTCCACTGACTCTCCTTTGTCTAACTTGGTCATTACCTCTTCAAAGAATTCTAACAGATTTGCCAGGCATGATCTCCCCTTTACAAAGCCATGCTGATTCAGCCCTATTTTACCATGCACTTCCAAGTATTCTGCAATCTCATCCTTAATAATGGACTCTGAAATCTTAACAGTGACCGAGATCAGGCTAACAGGCTTCCTACCTTCTGCCTTCCTTCCTTAAAAAATAGTGTTGCATTTGCCATTTTCCAGTCCAATGGGACCCTCCCCGACCCCAGTGATTCCTGAAAGTTCACCTTTGATGCCTCTACAATCTCCTCACCTATCTCCTTTAGAACTCTGGGATGCAGTCCATTTCATCTGGATGAAATATCTACCTTCAGGCTTGTCATCTTCCCCAGCAGTTTCTCCTTAACGATGGCTACTAAACTCACCTCCGTCCCCTGACTTTCTTCAAGTTCTGATGTGCTGCCGGTGTTTTTCACTGTGAAAACTGATGCAAAGTACTATTAATTTCCTTTGCCATTGCTTTATTCCCCATTACTACTTCAATTCTGGACATTTCTGCTCCTTGAAATTTTGGCATCTTTTTCCTCGCATTTAATGCCCAAAATGTTCTAAATACATTTTATGTGGAATCTGTCCAATTGTTTACTATATCTGTAGTAGGAAATCCATACATCAAGCCATATAGGAGGGTAGGTGCTACAACAGCTTAAAACACAGAAAGCACTGTTGTAAGTTTGATACGATGTTTGTTCCACAATCTGCAACATAAAATGCTGAGCTTACTCTGGCAATCTTATTTGTTTACCTACTGTTGATGCAGAAAATTTGAGCAGATTGTGTTTCTGAGACATACAGAGTTAACTTCAAACTTATGACATTGATAAGCATAGACGTTTGTGTATAATCAGAGATTGGTGGTGGTTGGAGAACCACGTCAATTCATACTGATTGAACACACTATACAGGGTACCTTGGTCTGGATATACTGGATAGTGTGAGGAGTACCGGAGTACAGGCTTCACTATTGACTGTGTATGGTATCCAGGTTAGGGGTTTATTGTGGGCAGTGTGCGTGGCACCCGGGTCTGGGGTTTATTGTAGACTATGTGTGGGAGATACCCGAGTAAGGGGTTTATTGTGGGCTGTGTGTAGGGTACCCAGGTCTGGGGTTACTGTGCGCAGTGTGCGTGGGATTTCCAGATCTGGGGTTCACTGTGGGCAAAGTGTGTCTGGGGCTTATTGTGAGCTGTGTGTGTGGCGTACCCATATCTGGGGTTCAGTGTAGTCAGAGATAACAAAGTTTGGAGCTGGATGAAGACAGCAGGCCAAGCAGCATCTCAGGAGCATAAAAGCTGACGTTTTGGGCCTAGAACCTTCATCAGAGAGGGGGATGGGGAGAGGGAACTGGAATAAATAGGGAGAGAGGGGGAGGCAGACCGAAGATGGAGAGAAAACAAGATAGGTAGAGAGGAGAGTATAGGTGAGGAGGTAGGCAGGGGATAGGTCAGTCCAGGGAAGATGGACAGGTCAAAGAGGCGGGATGAGGTAGTAGGTAGGAAATGGAGGTGCGGCTTGAGGTGGGAGGAATGGATGGGTGAGACGAAGAACCGGTTAGGGAGGCAGAGACAGGCTGGGCTGGTTTTGGGATGCAGTGGGGGGGAGGGGACGAGCTGGGCTGGTTTTGTGATGCAGTGGGGGGAGGAGGGGAAGAACTGGGCTGGTTTTGGGATGCAGTGGGGGAAGGGGAGATTTTGAAGCTTGTGAAGGCCACATTGATGCCATTGGGCTGCAGGGTTCCCAAGCGGAATATGAGTTGCTGTTCCTGCAACCTTCCGGTGGCATCATTGTGACACTGCAGGAGGCCCATGACGGACATGTCGTCTGAGGAATGGGAGGGGGAGTTGAAATGGTTCGCGACTCGGAGGTGCAGTTGTTTGTTGCAAACCGAGCGGAGGTGTTCTGCAAAGCGGTCTCCAAGACTCCGCTTGGTTTCCCCAATGTAGAGGAAGCCACACCGGGTGCAATGGATACAATATACCACATTGGCAGATGTGCAGGTGAACATCTGCTTGATGTGGAAGGTCATCTTGGGGCCTGGGATGGGGGTGAGGGAGAAGGTGTGGGGGCAAGTGTAGCACTTCCTGTGTTGCAGGGGAAGGTGCCAGATGTGGTGGGGTTGGAGGGGAGTGTGGAGCGGACAAGGGAGTCGCGGAGAGAGTGGTCTCTCCGGAAGGCAGACAAGGGTGGGGATGGAAAAATAGCTTGGGTGGTGGGGTTGGATTGTGGAGGGCGGAAGTGTCGGAGGATGATATGTTGTATCCGGAGGTTGATGGGGTGGTATGTGAGAATGAGGGGGATCCTCTGGAGGCAGTTGTGGCGGGGGCAGGGTGTGAGGGATGTGTTGCGGGAAATGCGGGAGACGCGGTCAAGGGCGTTCTCGACTACTGCGGGGGGCAAGTTGCGGTCCTTGAAGAACGTGGACATCTGGGATGTGCAGGAGTGGATTGCCTCATCCCGGGATCAGATGTGGCGGAGGTGGAGAAGTTGGGAATAGGGGATGGAATTTTTGCAGGAGGGTGGGTGGGAGGAGGTGTATTCTAGGTAGCTGTGGGAGTCAGTGGGCTTGAAATGGACATCAGTTTCTAGCTGGTTACCTGAGATGGAGACTGAGAGGTCCAGGAAGGTGAGGGATGTGTTGGAGATGGCCCAGGTGAACTTGAGGTTGGGGTGGAACGTGTTGGTAAATCTTCGGTCCGCCTCCCCCTCTCTCCCTATTTATTCCAGTTCCCTCTCCCCATCCCCCTCTCTGATGAAGGGTCTAGGCCCGAAACGTCATCTTTTGTGCTCCTGAGATGCTGCTTGGCCTGCTGTGTTCATCCAGCTCCACACTTTGTTATCTTGGATTCTCCAGCATCTGCAGTTCCCATTATCTCTCTTTCAGTGTCGTCAGTGTGTGTCTGGAACTGGGGTCTGGGATTTAATGTGAGCTGTGTATGTGTGGAGTACTTGGTCTGGGTTTCACTGTGGTCAGTGTGTATAGAATAACCGGATCTGGGGTTCACTGTGGGCTATGTGTGTGTGTGGTATTCAGGTCTGGGGTTTAGTGTGAGTAATATATATGGAGTACTCACAGATATTTGAGTCTAGGGTGCTCTGCGGACAATGCGAGAACTTGGATAAGTGACCTGTGCCTACCTGTTGTGTTTTTTCTCACCGGTTTCATGATCCAGGTGATTCCAGGATTTCTCTTGAACTCCTCCACAAAAAGGTGGTACTCCACAGGCAGCTCAAAAGTCTTCGGAAAAAAGTCACATTTTGCTGCCTCTTGCTTCCCCTGATCACGCTCCAGCTGTTTGCGAAACCGCTTCAGGTTTTTCACCATAAAGTTTTTCCGTGTCAACTTCCATGCAAAAAAAAATTGTATGAACATTTAAACCTTCAACATGTAGATTTAGAGACTTGTTGGATTAATTCTTCACAACCCCATTCTTTAACTGTGGCCCACATCATAAAGGTCACAAGGAATATCTGAGACCTAATGGACCGAGAGAAGAGGTGATGGATACATTCATTGGATTTGAATGATAGGGATCTCATGGTGCAGTGGTATCATCCCTACCTTTGAGCTAGAAGCACAGGTTCAAGTCCCTATTGCTCCAGAGGTATGCAATGACACCCCTGAACAAGTTGATTAGAAATTTTTTTGGTAATTATTGAGCTGAAAGTTTTATGGAGTTTGGCTAACTGAAATAAAGCTCTCACTAGAAGTGTAGACTTGGATTCTGTTTAAATACAGTTATTGCCTGGAGTGATAGTAGGACAAAATCGCAAAAATCACAATTGTTAATGCAAAGGGAGGCCAAACAATGTGCATCTTGATCACTGGTGTGTGAAGTCTGTCTTCATAACTCTCAGCAACAACTTGCATTTATATAACGCCTTCAGGAAAATATCCTCAGGTACTACACAGGTGTGCTCTAGACGACAACTCACACCGAGTCACATAAAGGGAAATTGGAACAAACACCAAAACCGAGTAGGGGGCTGAGTTATAAGACAGGAGGAGAGAGATGGAGAAGTTTAAAGAGGGAATTCCAAGAAACCTGGCCAATGGCTGACGGCATGGCTGTCAATGATGATGCAATTACAAATCAGAGGAGCACAGAGATCTCTGAGGGTTGCACATTTACAGGGAGTTAAAGAAAGAGAAAACATGAAGCCCATAGAGGAATGTAAACATATCCTCATTCTTTGGGAAACTCCTTATAATCAACTCCTTTGGTCATAATGCCCTCCTGAATATTCGGTATGAAGTCATTGAGACTTTTTATGTTAAAGACAAGTTGACTCCAGATATGGGGAATGAGGAATGGAGACTGGGGAAGGAGGAAATGACAAAGGTTCACGGAGGGAGCTTGATTCTCCAGTGCCAGTTTGCAGCCAACATCTAAGACCAAATGTTTCCTCGTTATTTTAAAATCAGGATGGTTCTGATGATTACACTTAATGCTAATTATTTCTACCAAGCTAGGATGCAGTAAGCTTTGACTTTCATACCTCATAGTGATTGCGAAAGTGACAGACACGAACATGCTCATCCATATACGTGTAGCCGAAGTTTTCACGCAGCCAACTGATGTCACACCAGTAAAAGTCCCAATCTCCTTCACTGTCAACAGAGAGAGCTGAATGAGAAGAAGGACATGAACATACAGCAAGGCATAAAGACACAAACCACAATAACTTGCAAATATAATGTCACATCACGGATCACCATATATCTAGTTCACCAAACAGACCATGGAAAAGATTTATAGATACATCATGAACAAAATGAACATATTCAGATAGCTGAGACTAAAGATCATCAAACTTCTTATCCAAGGGTCCAGGCTTCATGTCTCTGAGCTTTATTCTGGAGAACAGATTTTCACTTGAGAGGAGAGAATGTTAAGGGTAAGTTAATAGATGCTTCCAAAACGAAACAGGAGCAAAACGTGGACTATGAATCGCTACTTATTTTAAGCTCCATGCGACTTCCTAATGTTTGACAATGGCTTGGGAAGGGAACGGTACAGAATGCCACCTTGCCGAAGGAGTTTATGCACATGCAGCTAATAACTGGGCAAACAGTGTCCTGAACTGATGCCAGGATTTCCACTATACTCCAGCCTGTGCTGTTTTAACCTAGATGCAGCTGAACACATCAGAGATAATGGGAACTGCAGATGCTGGAGAATTCCAAGATAATAAAATGTGAGGCTGGATGACACTCTCATCCGCCTAGCTGAACTCATCCTCACACTCAACAACTTCTCTTTTGACTCCTCCCACTTCCTACAGACTAAGGGGGTGGCCATGGGCCCCAGCTATGCCTGCCTCTTTGTAGGTTACGTGGAACAGTCCCTCTTCCGCACCTACACAGGTCCCAAACCCCACCTCTTCCTCCGGTACATTGATGACTGTATCGGCGCCGCCTCTTGCTCCCCAGAGGAGCTCGAACAGTTCATCCACTTCACCAACACCTTCCACCCCAACCTTCAGTTCACCTGGGCCATCTCCAGCACATCCCTCACCTTCCTGGACCTCTCAGTCTCCATCTCAGGCAACCAGCTTGTAACTGATGTCCATTTCAAGCCCACCGACTCCCACAGCTACCTAGAATACACCTCCTCCCACCCACCCTCCTGCAAAAATTCCATCCCCTATTCCCAATTCCTCCGCCTCCGCCACATCTGCTCCCACGATAAGACATTCCACTCCCGCACATCCCAGATGTCCAAGTTCTTTAAGGACCGCAACTTTCCCCCCACAGTGATCGAGAACGCGCTTGACCGCGTCTCCCGTATTTCCCGCAACACATCCCTCACACCCCGCCCCCGCCACAACCGCCCTAAGAGGATCCCCCTCGTTCTCACACACCACCCTACCAACCTCCGGATACAACGCATCATCCTCCGACACTTCCGCCATTTACAATCCGACCCCACCACCCAAGACATTTTTCCATTCCCTCCCCTGTCTGCTTTCCGGAGAGACCACTCTCTCCGTGACTCCCTTGTTCGCTCCACACTGCCCTCCAACCCCACCACACCCGGCACCTTCCCCTGCAACCGCAGGAAATGCTACACTTGTCCCCACACCTCCTCCCTCACCCCTATCCCAGGCCCCAAGATGACATTCCACATTAAGCAGAGGTTCACCTGCACATCTGCCAATGTGGTATACTGCATCCACTATACCCGGTGCGGCTTCCTCTACATTGGGGAAACCAAGCGGAGGCTTGGGGACCGCTTTGCAGAACACCTCCGCTCAGTTCGCAACAAACAACTGCACCTCCCAGTCGCAAACCATTTCCACTCCCCCTCCCATTCTCTAGATGACATGTCCATCATGGGCCTCCTGCACTGCCACAATGATGCCACCCGAAGGTTGCAGGAACAGCAACTCATATTCCGCCTGGGAACCCTGCAGCCATATGGTATCAATGTGGACTTCACCAGTTTCAAAATCTCCCCTTCCCCTACTGCATCCCTAAACCAGCCCAGATCGTCCCCTCCCCCCACTGCACCACACAACCAGCCCAGCTCTTCCCCCCCACCCACTGCATCCAAAAACCAGTCCAACCTGTCTCTGCCTCCCTAACCGGTTCTTCCTCTCACCCATCCCTTCCTCCCACCTCCAAGCCGCACCCCCAGCTACCTACTAACCTCATCCCACCTCCTTGACCTGTCCGTCTTCCCTGGACTGACCTATCCCCTCCCTACCTCCCCACCTATACTCTCTCCACCTATCTTCTTTACTCTCCATCTTCGGTCCGCCTCCCCCTCTCTCCCTATTTATTCCAGTTCCCTCTCCCCAACCCCCTCTCTGATGAAGGGTCTAGGCCCGAAACGTCAGCTTTTGTGCTCCTGAGATGTTGCTTGGCCTGCTGTGTTCATCCAGCCTCACATTTTATTATGCAGCTGAACAGATGCTCAGTCTTATGAAGGGAAGCCCAGTAGCACACTTCACCCTCCCTCTCCAGCTATAAAGGATCATGAACTCTTCTCTTCACAGGGTGCTCCCTCAAGACAGAGAATACCTTGCTTCCACACTTGTTCTGTGGCTTCTGAACTCAAATGTTTGCATGTTCTGTAGAATCTGCCAGATGCAAACTCCATGGTGTTTGAGACGGTCATGTGGAGGGTTGTTTGAACAGCTTGACTATGACATCTGAACTATATATATGCACGTTCTTGATCAAATTTCTCAATGCGCCCTCCTGAATGAGCTTTATTCTTTTATGGCTTTGAATATGACTGTATGCATTACTGGAGATTAATGCCAAGTATTTGTACAACTCCTCTACCATCTCCTGATTCCCCATTATTATTTCTCAGCCTCGTTCTTTAAGGGGCCTAGGTTCAGTTTGGCTTCTCTTTCCATCGATTAAAAGAGGTGGAACAGGGAGGCTACATGAGGAACAGCCCTGCTCTGCTGATGTTCTGCATGATTGAACAATGTGTGATACTAGTAACCTCAGCCACAACTCCCTTGTCACTGATATCCTATACCCCTTACCCTTCCTCCATTAATGATTGCCAGATCATGTTCTTTCTGACAAGAATGAACAACACAAGAGAATAATGCTGCAATACATTTCCCCAGTAACTGCAGCATGGCTGAGGGGAGGTAACAGACCTACAATTCAGGAGACTGAAAATGGCATAGGAAGAGCAGTTTCAAGCTCCCACGTCACTATCTTGAACAGGGGCAAGAGAGTTATCTCCTACTTCAACTAACATCACAAAAACACATTAAAGACATTTGGAGGTGGGTGAAAGATGCCACATGAAAGTAGACCTTCCATTTTTCCTTCCTGCTCTGACTCCTACACTGGGACTTACACTGCAGGCTGTGACCATGTGCAGATCCCTCTTTAGCTGAGTCTCTAAATGTAAACACAGTTTCAGTCTCTGAACTCATAACTTCAAGTGTAAGAATAAGTGACTCTGTTCTTCCAACTTCCACCACTGATGATAAAGGTTCCTCTTTGAGACTACCTGAACTGAAAAGGAACTGGGGCTGGGCTGTGGTGAGTGGACAGTAGAAAGCAGGACACAGCTCCCCAAAGTGGGAGTTGGGACTACAAGTGGGGTCCTGAGTGCCAAGGTAACAATAGCTGCTATGAAGCTCTGAATATAACAACTGTATCCCATACGTGACAAGTCCAACTTATACAGAAAGCTGTTTCAGAGATAGTAGGAACTGCAGATGCTGGAGAATCTGAGATAACAAGGTGTACAGCTGGATGAACACAGCAGGCCGACCAGCAACAGAGGAGCAGGAAAGCTGATGTTTCAGGATTCTGAATTTCTGAAGGTTCGAAGCCCGAAACATCAACCTTCCTGCTCCTCTGATGCTGCTTGGCCTGCTGTGTTCATCCAGCTCTACACCTTGTTATCTCTTATACAGAAAGCTGCTCTTTCTCGCTGGTCTCCCTCTGCAAACACACACACGCACGCACACACTCACACAGAGTTCTCTCTTAGGCTTGCCACAAATTTGAAGCCTCAAAAAGCGGTTACAATAAGTAAACGTTTAGGAGGCAGTGAAACAGGAAGTATGGACTCACAAACATCTTCAGTTTTTAAGTCAGAAGAGAAGCATCTACGTGAAGGTATTGAAATGAGGTTTAGCTATGTGAATAGTCACTTTATTGATCTCACAGTCCCAGTCATTCTACAGCTATTCACCTCCACTTTGTGTCCTGAGTTACCATTTGTCCAGGATTTGTCACCTTTGTGTTTGTTTCTCAGAAGCACATTATTAAGAGTTTTCAGTGAACGCCCACCCCCTTGTCAGCCAGAAATAAAGAGAGACTCACTCTTTGACTTCAACCCATCCAGGTCGCTGACGAAGAACATCAAGAATAGTGTTGGTCAAAACACATTTGAATCGGATGCTATTGCGTTGCTCCCTAATAATAAGAATTCGTCATGAATAATGTGCTGTTAACTTAGAATAAGCAGAAAGTTTAGTTAATCCACAATAACCAGAATGTACAATTAATTCACAAGGGAGGGGGAGAAGGGTACATGGAGAGGGGCTGGGAGGTAAAGTAATAGTGATAGAAGATTCTTTAGTTAGGGAGAGATTGCGTTGCTGTGGTTGCAGGCATGACACCAAAGTGTTGCCTCCTTGGTGCCAGATCAAGGATGTATTAGACAGGATTCAGGACATTGTTCCGGGGATCATGAACAGCCAGCGGCTGGGGTCTACATCACGACTGAAGTGGGAAAGAGACTGAGGTCCTGAAAGCAGATTTTTGGGAGCTAGGATGGAGACTGTAAAGCATGTCATTTCAAGCAGTAACCTCAGGTTTATCTCCAGTGCTACCGACTACTGAACATAGAAACAGAGGAGTAGAGAGTTGAACGCAGCTGGAAAGCTGGTATAGGAGAGTCAGCCTTGAATTTCTGAGACTGGTTTTGGGGCAAGTGAGACATGCGTAAACAGGACCATCTGCACCTGAACAAGAACAGGATGAATATTACAAACCAAGTTGATGTTATGGCCAGAGAAGTCAGATCCCAAATTGAAATCTTGGCTCACATTTCACCTTTTTTTGGCTTTATTGAGGTGGACTCTCAGTGAGACAGAAGCATGCAATTTTGTTTTTAATAAAATAGGTATGTATTACAGAAAATAAATACAGATATATAGAATAAACCAATGTTCATAGTTTCAAACACACAGTAAAATTATAATCCCTGTTAATCTGCTATGGTCATATTGAATGGCAGAGCAGGCTCAAGGACCCAAATGGCCTTTTCTTGCTCCTATTTCTTATGGTGATCTAGTGCGAAAACACTCCTTCAGAAATTTCAAAAAAATCCCTTGTACAATATTGCCACCAGAATCCCTTTCTCTAACACCTTGATAGGTTTAAGGTAGCTGTGACCTTAACTCTTAAATGACCTCAGCTTCAAGTCTTCTTCGGGGTTGCATCCCAACATTTCTCATCTAGGTACAACACTAACCCTTTACTCTAGGTAATCAAGTTTAATTAAATTCTCTCCTACTCAGGAGAATTGCTCTATGCATGCAATTCCATGCAAGGACTTCACAAAACTGTCCAAAATGAAGTAAAATTGAAACAAACATCTTTTCCTCTAACCTATAGGTGCACCACGTACACTCAATAAGAACACCCAGCTGAGATATTTCCAACAGAAACCTTACTACACTGTAGAGAAAAAAGCAAACTAAAGCCCATCAGGCGATTCAAAGTTGTCTTCACAGACTATTTTAAAAGAAATCACCATGGCTACAGAAACATTTACAATTATAAACTTCAGACACACAGAAAACCCATGTTACAAACCAATTTAAAATGATAAAAATAATTTCAAAACACAAAATGAATGATATTAAAGATAAATAGAACAGCATCACAATATCCTTTCAGAAAGATTCCCTAGTGCTGTTGGAGGTTTTTAAACTAGATTGGCAAGCAGATGAGAACCTGAGGACAGATTCAGGTAAGTCTATTTCAGAGCAAGGAATGGAAAACAGAAAATGTGAGGGAAGAAAAACTTCAAATGTATAGCACAGGAAATTGATAGTGGTAAAGAGTGCATATATAAATACAAGTGGTATAGCAAACAAAACTAATGAGCAGAAGAGATAAGGTGTAGGGCTGGATGAACACAGCAGGCCAAGCAGCATCAGAGGAGCAGGAAAGCTGACGTTTCAGGTCTAGACCCTTCAGATGTCTCAGATGGGCCCACCTGGCAGCATGATATCATTCCTTAACAGAAACTTGGCTTAACGAAGGCAAAATAGTAGCTCAGCACCTCTTGATACTTAAGTTTCCAGGCAGGATACAGAGGGAGACAGAAATTGTAGAGGATTTACATTATCGGTTAAGGAATCAAATTTAGCTGTGTGGGTTGAGGTCAGAGATAGGAAGACAGCCAGCCACATTACTGGGAGTGTACTACAGACCCCAAACAGTGGGACAGAGTCAGAGGAGCAGATAATTAGACAATTTATAAGTGCAAAAACAATAGGACAATAATAGGTGGGAACATCAATTACCCAATTCTAAACTAGGATGTGAACAGCGTAATAGGTATAGTAAGCACAAAATTCTTGAACAATATTGAAGAAAACTTTTTGAGCAGGTAGAATGCAATTCTACATTTAGTTTTAGGCAATGAAACTAGGCAGGTGGACACCACAGCAGTGGTGACATTTTGGAGCAATAATCATAACAAGGGGCAAAGATAGAACAGGAATGAAATATCTACAATGGGAGGAAGTACATTTTGCGAAGACTGAAAGGTGATCTGGCGAAAGTGGACTATGTACAGCTACTTGAAGGAAAATCAGTGGGATGTATTCATAAGTAAGTTACTATGGGCACAGTGAAGACAGGCCTCCACAAAAAAATAAAAGCAGAACTGCTCTAAACAGATGATGTAGAAGAATATTATTAGGAATTGAAATCTGCAGCTATGAGGAAAGACTGGATAAGCAATGGTTGTTTCCCTCAGAACAAAGGGAGCTAAGGGATAGCTTAATTGAGTTCTGGACAGGGAAGGTCTGCTTCCACAAGCTGAGAGGTCAGTTACCCAGGGCACAGATTTAAGGCGTTTGGTAGAAGGAAACATGAGGAAGAAAACTTTTTCATCCAGCAGATGGTGGTTGAAATAGAAATCCTCAACACACTAAAAAGAAAACTGGATCTGCACCTGAACGCTGACCAGGCTATGAATGTCAGAATGTCAGTCCTTAACATCTTCACTTCCAACTCCTCTCATTTTCGTCAGGTAAGGGGTGTTGCCAGGGGTACCTGCATGGGCCTTAGTTATGCCTGTCCCTTCGTGAGGTACGTGGAACATTCCTTTTTCCAGTCCTATTCTGGCCCCCACCCACAACACTTACTCTGATACATCAATAATATCATCAGTGCTGCTTCGCTTTCTCGTCTGGGATTGGAAAACTTCAATTTCACCTCCGATTTCCACCCTTCCCTCACTTTCACCTGGTCCATCTCTGACTCCTCTCTTCCCTTCGTCAACATTTCTGTTTCCATTTCTGGGTATAGACTGGTCACTAATATCCATCACAAACCCACTGACTCCTACAGCTACATGGACTATACATCCTCACACCCCACTTCCTGGAAAGACTCCATCCCATTCTCTCAGTTCCTCCATCTCCATCACATATGTGCAGACAAGGCCAGCTTTGACAAGGGAGCCTCCAAAATGTCCATCTTCTTCCTCAACCGAAGACTCCCCAGCTCCATTGTCGACAGGGCCCTCAACCAGGTCTGACCCATCTCTCATACTTGTGCCCTCCCGCAACAGTGATAGGGTTCCCCTTATCCTCACCGCCCATCCCACGAGCATCCACATCCAGCTCCAGCTGCCTTCCGCAGGGACCGTTCCTTCTGGGACACCCTGGTCCACAATTCCTTCACCCCCAACACCTCCCCATAGCCCTACAGCACCTTACCATGTAACCGGTGAAGGTTTTGCCTTCGCATTTACTGCGCATTTACCTCCTCCCTCCCCAGAATCAAAGGGCCCAAACATCCCTTCCAGGTGAAGCAACACTTCACCTGCACTTCCCAGGATCTAGTCTACTGCATTCGCTGCTCACAATGTGGTCTCCTCTACATTGGGAAACGAAGCATAAATTTGATGACCACTTCGCAGAACATGTACATTCCACTCACAAAAAAGACCCTGAACTACCTGTTGCCTGCCACTTCAATGCACCACCCTGCCCCCGGCCAACATCTCTGTCTCTGGCGTGCCGCAGTGTTCCAGCGAAGATCAATGCAAGCTAAAGGAACAACACCTTATTTTCCACTTGGGGACCCTATAGCCCTCCGGACTCAATATCGAGTTCAATCATTTTAGGGCCTAAACTTTCCCATGCTCTTGCCCCCCACCCCACACACCAGGCTTTGTTGCCACATAGCCTGCCATTACACACCCCCAGTTGTTAGTCACTAACAGTCCCCATTAACAACTACTTATCCTCCCAGCCTGATTGTTAGCAACTCCTTTGTCTGTCCAACTCTCTCTCTCTCTTTGGGCTCTATCCTATCATTTACTCCCTACCCGACCCACCTCCTTATTTTCTGCACATAAAATGATGTTTTCCCAGCCACCATCAGTTCTGAGGAAAGGTCATTGGACCCGAAATGTTACCTCTGTTTTCTCTTTCACAGATGCTGCCGGAACTGCTGGGCTTTTCCAGCAACTTTGTTTTTGTTCCTGATTTACAGCATCTGCAGTTCTTTTGGTTTTTTATTACCAATGTCAGAGACCTGGATTCAAGTCGCACCTGCTCCAGAGGTGTGTAAAAACATCCCTGAACAGGTTCAATAGGAAAATAGGTGGAATGTGCAGCTAGTAATATTTTTTTTCATTAGCTGATGCAGACACAGTGGCCTGGATGGTCTCTTTCTGTGCTAGAACTTCTCTATGGTTTGACAGTTCTTTTTATTAATATATGAACTGCCTGGTACAAAGTCTCTCTTCATATTACTGCCTGTTTAAAAATAAAGAACTCACTTCTGTTTCAGATTACCAGATGGTCCTTTGCTTCCAGCACCCTATGGAAAAAATTGTTGGTTAATGCACTTTCATTGTTCACCAAAAAAAGCGGGAGTGCGGCATGGAGAGGGGAAATAGTGAGGCATGGGAGAAGTAGGGAGGAGGGGGGGAAAAGGGAATGGGGGGGAATGGGGAAGGAATGGGGGGAATGGGGAGGGAATGGGGGGGTAATGGGGAGGGGGGAATACAGGGGGGGAATATAGGGAGGGGGGATCAAGAGGCAGGGGGATACAAGGAGGGGGGCGAATGGGAGGGAACATAGGGAGGAGGGAATGGGGGTAATAGAGGGGGGAATGGGGGGAATATAGGGAGGGGGGAATAGAGGGGGGAATGAGGGGAATATAGGGAGGGGGGAAATGGGGGAATAGGGAGGGGGAAATGGGGGGGATAAGTGGAGGGGGTGATAGTGGTGGGGTGGAATAGTGGAGGGGGTGACAGTGGAGGGAGTCATAGTGGAGGGAGTCATAGTGGAGGGGGGAATAGTGGAGGGGGTCATAGTGTAGGGAGTGATAGTGAGGGGGGAATAGTGGAGGGGGGAATAGTGCAGGGAGTGATAGTGGAGGGGGGAGTAGTGGAAGGGGGAATAGTGCAGGGAGTGATAGTGGAGGGGGGAGTAGTGGAGGGGGGAGTAGTGGAGGGGGGAATAGTGGAGGGGGGCAATAGTGGAGGGGGATGATAGTGGAGGTGGATGATATGGAGGGGATGATAGTGAAGGGGGCGATAGTGGAGGGGGTGATAGTGGAGGGGATGATAGTGGAGGGGGATGATAGTGGAGGGGGATGATAGTGGAGGGGGTGATAGTGGAGGGGGTGATAGTGGAGGGGGATGATAGTGGAGGGGGTGATAGTGAAGGGTGAGGATAGTGGAGGGGGTGTTAGTGGAGGGGGATGATAGTGGAGGGGGTGATAGTGAAGGGGGAGGATAGTGGAGGGGGGTGATAGTGGAGGGGGTGTTAGTGGAGGGGGATGATAGTGGAGGGGGTGATAGTGAAGGGTGAGGATAGTGGAGGGGGGTGATAGTGGAGGGGGTGTTAGTGGAGGGGGATGATAGTGGAGGGGGTGATAGTGAAGGGGAGGATAGTGGAGGGGGATGATAGTGGAGGGGGATGATAGTGGAGGGGGTGTTAGTGGAGGGGGGTGATAGTGGAGGGGGATGATAGTGGAGGGGGATGATAGTGGAGGGGGATGATAGTGGAGGGGGTGATGGTGGAGGAGGGTGATAGTGATCTGTTTATCAGGATAGGGAGGAAGTGAGGGGATAAGAGAGGAAAGGGCGATCTTGACCTTGCCCCGGTTCATGGCGCTCCGCACCCGGGGCCCAGGCTCGACGCCTGCCGTTCCCATGGTAACGACACCGCCGGGGGCCCGAGACTGGGCATGCGGACTGATCGTCTCACTGGGCGTGCGTACTGCTGGTGTGACCGGGCCCGGGACTGAGCATGCGGACTGATGGTTCCATTGGGCGTGCGCACTGTTGCTGTACCTGTTCCACTGTTGAATTTGATAACGCAGATGTACAAGCGGGGATGCAGACCCTTTTGGCCAATTTGTTTATGCCACCCAGATGTCTCAAATTAATCTCGTGCAGTTTGCCAGCATGTGGCCCATATCCCTCTAAACCCTTCCCATTCATGTACCCACTCAGATGCCTCTTAAATGCTGTAATTATACCAGCCTCCACCACTTCCTCTGGCAGCTCCTTCCATACACACACCACCCTGTGTGTGAAAAAGCTGTCCCTTAGGTCCCTTATAAATCTCTCCCCACTCACTTAAAATGATTGACCGTAGCAGTGTTTTACCAACGTGCATGTTGGTGGCTGCATCAGCATTTATTACCCATTCCAAGGGGCTCTCAGCATTGACCCTGGAGCCTGAAGTCTCATGGCTTCAGGTTAAACATGGGCAAGAAAACCTCCTACTGGTTACCACATACTGTCCTCTCTCACCTGAATGAATTAGCACTCCTCCATGTAGAACAACACTTGAAGAAGGCACTGAGGATGGCAAGGGCCCAAAGTAAGACCATAAGGCTATAGCTCATAGGAGCAGAATTTAGGCCATTTGGCCCATTGACTCTGCTTCGCCATTCAATCCTGGCTGATAAGCTCCTCAACCCCATTCTCCTGCTTTCTCCCTGTAACCCTTGATCCCCTTGATAATCAAGAACCTATCTATCTCAGTCTTAAAAGTACTCAATGACCTGGCTTCCACAGCCTTCTGTGGCAGTGAGTTCCATGGGTTCACCACTCTCTGGCTGAAGAAGTTTCTCCTTATTTCCATCCTAAAAGGTCTTCCCTTCACTCTAAGGCTATGCCCCAGACTCTCCAACCAATGGAAGCATCTTCCCAACATCCATTTATCTAGGCCATTCAGTGTCCTGAAAGTTTCAATTCGATCCCCCCCTCATCCTCCTAAACTCCAATGAATATAGTCCCAGAGTCCTCAAACGTTCCTCATATGTTAAATATACTCTGGGTGGGGGATTTCAATGTCCACTCCCTAACAGGTAGCAAGAACTGCAGATGCTGGAGTCAGAGGCAATATGGTGTGGAGCTGGATGAACACAGCAGGTTAGGCAACATCAGAGGAGAAGGAAGTCAATGTTTTGGATTTACACTCTTCATCAAGACCTTCATGATGATGAGTGTAAACCCGAAACATCAACTTTCCTGCTCCTCTAATGCAGCCAGATCCCCTGTTTCACCACCGAGAGTGGCTCGGCAGCATCACTGCTGATCAAGCTGGTCGGATCATGAAGGTCATAGATCCTGGACTGGGCCTGCGGCAGGTGGTGAGGGAACCAACAAGAGGGAAAAACATACTAGACCTCATCCGCACCAATCTGTCAGCTGCAAACCCATCTGTCCATGACAGTATCGGTAAGAGTGACCATGGCGCAGTCCTTGTGGAGACAAAGTCCCACCTTCACGTTGAGAATAACCTCCATCATGCTGTGTGGCACTATCACCATGCTAACTGGGAAAGACTTCACACAGATCTAGCAACTCAATACTGGGCATCCATGAGGCACTTTGGGCCATCAACAGCAGCAGAATTGTTCTCCAGCTCAATCTGTAACCTCATGGCCCACTTAACCATTACCATCAAGCCAGGGGATCAACCCTGGTTCAATGGAGAGTGCAGGAGGGCATGCCAGGAGCAGCACCAGGCATACCTGAAAATGATAACAAACAAAGTGTAGAGCTGGATGAACACAGCAGGCCAAGCAGCATCTTAGGAGCAGGAAAGCTGACATCTCGGGCCTAGAACCAAGGCGGGGGGGGGGGGGGGTTGTGGGTGGAGAGGAGACGGGCGAGTTGGGGGGGGTGGGGATGGACCCACTGGGTGTAGGTGGTGGGGGATGGGGGAAGTGTCAGTCCGGGGGGGATGGGGTTTGTGGGTGGAGGGGTGGGGGTGCGGCTTGGGGTGGGGGGGGTGCAGGGCTGGTTTTGGGGTGCAGTGGGGGGAGGGGAGATTTTGAAGCTTGTGAAATTCAGGGTCTCCCCTCCCCCAACCGCATCCCGGGGCTGCCCCATCTCGTCCCCACCTCCCTGGCCTGTTCTTCCTCTCGCCTGTACCGTCCTCCCGCCTCGGGCCGCACCCCCGAACCCGCCTGCTGGCCTCATCCTGCCCCCTTGACCTGTCTGTCCTCCCTGGACTGGCCTGTCTTTTCCCTGCCTCCCAACCTACGCTTACCTTTACTGACTCCATCCCACCTCTTTGACCTATCTGTCTCCTCTCCATCTATCTTCTCCTCTATCCATCTTCGGTCCGCCTCCCCCTCGCTCCCTATTTATTTCAGGGAACTCTCCCCCTCCCCTGTTTCTGGTGGAGGGTCTGGGCCCGGGGCATCGGCTTTCCCGCTCCTCTGATGCTGCTGGGCCTGCTGTGTTCATCCAGCTCCACACCTTGTTATCTCAGATTCTCCAGCATCTGCAGTTCCTACTGCCTCTGATACAAAATGTTCCAGGTGTGGTCTGACCAAGGCCAGGTACAATTGCAGTAATCCCTGCTCCTGTACTTAACTAGACTTACCATGAAGGTGAACATATCATTTACCCTCTTCACTGCCAGCTCACTTTCAGTGACTCGTGTACAAGGAGACCCAGTTCTTCAATCAGATCATGGACTCCCTACGGTGTGGAAACAGGTCCTCAAGACCACACTGAGCCACAGAGCATCCCACCCAGATGCATTCTCCTATTAATCCACCTAATCCACGCATCCCTGAACACTATGGACAATATCCCATGGCCAATCCACCTACCCTGCACATCTTTGGACGGTGGGAGGAAACCGGAGCACCCGGGGTAAACCCACGCAGACATGGGGAGAAAGTGCAAATTTCAGTTGCCCAAGGGTGGAATCAAACCCGGGTCCCTGGCGCTGTGAGGCAGTAGTGCTCACCATTGAGCCACCGTGCCGTCCCTTCTTCTTCTACAGGTTCTTCTTGTACGTCTCCCTTTCCCAATCCGCAGCATGCAGATAATAACCCTCTTTCCTGTTTTTGCTATCAGAGTTTGGTCACATTACACGTATTTGTCATGTATTTGCCCGCTCACTCAACTTGTCCAAATCAGGCTGAAGCATCTCAGTATCTTTCTCAAAGCTCACCCAAACACCCAGTTTTGTGTCTCTTGCAAATTTGGAGATATTCAATTTAGTTCCCTCATCTAAATCATTATTGTGAGTAGCTGGGGTACAAGCGGTGATCCCTGTGGATCTCTCGAATCATTAACTGCCATTTGAAAAAAGACCTGTATATAGGTTTTGTGCTCCTGAGATGCTGCTTGGCCTGCTGTGTTCATCCAGCTTCACACTTTATTATCTTGGATTCTCCAGCATCTGCAGTTCCCATTATCACTGTATATGCTAACTGCTTGTTTTCTATTTGCCCGCCAATTCTCTACTTATTTCAGAATGCTAACCCCCAATACCTTATTAATTTAATTTTACATGCTAATTGCTTATGTGTCACCTTATCAACAACCTTCTGAAAACCCACGTAAACCATAATCAAACACTGGCCAGGTATTTAACAGCGAGGAAGGAGGTCTTGGGTTACAGGAGGATATGGATGGATTGGACATCTGGGTAGACGGAATTTAGAACATAGAACATAGAACATAGAACAGTACAGCACAGAACAGGCCCTTCAGCCCACAATGTTGTGCCGACCATTGATCCTCATGTATGCACCCTCAAATTTCTGTGACCATATACATGTCCAGCAGTCTCTTAAATGACCCCAATGACCTTGCTTCCACAACTGCTGCCGGCAACGCATTCCATGCTCTCACAACTCTCTGCGTAAAGAACCTGCCTCTGACATCCCCTCTATACTTTCCACCAACCAGCTTAAAACTATGACCCCTCGTGCTAGCCATTTCTGCCCTGGGAAATAGTCTCTGGCTATCAACTCTATCTATGCCTCTCATTATCTTGTATACCTCAATTAGGTCCCCTCTCCTCCTCCTTTTCTCCAATGAAAAGAGACCGAGCTCAGTCAACCTCTCTTCATAAGATAAGCCCTCCAGTCCAGGCAGCATCCTGGTAAACCTCCTCTGAACCCTCTCCAAAGCATCCACATCTTTCCTATAATAGGGCGCCCAGAACTGGACGCAGTATTCCAAGTGAGGTCTAACCAAAGTTTTATAGAGCTGCAACAAGATCTCACGACTCTTAAACTCAATCCCCCTGTTAATGAAAGCCAAAACACCATATGCTTTCTTAACAACCCTGTCCACTTGGGTGGCCATTTTAAGGGATCTATGTATCTGCACACCAAGATCCCTCTGTTCCTCCACGCTGCCAAGAATCCTATCCTTAATCCTGTACTCCGCTTTCAAATTCGACCTTCCAAAATGCATCACCTCGCATTTATCCAGGTTGAACTCCATCTGCCACCTCTCAGCCCATCTCTGCATCCTGTCAATGTCCCGCTGCAGCCTACAACAGCCCTCTACACTGTCAACGACACCTCCGACCTTTGTGTCGTCTGCAAACTTGCTGACCCATCCTTCAATCCCCTCATCCAAGTCATTAATAAAAATTACAAACAGTAGAGGCCCAAGGACAGAGCCCTGTGGAACACCACTCACCACTGACTTCCAGGCAGAATATTTTCCTTCTACTACCATTCGCTGTCTTCTGTTGGCCAGCCAATTCTGTATCCAAGCAGCTAAGTTCCCCTGTATCCCATTCCTCCTGACCTTCTGAATGAGCCTACCATGGGGAACCTTATCAAATGCCTTACTGAAGTCCATATACACCACATCCACAGCTCGACCCTCATCAACTTTTCTAGTCACATGCTCAAAAAACTCGATAAGGTTTGTAAGGCATGACCTGCCCCTCACAAAGCCGTGTTGACTGTATTTGATCAAGCCATGCTCTTCCAGATGGTCATAAATCTTATCCCTCAGAATCCTTTCTAACACCTTGCAGACGACAGACGTGAGACTTACTGGACTATAATTGCCGGGGATTTCCCTATTTCCTTTCTTGAAGAGAGGAATTACATTTGCCTCTCTCCAGTCCTCAGGTACGACTCCAGTGGAGAGCGAGGATGCAAAGATCTTCGCAAGTGGCGAAGCAATTGCATTTCTCGCTTCCCAAAGCAGCCGAGGACAAATCTGGTCCGGGCCTGGCGACTTGTCAATCTTAATGTTTGACAAAATTTTCAGCACATCAGCTTCCTCTATCTCTATCCATTCCAGCATGCACACCTGCTCTTCAAAGGTTTCATTCACTACAAAGTTCGTTTCTTTCGTAAAGACAGAAGCAAAAAACTCATTTAGGACTTCCCCTACCTCCTCAGACTCCACACACAAGTTCCCTATGCTCTCCCTGATCGGCCCTACTCTTTCTTTGACCATTCTCTTATTCCTCACGTAAGTGTAAAATGCCTTTGTGTTTTCCCGGATTCCTTCTGCCAAGCCTTTCTCGTGCCCCCTCCTGGCTCTCCTCAGACCATTTTTGAGCTCCTTCCTTGCCTGCATGTAATCCTCACTAGCTGAACTTGACCCTAGCTTCCTCCACCTTATGTAAGCTACCTTCTTCCTTTTCACAAGAAGTTCCACCGCTCTCGTCATCCAAGGTTCCTTTATCTTACCCCTTCTTGCCTGTCTCAGAGGGACATATTTACTCATCACTCCCAACAACTGTTCCTTAAACAGTCTCCACATGTCTATAGTTCCCTTACCATGGAACAACTGCTCCCAGTCCATGCTTCCTAACTCATGTCTAATCGCATCATAGTTTCCTCTTCCCCAATTAAATATACTCCCATTCTGCCTAATCCTCTCCTTCTCCATAGCTATGTAGAATGTGAGGCAGTTACGGTCACTATCACCAAAATGCTCTCCCACCACAAGATCTGATACCTGCCCCAGCTCGTTTCCGAGCACCAAGTCTAGAATGGCCTCTCCCCTCGTCGGCCTGTCAACGTACTGCGTTAGGAAACCCTCCTGAACACACCTTACAAAAACAGCTCCATTCAAATCTTCTGCTCGAAGGAGGTTCCAATCAATATTAGGAAAGTTAAAGTCACCCATTACAACAACCCTACTGCGTCCGCACTTTTCCAAAATCTGTCGACCTATGCTTTCTTCAATCTCCCTGCTGCTATTGGGGGGCCTGTAGTAAACCCCTAACGCGGTGACTACTCCCTTGCTGTTTCTAATTTCCACCCATACTGACTCAGTAGGCAGATCGTCCTCGACAATGGAAGCTTCTGTAGCTGTGATACCCTCTCTGATTAGTAGTGCTACAAGCTTCTGACAGAAGCATCTAAACCCTGAAAAGAAATTCCATTTCAGTTTTGCAATGGGAATTCTACCATAGCCTTTACTTTTATTGTCCTTGGATGCATTTGGCCTCTCCCTACGTTGTGTCCCAGGTAAGATTACTGCACCTCTATGTGCTCATTCTTGGCAAGATTTGCCCCGAGATCAGTTAACTGTAACTGTTTAAACAAGACCTCCAATTGCTTTAAATGTTCATTCCATCTGTATTCATCTTCCAAGTGAACCACAAAGACTAGTTACGAGTTTGCAAAGAAGCTGGAGAGTATTTAAACCCAAGTTGCATTTACTTTTCATTGATGTAACCGATTTGGTGTAACGATAGTCAATAACACCTTAGCTTTCAAACTCCACTCTACTTGCCTACATCTCTTCAATAAATCAATCAGAGACTGACAGCCCCAATCTTCTTACTGATGAATTGATTATGAATCTGTAACACATTACTGTTCTGTAATCTATGTTATTTATGGAAATAACTTGGATGTGAACATAGTGGACATGGTTAGTAAGTTTGCAGATGACGCCAAAATTGAAGGTGTAGTGGACAACAATGAAGGTTACCTCAGAGTACAACAGGATCTTGATCAGATGGGCTGATGGGCCAATGGGCCAAGGATTGACAGGTGGAGATTAATCTCGATAAATATGAGTTACTGCATTTTGGAAAGGAAAATTAGGGTAAGACTTACACACTTAATGGTAAGGTCCTGGGGAGTGTTGCTGAACAGAGAGACCTTGGATTGCAGGTTCATAGTTCCTTGAAAGCGGAGTCACAGATAGGCAGGGTAGTGAAGAGGCAGTTGGAATAATTGTTTTTACTGGTCAGTTCATTGACCATAGGAGTTAGGAGGGTCATTTTGCAGTGGTACCATTTTTGGAATGATATGTGTAATTCTGGGCCCCCGGCAATAGGAAAGATGTTATGAAACTTGAAAGGGCTCAGAAAAGATTTACAAGGATGTTGCCAGTGATGGAGGGTTTGAGCCATGGGGAGAGGCTGGATAGACTGGGACTATTTTCCCTGGAACATTGGAGGCTGAGGGGTGACCTTATAGAGGTTCATAAAATCACGAAGTGCATGGATAGGGTGAATAGACAAGGTCTTTTCCCCAGCGTAGGCGAGTCCAAAACTAGAGGGGCATAGGTTTAAGGTGAGAGGGGAAAGATTTAAAAGGGACTTAAAAGGCAACTTTTTTCACACAGAGGGTGGTCCATGTATGGAACGAGCTGCCAGAGGAAGTGGAGGAGGTTGGTACAATAACAACATTTAAAAGGCACCTGGATGGGTATATGAATAGGAAGGGTTTAGAGGGACATGGGCCAAATGCTGGCAAATGGGACTGGATTAATTTAAGATATCTGATCAGCATGGACATTTTGGACTGAAGGGTCTGTTTCCTTGCTAAACACCTCTATGACTCTAATTGAGTCGTCCCATAACTTAAGAGCTAAGACCATTGTTGAACTCCAACTGCCTCAATTATTCAATCAGGTGATTTTCTCATTTATAGTTAATTTCTATCTTCACTTAAGCCTGTTTTTCTGTTTGTAAATGAGATTAACGTGTTTGATTGGTGCAGATTTCTCTGTTTCCACATTGTATTTGACTGAAGTTTTGCACCCTGGATTACCTCTACAAGTTTCCTGAAAATTTCGTAAGTCACTTCCCCTGATCTTCCCAACATCACTTCCCTTAAGTATGAGAATATGGTGTCTAACCTTTCCATTATTTCAATATTAGCTAATGAGATAGTAGGAGGTTAAATCTGTGAATCGTCCAAGTTTTGTGCTAACTCACTCTCACTGTTTCTATCGTTCTCAATGATCCTCATTATCTGATGTACTTAATCCTTTACTTTCTCTCTTCAATGGTTTTGTTTTAACATGTTGATATGAAAACAAGAAGTTAATCTTCCAGAAAGTCCACTGGATAATTTATATTACTAACTCTCTCGATTCCTTTCAAAAACACAAATTGCTGGAAAAGCTCAGCAGGTCTGGCAGCATTTGTGAAGAGAAATCAGAGTTAGTGTTTGAGTCTGGTGACCTTTCTGCAGAAGGGTCCTTCTGAGGAAGGATTACTGGACCCAAAACATTAATCCTGATTTCTCTTCACAGTCGCTGCCAGACCTGCTGAGCCTTTCCAGCAACTTCTGGTCTTGTTTCTGATTTACAGCATTCACATTTCATTCGTTTTTTTCTTCTCTAATTCCTTGTATAGACCAGTGGATCTTGTAGTGCGGGTCTCCCCCAGGGAAAAAAGTCTCCATCAGCTGATTGAAATGCTCAACTTTCAGCATTTCTATCTATTTCATAACCTGTGAAAGTTGTAAATGCTCCTGTCCTGTGTGTCTACACAGAGTGTATGATCCAATATCGAGGATCCATCTCTCTGTCCACAACACCACTCCTTTAGTGGACCATAGGCTCGTTCAAATAAGCAAAACTTGGGAGATCCATTCAAAATGTCTCTGAAAGCAAAGGAAAACAGCTCCACAACTTAGTCGCGAATATTCATTGAAATCTGGGGTTCTCTCAGTTTGCTGCTCCCTCATTTCACGTGTCAGGATGGAGAGGTCGAACCCTTCTGATAATTAAAATCGAATCACAGTTCCCCAATCTGTTATGGTGGGAGTAGAGGTCCCGTTCCAATAATTAAACCCAAAAAAACCCAGAAAAGCTCACCTCATCTCACCTAATCTGTTATAAAGGCGTGAAGAGTTATGGAGAAGGGGAGGTTAAATGAAAGAAAATCCCTCATATTTACTTTAGCAGTAACAAGTAACAATTTATTTATTTAACTCTAACAGTGAACAAACTAACAGGTCTACTAACAAACCAAAACAACTCCCTCTTAACCACTAACTATTCCCTAACTGAACCAGATTCCACTGGTATGCAGTTCCCATAAACACAAGCCCCCCGATATAAACCCAAGTAATAAGAAAATAAGTCAAAACTTCATCTCTCAAAGTCTACAAACCTTTCTTCTGCTTTTCTCAAGCCATAAACACCTTTCTTCCTCTGATCCAGCTTTCAGGGATATTTTCTCTATTAAGTCTTCTATGAGGACTCTTAGCTAGAAATGCCTTGGTACTTTTTATGGATAGATGGTGCTTTCTTAGAAAGGCTGGTGATTTCTTGTAATTTCTTCTATTTCTGAGGAGGCAGTGCACTCTCGCACTAATTTCCAAAAACCCTCTCCTTATATACCTTGGATGACATATCAATTTTCTTAGAACAGCATTTGTCCGAGATTGTCAAAACCATCAGATTTAAATTCAATTTGCTTTCAATTGCTGGTTTAAATTAATTGGCTGATTCCAGCTCATTGCCGAAACATCAAAACATGCCTAATGTTCTAATCCCACAGCCAACTGATACATGTTTCAATCTCAGAACTAGCTGTACATCTTTAGCAACATACAGAAATTTTTTTTCTGTATAAATCTCTTAAGCTTAGAAATTCACATCACCTCTTAAAGGGACCATGCACTCTTCCCCCTCCATCATTTTTACAAATAGATTCTAGCCTGCTGCATTCCAATTTATGAGTACTCTACACAACTTTGTAACACATTCGAAAAGGCCTGTACTCTCCCTGATTCCTTTTTGAACATCTCATGCTGTTCTCCCATAGGTTTTCCCACCAGTAGCTGATCCCAATCTACTTTGGTCAGATCTTGCATTACTTTCATAAAATCTACCTTCACCAGATCCAAAACTCTGTTTCAAAGATCGTTTGTTTTCTTTTCTGTAACACATTTTAAACATATGGTGTTAAGGCCACTATCGCTAAAATTCTCAACCACTATCCCTCCTATGCCTGTCCAACTTCATTTCATAGAAATAGAAACTGCACCATCACTTCAACAAGGTCCAAAAGGATGGTTATAGACATTTCAAAGAAATTTTTAGAAGGAATGAGTATATATATTCTCCACTAATTCAGTTTCTTTAAGTATTAGCTTTCGCTGCACTTTGGAGGCAAATTAAGTCTTTGTTTAGCAAAAGAGTTTGAATAATTCCTGTCTCCCTTCATATAGTTATGGTTTTAGCTGGATCATGTTAGGAATAAAGAATTACTTTTCATCTCATCAGAAAATGATTGTATCTCTTCTCTACCTTATTTACGTCGCCTGCAATCACAGTGGTAGCTCACCTTAGTTTCATCTTTATCGTTAAGACAACTACTTAATCTGCAGTGTTTCATTTTCTTCCCTTTTTCAGACTTGCTGTTATAAACCCCAATAAGACACATTGGTTTCCCCGTGATTACCAGCATTCTGAATCTAGATAAAAACTGAAAGAACTGCGGATGCTGCAAATCAGGAACAAAAGCAAAGTTGCTGAGCGGGTCTGGCAGCATCTGTGAAGGAAAAAAACAGAGTTAATGTTATGGGTCCGGTGACCCTTCCTCAGAACCGGTTCTCAGTTCTTGCCCAGTTTCCTTATGTTTCAAAACTTTTGCCTGAATACTGCAGGAATTGACCCACATGCCCTTCATCATAAACTATCGGAAAGTGATGCATACACTTTATAGGCGCTGCCTGTCAACTTGCTCTGCATGAACAGTGTCCAATGTTTTTTAAGCCAATTCACTTGTTTTGCTACTTTGTTGAATTGGACAAAAAATGCTTAGATATCCTCAAATCACAGTGGAAATGTAAATGCCTTATTGTTAGGTTCAGTTTTTATTTCCTTCATTAGATATCTTAATTTGATATCTTCTTTTATATCACCAATCTAAAACTGGTGTTTTATTTCTCTCTCCTCTTCTCTTGCTTGAAATACTCTTCCTCTTTCTTTTACAAGTTCATTTTTTTTTTAATTTTCCATTTCTTTTTCTATCCTTTTCAATTCCAAAGATCTTTCCTTGCCTTTCTCTGCTTTCAGAAAATCTGATCGTTCCTTCTCATGCATCACGTGGTGTAGCTGGTCTCCCTAGTATTTCTGCCAATCCCAAAGGCTATGATCATTCTTTGATTATCTCTACCTTCTCAGCTTTTTCAGGCAATGCTACCTTTTTTTCACCAATTCTCTTACTTTAGCTTCACTTCAATCCTGTAGACTTGTATTGCAATACCTCCTCCATCTGTAGGAAGGTTTTGGACACTTGCAACAGTCAAATAACATAAGATACTTGTCCTTCTATTCTCTATTAATTATTAATATTTGATATCCATTGACACTGTCCATGTAAAATAGCCCAATATGTCTGTGATGGTCAGAATACGTTGATAATCACTTCCGCTACTTGTATAAATGTTTTAATTCAATGAAAATTGATTGGCCAATTGTTTGTTTTTTATTATTGCTATCCAGAATAAAAGAGCCTTTCACCAGGCTTCTTTGATAAAGTTAATGTACTCCGTTTGTTATAAATAAAACACTAACCTCTTCAAAACAAAACTGGTTAACGAATGAACTACATCCCAGAATCAAATGGCATCTCTTTTTGAACCCTTTAAATCCCAAACACACATGCTCACACACAAAAGGCAACAACAATTCTGTGGAGATGATATTTTAAAAACAGCAGAATGTCCATATTGATCACTGGTCTGTAAACCAAAGGATAAAGATTGATGAATTTCCACAGTCCACTGAGCCTCTTGTTGACAAAATCGAATTTCATGATGGCCATATACAGATAGAACATTGTTTAAACAATATTTCCATTCATTTGGAAATCAGGTTAGATCCAAGACATTGCATGGCGATCACAGAGTTCAGAATTTCACGGTGTGCGAGCAGCTCAGAATACTGAGGTGTCGGTGTAATCAAAATTCCAAATTCCAAATGCAGAAGAGAGAGAGCGAGAGAGAGACTCTGCAGTGTTACTGCTGCTTCTTCACATACTTTCTTACCGACTCCCCAAAGGGTTCAGAGTAACCCAAATGAGGGCTACTTGGCAACATTCAGAGCAGAAGTCCCACAATCTCTACCAAAGGCAGGTATTCACACAAATAAATCCTTCTTATTCCAAACACATCAATGTTTTCCAGATATAAAAACAAAATACATAAGTGGATATGTGTATTCCAAACAACAGTAATATACTGGGATATACTGCAGTAATCCTCTCTATTGTAACCCACTGGAATACGCTGTACAGCACACACTGGGATACACTGCAGTAACACACTGGAAAACCGCAAACTATAACAGACTGGGATACGCTGTACAGCAATACACTTGGAGACACTGTTCAGTAAAACACTGGGATACACTAGCGAGTTTTGAGAAGATTTGTAGCTCAGGTTGAGGTTCTGGATGTGAGTTTGCTCGCTGAGCTGGAAGGTTAGTTTTCAGATGTTTTGTCACCATTCTAGGTAACATCATAGGGACGTAACACCAGCACTTCGTCGGAGGCTCACTGATGATGTTACCTAGAATGGTGACGAAACGTCTGAAAACTAACCTTCCAGCTCAGCGAGCAAACTCACATCCAGAACTGGGATACACTGTTCAGTAACACTGTACAGTAACACATTGGGATACGCTATGCAGTAACACTGTACAGTAACACACTGGGATACGCTATGCAGTAACACTGTACAGTAACACACTGGGATACACTGTTCAGCAACACAGTGGGATACACTGTTCAATAAAACACTGGGATACACCGTTCAGCAACACACTGGGATACACTGTTCAGTAAAACACTGAGATACACTGTTCAGTGACACTGTACAGTAAAACACTGGGATACACTGTTCAGCAACACACTGGGATACACTGTTCAGTAGCACACTGGGATACACTGTAAAGTAACACACTGGGATACACAGTCGAGTAACACTGTACAGTAACACACTGGGATACACTGTACAGTAACACACTGGGATACACTGTACAGTAACACACTGGGATACACTGTAGAGTAACACACTGGGATACACTGTACAGTAAAACACTGGGATACACTGTTCAGCAACACACTGGGATACACTGTTCAGTAGCACACTGGGATACACTGTAAAGTAACACACTGGGATACACAGTCGAGTAACACTGTACAGTAACACACTGGGATACACTGTACAGTAACACATTGGGATACACTGTACAGTAACACACTGGGATACACTGTTCAGTAACACTGTACAGTAAAACACTGGGATACACTGTTCAGCAACACACTGGGATACACTGTTCAGTAGCACACTGGGATACACTGTAAAGTAACACACTGGGATACACAGTCGAGTAACACTGTACAGTAACACACTGGGATACACTGTACAGTAACACATTGGGATACACTGTACAATAACACACTGGGACACACTGTACAGTAACATGTTGGGATACACTGCACAATAACACACTGGGATACACTGTACAGTAACATTGTACAATAACACACTGGGATACACTGTACAGTAACACACTGGGATACACCGTTCAGTAACACTGTACAGTAAAACACTGGGATACACTGTTCAGCAACACACTAGGATACACTGTTCAGTAGCACACTGGGATACACTGTTCAGTAAAACACTGGGATACACTGTTCAGTAACACTGTACAGTAAAACACTGGGATACACTGTTCAGCAACACACTGGGATACACTGTTCAGTAGCACACTGGGATACACTGTAAAGTAACACACTGGGATACACAGTCAAGTAACACTGTACAGTAACACACTGGGATACACTGTACAGTAAGACATTGGGATACACTGTACAGTAACACACTGGGATACACTGTACAATAACACACTAGGATACACTGTAGAGTAACACATTGGGATACACTGTACAGTAACACACTGGGATACACTGTAGAGTAACACATTGGGATACACTGTACAGTAACACACTGGGATACACTGTAGAGTAACACACTGGGATGCACTGTACAGTAACACATTGGGATACACTGTACTGTAACACATTGGGATACACTGTACAGTAACACATTGGGATACACTGTACAGTAACACACTGGGATACACTGTACAATAACACACTAGCATACACTGTAGAGTAACACATTGGGATACACTGTACAGTAACACACTGGGATACACTGTAGAGTAACACATTGGGATACACTGTACAGTAACACACTGGGATACACTGTACAGTAACACATTGGGATACACTGTAGAGTAACACACTGGGATACACTGTACAGTAACACATTGGGATACACTGTACTGTAACACATTGGGATACACTGTACAGTAACACATTGGGATACACTGTACAGTAACACACTGGGATACACTGTAGAGTAACACACTGGGATGCACTGTACAGTAACACATTGGGATACACTGTACTGTAACACATTGGGATACACTGTACAGTAACACATTGGGATACACTGTACAATAACACACTAGCATACACTGTAGAGTAACACATTGGGATACACTGTACAGTAACACACTGGGATACACTGTAGAGTAACACATTGGGATACACTGTACAGTAACACACTGGGATACACTGTACAGTAACACATTGGGATACACTGTAGAGTAACACACTGGGATACACTGTACAGTAACACATTGGGATACACTGTACAGTAACACACTGGGATACACTGTACTGTAACACATTGGGATACACTGTACAGTAACACACTGGGACACACTGTACAGTAACATGTTGGGATACACTGCACAATAACACACTGGGATACACTGTACAGTAACACATTGGGCTACACTGTACAGTAACACACTGGGATACACTGCACAGTAACACTGTACAATAACGGTTGGGATACAATGTTCTGTAGTGTTCCATATGATGCTCTTGTGTCCCGCTT
The DNA here is from genome assembly GCF_030684315.1 of Stegostoma tigrinum. NCBI lineage: Eukaryota > Metazoa > Chordata > Chondrichthyes > Orectolobiformes > Stegostomatidae > Stegostoma > Stegostoma tigrinum. Next base: position 57,118,711 of record NC_081372.1, read on the forward strand.
ATTTTGATTTCTCACAGAGCAACATGTGACTGAGGTCAAGTTTTGTCCAGTGGATCACATCTTGGGATTCTCTCAGATTGCCAGCGAAGCGAGTGATCCACAACTGCTGATCTTTTTCAGTCTGTTCGCTGCAGCAATAGCGTAATAATTCTTCTATAAAACAACACACAGGGATTTGAATTCGACTGAACCAGGAAATGAAACAGTTCACATTGAAGCAACATTCCCCAAAACCTTTTCTTGTTGTCACCTCACTTCAAGGGTTAAAAGTTGACCCCATCCCCCAGTGAGGACTAAGCAAGCAGGGAACCAAAAACAGTGAGACTAGTGGGAGGATGTGGGGATCTGAGAGAGTAAAGGGATGAAGGGGGCATGGAAAAACCGTGAGAATGGGAAGGGGGCCAACAGCAGGGCAAGTGGGTGTAGGTAGTTAATCTGCAGGAAGGTTTCTCAGCAGAAATCAGGTCCCAAAGATCACCGAGTGATGGAATGCCCATCATTAAAACAAACTTGAGGATGTAAGGGGCCTTGAGTCAGATAATACATTCATTCATAGAATGCCCACAATGTGGAAACTGACCCTTCAGCCCAACAAGTCCACACTGTGTGTGTGCGTGCGTGCGTGCGTGCGTGCGTGCGTGTGTGTGTGTGTGTGTGTGTGCGCGCGCGCGCACACGCGCTTAAGAGAGAGAGAGTTAATATGTCTGTGACCATCTGTGTGTGTATGTATGCAGGCCTGTGTGTGCATGTGCCTGTGTTTGTGTGTCTGTACATGAGTGAGAGAGTTAGGGTATCTGTGTTACTCTGCAAATGAGAGAATGAGGAAATGAGTGAGTGTCTGTGTGGATAAGCGAGTGAGTGAGTCTGTGAGTAAGTATGACAGTGAGTGAGTAAGTATTCATGTGAGTAAGTGTGTCAGTGAGTCAGTGTGCATTAGTGAATGAGTGAGTGAATGAGTGTGTCAGTGAGTGAGTGTGTTAGTGAATGAATGAATGAGTGAGTGGATGAGTGTATCAGCATGTGTGTTAGTGAATGAATAAGTGAGTGAGTGCGTCAGTGTGTGTGTTAGTGAATGAGTGAGTGAATGAGTGTGTCAGTGTGTGCGTTAGTGAATGGATGAATGAGTGAGTGAATGAGTGTGTCAGTGAGAGAATGTGTTAATGAGTGAATGAGTGAGGTGAGTCAGTGAGAGAGTGTGTGGATGTGTGTTTGTGTGTGTGTGAGAGCGAAAGTGTGAGTGTGCTAACAAGTGACAGGATGGGTGGAATGGGGAAGACTTTCACAGGACAGTGAAAGCCCTTTTACTGCAAATATCTCAACTTCAACACAAATGTTTACGATCCAAATTAGAAGGCCAAGGATGACATGTGTACCTGCAGTGAACGTGCTCAGAGTCCCCCAAACACTTTAATTGAACACGTTGGGAAAGGTCCTTGTTAAAACGTAGAGACCATGCCATCAAGAGACACATGACAGATACAATGAACTGTGCAGAGGAAATGACCAGGCTATCGGATTTAAAGATGCTTGTTGTGATATAAAACTCGGCACAGAGGATGAGAGCACCTGCAACATTTCTGTCACTGTGTGAATGCAACTACTTACACCAGCACAAGCAAATACAGGGGACATTGGTGAAATGTTGCATCTTAAAATCAGCGCCTCAGGACATGCAGCATTCCCTCAGCACTGACACTCCTACAGTGCGGCGCTCCCTCAGCACTGACCCTCCAACAGTGCGGTGCTCCCTCAGCACTGACCCTCTGACAGTGCGGCACTCCCTCAATACTGACCCTCTGACAGTGTGGCACTCCCTCAGCACTGACCCTCCGACAGTGCGGCAATCCCTCAGCACTGACCCTCCAACAGTGCGGCGCTCCCTCAGCACTGACCGTCCGACAGTGCTCACTCCCTCAGTACTGACCCTCTGACAGTGCGACACTCCCTCAGCACTGACCCTCTGACAGTGCGGTGCTCCCTCAGCACTGACACTCCGACAGTGCGGCACTCCCTCAGCATTGACCCTCCGACAGCGCGGCGCTCCCTCAGCACTGACCGTCCGACAGTGCTCACTCCCTCAGTACTGACCCTCTGACAGTGCGACACTCCCTCAGCACTGACCCTCTGACAGTGCGGTGCTCCCTCAGCACTGACACTCCGACAGTGCGGTGCTCCCTCAGCACTGACACTCCGACAGTGCGGCACTCCCTCAGCATTGACCCTCCGACAGCGCGGCGCTCCCTCAGCACTGACCGTCCGACAGTGCTCACTCCCTCAGTACTGACCCTCTGACAGTGCGACACTCCCTCAGCACTGACCCTCTGACAGTGCGGTGCTCCCTCAGCACTGACACTCCGACAGTGCGGTGCTCCCTCAGCACTGACACTCCGACAGTGCGGCACTCCCTCAGCATTGACCCTCTGACAGTGCGACGCTCCCTCAGCACTGACCATCCAACAGTGCGACGGTCCCTCAGCACTGACCCTCTGACAGCGCAGCACTCCATCAGTAGTGACCTTCTTGTAGGGAAACACTCCAAAAAGTTTGTCAATTCATTCTTGCTCAGAATTGATGTAGTTATTAATATTTCTTGGTATGGAGGTTTTGATTCCTGAGGTGGGTCAGGAGTTTGAGGCAGAGCTGAATATGTCAGTGAAGGGGAGAGATGGTACAGAAATGAAACACAGCTATGTGCAGGGACAGTACAACATGACCGGGGAGGGTCATTTTCTGTGACCCGAACATAGAGCTGCCATGAGCACAATGGGCAAAATGATATGCAGGTTTGGAATGAATGAAAATAGCCTTTGATCTCTCACTTTGGTCATGGTCAGATTATTCTGGAAATACACACTCTCACTGTTGTGGTATTGTGGTAATGTCCCTGCCTCTGAGTTGGGCAGATGTTGCTCGGTTCCTACTGGATGAGTAGATGTTTCACTGTGCTGTGATTGAAGAGAATGAATTTCAAATCTCACCTTCCACAGACGCTTCATTACATACTTCTTCAGCAAGAGCTGTGACTTCAGTTGGATCTTGCTGTGCTTGCTTTTCGCAGCAAAGTTGCTGAGCCAAGGATGTTTCAGACACTGGGCAGCACTGATCCTCCCACTGCAAAACACAGACACGTAACACCCCACGTACCCACGCTTGACCACAGGCCAGTGAAACTAGGACTGATGTAATTACTGACACACTCGCCAACGTAACTGTTGATACAGTCACTGGCACGCTCGCTGACACACTCACTGAATCAACCAATGAGCACCCATTGAAACAAGCACTGATACATTCATCAAGACTAGGATTTACAAGGACGTTTTGCCCAGGCTGAAGGATTTGAGCTCTCGGGGGGAATCTGAATAGTAGATGTCGGTGTGTCTGCTGAGCTGGGAGGTTTGGTAGCAGATCTTTCTTCCCCTTACGAGGTGACACCCTCAGTGCTGTGGAGCCTCCTGTGAAGCGCTGTTGTATTGTGCCAGTTTAAATTTATATGGTCGGGTTTTTTGCTGATTCTGAGAGGTGCTTGTTCCAGCCGTGCATTGTAATGGTCGGTGCATCTAATTCAACATGTTTGTTGATGGAGTCTGCGGCTGACTGCTACCCTTCCAAGAATCCCCTGGCTGCTCTCTGTTTGGCTTGTCCTATGATATTAGTGTTGTCCCAGTTGAAACACATTGAATTAGACCCAGTATACAGAACATTACAATGCACAGCAATGCAACAGCGCTTCACAGGACACTCCACAGCACTAAGGGTGTCACCTCATAAGGGAATGAAACATCCACTACCAAACCCCCCAGCTCAGCAAACACACCAACATCTACAACCTGCACCCAATCTACCAGTTTTCACTCAAGCTCTGAGAGCCTGAATAGGCTGGGACTATTTTCCCTGGAACATTGGAGGTTGAGGGGTGACCTTATAGAGGTTTATAAAATCATGAAGGGCATGGATGGGGTGAATAGCCAAGGTCTTTCCCCCAGGGTGGGGGAACCCAAGACTAGAGGGGCATAGCTTTAAGGTGAGAGGAGAAAGATTTAAAAGGGACCTAAGGAGCAACTTTTTCACACAGAGGGTGGTGCGTGTATGGAACGAGCTGCCGGAGGAAGTGGTGGAGGCTGGTACTGTTACAGCATTTAAAAGGCAGCTAGATGGAAAAATGAATAGGAACGGTTTAGAGGTATATGGGCCAAATGCTGGCAAGTGGGACTAGAATAATTTAGGATATCTGGTCGGCATGGACGATTTGGACCAAAGGGTCTGTCTCCCTGCTGGACATTTGTATGGCTCTTTAACTACTGACACACTCACTGAAACAAGCACTGACACACTTGTTAACTATAGAAACACTCACTGACACAACTTCTGACATGCTCTACAACTCAAATCCTAACACACTCATTGACACACATATTGATAAATGAAAAAAACTGCTTCATGTCACAAAGAGCAAGATTTTCCAAAGTGTGTTTCTTCTCCTCACTCTTGAAAATAGAAAGGGAGACGCATTCCTTGAGAGCGAAAAGGAAATCAAATCTGTAAAATGCCAGAATCAGTGTCTCAAGTAGAGGTTCTATCTTGACATGCTCCATATTGTGATACACCAACTGCACTGACAGGTTCTGAGCACGCATGTGCAAGAGCAAACAGACTCGCTGGCTCAGATAGTCACACTCACACCAGAAACACACACGCACAGAAACACACACGCACGCAGAAACACACTCACGCAGAAACACACTCACGCAGAAACACACACTCACGCAGAAACACACACGCACGCAGAAACACACACACACGCAGAAACACACTCACACAGAAACACACACTCACACAGAAACACACACACACGCAGAAACACACACGTATGCAGAAACACACACTCATGCAGAAACACACACACATAGAAACACTCACTCACGCAGAAACACACACGCACGCAGAAACTCACTCGCATGCAGAAACACGCACGCAGAAGCACACACGCACGCAGAAACACACACGCACGCAGAAACACACACGCACGCAGAAACACACACTCACACAGAAACACACACACACGCAGAAATACACACTCACACAGAAACACACACGCACGCAGAAATACACACTCACGCAGAAACACACACGCACGCAGAAACACACACGCACGCAGAAACACACACTCACGCAGAAACACACACACACAGAAACACTCACTCACGCAGAAACACACACGCATGCAGAAACACACACGCACGCAGAAACACACACACACGCAGAAACACACTCACACAGAAACACACACTCACACAGAAACACACACACACGCAGAAACACACACGCATGCAGAAACACACACTCACGCAGAAACACACACACAGAAACACTCACGCACGCAGAAACACACACGCAGAAACACACACGCACGCAGAAACACACACACACGCAAAAATACACACTCACGCAGAAACACACACGCACGCAGAAACACACACGCACGCAGAAACACACACACGCAGAAACACACACACACAGAAACACTCACTCACGCAGAAACACACACGCATGCAGAAACACACACGCACGCAGAAACACACACACACGCAGAAACACACTCACACAGAAACACACACTCACACAGAAACACACACACACGCAGGAACACACACGTATGCAGAAACACACACTCACGCAGAAACACACACACAGAAACACTCACGCACGCAGAAACACACACGCACGCAGAAACTCACTCGCATGCAGAAACACGCACGCAGAAACACACACGCACGCAGAAACACACACGCACGCAGAAACACACACTCACACAGAAACACACACACACGCAAAAATACACACTCACACAGAAACACACACGCACGCAGAAATACACACACGCAGAAACACACACGCACGCAGAAACACACACGCACGCAGAAACGCACACAAATGCAGAAACACACACTCACACAGAAACACACTCACACAGAAACACACACGCACGCAGAAACACACACGCATGCAGAAACACACACTCACGCAGAAACACACACACACAGAAACACTCACGCACGCAGAAACACACATGCACGCAGAAACTCACTCGCATGCAGAAACACGCACGCAGAAACACACACGCACGCAGAAACACACACGCACGCAGAAACACACACTCACACAGAAACACACACACACGCAAAAATACACACTCACACAGAAACACACACGCACGCAGAAATACACACTCACGCAGAAACACACACGCACGCAGAAACACACACGCACGCAGAAACACACACAAACGCAGAAACACACACACACAGAAACACACTCACACAGAAACACACACGCACGCAGAAACTCACTCGCATGCAGAAACACACACACATGCAGAAATAACACACTCACGCAGGAAGACACACACACAGAAACACACACGCACGCAGAAACTCACTCGCATGCAGAAACACACACACATGCAGAAATAACACACTCACGCAGGAAGACACACTCACACAGAAACACACACTCACACAGACTGAATTCTGTAGATGTCAGCCTTAAACCAGGTTTTTGAAAAGGCCTTCAATGGGAAGAAAGCCTAATTAAGAACCAGCTGAAACTGGATGGGATTACTTCATCAACTTGCAATAAATCCACTCCGAGGTAGTGGTGACCATAACATGGTTAAATTTTGCGTTAAGTTCAAGGGAGAGAGAAGTGGATCTGAGACTTTTGCTTCAGATTTAATTCAGGGGAATTATGAGACATGAAAGCAGAGCTGGTTCAAGTGGGTTGGCAAATTAAATTAAAGAATATGTCAATAGTGGGGCAGTAGCAGAGATGTTTCAGAATTCACAGAAGAGATACATTCCAATGACCAAGAAAGAAAATTCAACAGGATGGAATCACTATCTGTGGCTAATTAAAAAACTGGTAAAGACAGCATCGAACAAAATGAAAAGGTAACAATACAACGACAGCGGCAGGTCAGAAGATTGGACAGAATATTTGAAAAAATAGGAAGATTGCCCAAAATTTTATAAAGAGGGAAGAATAAGAGTGAGAGAGAAAGCTAGCCAGAAATATACATACTAACAGTAAGAGTTTCTACAAATACTTAAAGAAGAAAAGGGTTAACAAAATGAGTACAGGAAACAGATGCGGCTGCTGGAACGATTCCACCAATGTTGCCTGCGCTCTATATTGGGCATCACCTGGCAGGACCATGTCTCTAACAATGAAGTGTTGGAAAAGGCCAGGCTCCCCAGCATCGAAGCGACCCTTCTCCTGAAGCAACTTTGATGGTCGGGTCACGTATCGTGGATGGACAACACCAGAATACCCAAGACAGTGTTCTTCAGGGAACTCTGTGACGGCAAAAGAAACAGCAGTGCCCCGCGCAAGTGCTACAAGGACCAACTGAAGCAACAGCTGTCTCAAGCTGGCATCGTCTCAATGGATTGGCAAAGGCTGGCCTCTGACAGGGACGCATGGCGGAAGAAAACTACGACAGCGACGGATTAGTTCGAATTTTCGAGGAGAGCAGCTGCAGAGGACAGACGGAGACGCAGGAAGGAGACCTCATCTCAAGCCCCGCTGTCCGCAGCATTCCCCTGCCCGCACTGTCCCAGGATCTGCAGGTCCAGGATAGGACTCCACAGCCACCAACGGTCATGCCAACAAAATTGCTGACGAATCTCTTGCCAACTGATCTTCGCAAGCGAAGAATCTGCCTGATACAGGTCTTATAGAATGAGAGCCCAGGGGAATAACAACGGAAAATAAGGAGATGGCAGATGAATTGAGAAGGCGTTTTGTGTCAGTCTTCCCTGCAGACAACATTGGTAACATTGCACAAGCTGTGATAAATCAGGGCACGGGAGAATTGCAGAAAGTTACACTGATGAGGGAAGTGCACTGGGGAATTAGAGGAGCTAAGGCTGAAAACCGCCCGGGATTTGAGGTTAAAATCAGATGAGCCATCAGCTTACAGAATGACAAAGTAGCTCAAGGGGCTGAACAGTCGACTCTAATTCCTAATTCCTAATGTTAGTACGACGCACTCACCAACACTCACTGACATACCCATCAACACACTCACCAACACTCACAGACATAACCGTTGACACACTCACCGACACACTCCCTGACATACCCATCGAAAAGCTCACCAACACTCACTGACATACCCATCAACACACTCACCAACACTCACAGACATTACCGTTGACACACTCACCGACACACTCCCTGACATACCCATCGAAAAGCTCACCAACACTCACTGACGTTCCCATCGACACATTCACCGACACACTCATTGACATACCCAACGACACACTCACCAACACTCACTGACGTCCCCATCGACACATTCACCGACACAGACACCGACTCACCCATCAACACACTCACCAACACTGGCTGACATACTCATCGACACACTCACCAACACTCACTGACATACTGATCGACACACTCACCAAGGCTCACTGACATACTGATCGACACACTCACCAAGGCTCACTGACATACTGATCGACGCACTCACCAATACTGACTGACGTACCCATCGACACACTCACCAACACTGAGTGACATACCCATCGACACACTCACCCGCACTCACTGACATACCCATCGACACGGTCACCAACTCTCACTGTCATACCCATCGACACACTCACGAACACTCACTGACTTACCCATCGACACACTTACCAACACTGACTGACATACCCATCGAGTCGCTCATCCACACTCACTGGCATACCCATCGACACACTCACTGACATACCCATCGACAAGCTCACCAACACTCACTGACGTACCCATCGACCCACTCACCAACACTGACTGACACAGCCATCGACACACTCACCAACACTCACTGACATTCTGATCGACACACTCGCCAACAATCTCTGTCATACCCATCGACACATTCACAAACACTCTCATTGACTTACCCATCGACACACTGACCAACACTCACTGACACACCCATCGACACACTGACCAACACTCACTGACGTACCCATCGACACACTCACCAAAACCCACTGACATACCCATCAACACACTCACCAACACTCACAGACATAACCGTCGACACACTCACCGACACACTCACTGACATACCGATCGAAAAGCTCACCAATACTCACTGACGTTCCCATCGACACATTCACCGACACTCTCACTGACATACCCAACGACACGCTCACCAAAATTCACTGATATACCCATCGACACACTCACCGACACACTCACTGACATACCCATCAAGACGCTCACCAACACTCACTGACATACCCATCGACACACTCACCAACACTCACTGACATACCCATCGGCACACTCACCGACACACTCACTGACATACCCATCAAGACGCTCACCAACACTCACTGACGTACCCATCGACGCACTCACCAACACTCACTGACGTACCCATCGACACGCTCACCCACACTCACTGACACACCCATCGACGCACTCACCAACACTCACTGACATACCAATCGACACGCTCACCAACACTCACTGGCATACCCATCAACAAACTCAGCAACATTGACTGACATACCTGTCGACACACTCACCGACACACTCACTGACATACCCATCGACAAGTTCACCAAGACTCACTGATGTACCCATCGACACTCTCACCAACACTCACTGACATACCCATCGACACACTCACCAACACTCACAGACATAACCGTCGACACAATCACCGACACATTCACTGACATACCGATCGACAAGCTCACCAACACTCACTGACATAACCATCGGCACATTCACCGACACTCTCACTGACATACCACGACACACTCACCAACACTCACTGACGTCCCCATCGACACACTCACCAACACTGACTGACATGCCCATCGACACATTCACCGACACAGTCGCTGACATACCCATCGACACACTCGCTGACTCACTCATCAACACACTCACCAACACTGACTGACATACTCATCGACACACTCACCAACACACACCGACACACTCATCGACACGCTGACCAACACACACTGACATGCTCATCGACACGCTCACCAACGCTGACTGACATACCCATCGACACACTCACCAACACGCACTGACATACCCATCAACACGCTAACCAACACTCACTGACATAGCCATCGACACACTCACCAACACTGTCATACCCATCGACACACTAACGAACACTCACTGACTTACCCATCGACACACTCACCAACACTGACTGACATACCCATTGAGTCGCTCACCCACACTCACTGACATACCCATCGACACACTCACCGACACACTCACTGACATACCCATCGACAAGCTCACCAAAACTCACTGACATACCCATCAACACACTCACCAACACTCACTGACATACCCATCGAGACGCTCACCCACACTCACTGACATACCCATCGACACGCTCACCAACACTGACTGATATACTCATCGACACACATACCAACACTACTGACATTCTGATCGACACACTCACCAACAATCTCTGTCATACCCATCGACACATTCACCAATACTCTCATTGACTTACCCATCGACACACTCACCATCACTCACTGACACACCCATCGACACACTCACCAACACTCACTGACGTCCCCATCGACACACTCACCAACACTGACTGACATACCCATCAACACATTCACCGACACAGTCACTGACATACCGTTTGACATACTCTCCAACACTCACTGACATACCCATCAACACACTTGCTGACTCACCCATCGACACACTCACCAACACTCACTGACATACCCATCGACACACTCACCAACGCTGACTGATGTACCCATCGACATGCTCACCAACACTCACTGACATACCCATCGACACACTCACCAACACTCACTGACATACCCATCGACACACTCACTGATGTATCCATCGACACACTCGCCAACACTGACTGACATACCCATCGACACGCTCCCCAACAATCACTGACATACCCATCGACACGCTCACCCACACTCACTGACATACCCATCGACACACCCATCGACACACTCACCAACACTTACTGACTTACCAATGTACACACTCACCAACACTCACCGACATACCCATCGACACACTCACCAACAATCACTGACATATCCATCGACACACTCACCAAAATTCACTGACATACCAATCGACACGCTCACCAACACTCACTGACATAGCCATCGACACACTCAACAACACTGACTGACATACCCATCGACACACTCACCAGCACTCACTGACATACCCATCGACACTCTCACCAACACTCACTGACATACCCATCGACACACTCACCAGCACTCACTGACATACCCATCGGCACACTCACCAGCACTCACTGACTTACTCATCAAGACACTCATTGACATACCCATTGACACACTATCTCTCACACTCAATGTCATACCCATCGACACACTTTCTGACACACTCATTGGCATATCCATCGACACACTCACTGACATGCCCATTGACACACTCACAATCACACTCACTGACATACTCATTGACACACTCACGGACACACTCATTGACATACCCATCAACACACTCACTGTCATACCCAGCAATATACTCACTGTCACACTCACGGACATACCCATCGACACACTCACTGTCACACTCTCTTAAACACTCACTGTGACATTCACTGGAACACACTTTTGAAAACACCGTGGTGGTCACAGACAAGCTCCATGTTTAACTATTTTCTCAAATTTACCTTTTCTCCCTGATCAGCAGATTTGCAATAAAATCTTTTGCTTCTTCTGAGATGTTTTCAAAAGCTTCATCATCAAAGTTACAGTTTGTGGTGAGGATGTTACTGAGGGTCTCAGCATCGCTATCGCCTAAAAATGGTGATAGGCCACTCAATCTGGACGGGGAGAGAGACAGGCACACTGACAGAAGCAGCAACAAAAAAATAAAAGAGCATGAAATACCGGGATGCTTATGGAGCACTGCCATTGTGCTAAAGCATTACAATCTGACCAACCCAGTCTGTGTGTGAGTGTTATAGTCTGAATAATACAGTCTGTGTTTGAGGGTTACAGTGTGACCAATCCAGTCTGTGTGTGAGGGTTACAGTCTGAATAATACAGTCTGTGTTTGAGGATTTCAGTGTGACCAATCCAGTCTGTGTGCGAGGGTTACAGTCTGAGTAACCCAGTGTGTGTGTGAGGGCTATATTCTGACCAAGACAGTCTGTGTGTGAGGGTTACAGTCTGACATATCCAGTGCGTGTGTGAGGGTTACAGTCTGACCAACCCAGTCTGTGTGTGAGGGCTACAGTCTGACCAACCCAGTCTGTATGTGAGGGCTACAGTGTGACCAATCCAGTCTGTGTGTGAGGGTTACAGTGTGACCAATCCAGTCTGTGTGTGAGGGTTACAGTGTGACCAATGCAGTCTATGTGTGAGGGTTACAGTCTGACCAATCAGGTCTGTGTGTGAGGGTTACAGTCTGGCCAATCCAGTCTGTGTGTGAGGGTTACAGTGTGACCAATCCAGTCTGTGTGTCAGGGTTACAGTCTGACTAATCCAATCTGTGTGTGAGGGCTACATTCTGACTAATCCAGTCTGTGTGTGAGGGTTACAGTCTGACCAATCCAATCTGTGTGTGAGGGCTACATTTTGACCAATACAGTGTGTGTGTGAGGGTTACAGTCTAATCAATCCAGTCTGTGTGTGAGGATTACAGTGTGACCAATCCAGTCTGTGTGTGAGGGTTACAGTGTGACCAATGCAGTCTATGTGTGAGGGTTACAGTCTGACCAATCAGGTCTGTGTGTGAGGGTTACAGTCTGACAAATCCAATCTGTGTGTGAGGGCTACATTCTGACCAATCCAGTCTGTGTGTGAGGATTACAGTGTGTCCAATCCAGTCTGTGTGTGAGGGCTACCATCTGACCAATCCAATCTGTGTGTGAGGGTTACAGTCTGACAAATCCAATCTGTGTGTGAGGGCTACATTCTGACCAATCCAGTCTGTGTGTGAGGGCTACCGTGTGACCAATCCAAGCTGTGTGGGAGGGTTACAGTCTGAGCAATCCAGTCTGTGTGTGAGGGTTGCCGTCTGACCAACCCAGTCTGTGTGGGAGGGTTACAGTATGACCAATCCATCTATGTGTGAGTGTTACAGTCTGACCAATCCAGTCTGTGTGTGAGGATTACAGTGTGACCAATCCAGTCTGTTTTCGAGGGTTACAGTGTGACCAATCCAGTCTGTGTGTGAGGCTACAGTGTGACCAATCCAGTCTGTGTGTGAGGGTTACAGTGTGACCAATCTACTGTCTTTTTGAGATTGTCACAGTCTGACAGGGCCCAGTCTGTGTAAAATGTTTACAGTCTGATAGATTCTAGATTGTGTGTGAGTGGATTACTGTTTGCCAAATGCCGATCAGAATTGGAGAGAAGGTTACAGTCGGACTCATCCCAAACTGCATGAGGGGGTTCCAGTTTAACTGATCACAGCCTGTCTAAGAAAGGTCAGTCTGACAGATCCTAGTCAACCAATACAGCAACTAGAGGCCTCTAGAGTCATCGTATTCCCCCTTCCTTCCTCTTAGAGCTTCAATATTCAAATAAATGTGGCCTGTCTGGGCAAGTGTACATCAGCTCCTCAGCCTCTTGTAGCCATAAATTTGAGATATGGCTAAATCCTTGAAGGTCCTGAGTGTATCTCCACACAACACACTCTCTCTTTGCCCACCATCCACCAACCTCACTCACGAGGTTTCCCTGATGCTTTTGGAGCTAACCTCTGGGACCCTCTCTTGAAACGGTGCCCAGACTCAGAGCACAAATCTCCCTGCCTATCACAGTGAACTCTGTCTACAGTCAGTTACTCACAGCATGTAGGTGATGACACCCAGGCTCCACATGTCCGTAGGGAAGGAGACATGTTCAAAGTTGACAATTTCTGGAGCGAGGAACTCTGGTGTCCCGAAGGACACGCGCAATTTATCTCTGGGCTTGTACCTGAGGCAGGGAATGAAATGATAAGCGAAGGAAGGACACCATCCTACACAGAGACACTGCTGGTACTCTCCAGTATCTCCTATAATCATTCAATCCTTTGGCCAATAAATAAAAGGGGTGGGGTGGGGAGGAAGAGAAGGAAGTTCATGGGCATTTGTGCAGCAAGGTGAAGAAAGACAGAAATATCTAAATTTTGACTCTGTGGCTCAGTTGGTGCATTCAGACAGCACCTTCTAAACCCACAAACACTTCTGTCTAGAAGGACGAGGGTAGCAGATACATGGGAATGCCACCACCTGCAGGTTCCCCTCCAAACCACTCAGAATCCTGACCAGCCAGTGATGCCCACATCACACAAATGAATTTTTAAAGAAATTCTTCCTTCGAGACAGAAGGTTGTAGATTCAGGCCTGACATAAGCTGATTTCTGGATGGGCAGGCCTGTAGGTTACTGAGGGAGTGCTGCACTATTGGTGGCATCATCTGCCAGTTAGTTGTCTGAGGTGGATATCAAAGAGGTTATGATTTCTGAGCGGGGAGGCAAAGTCTGTACGAAGACAGGTATCTCCTTGTCTTTAGCATGAAGGCCAAACGAACGTATGCGATAGAACATTCACAATCGCAATGTTTCCGTTACTAATTACACCGAATGTGAGCTCTTGTCCAATGCAGTACAGCTTCAGAGCTGTGTTTGTATTTTCATTCATGGGCATTGCTGGCTTGCTTGTATTACCTGTCCCTAATTGCCCTTTTGAAGGTGGTGGTGAGCTGCCTTCTTGAACCACTGCGGTCCATGTGTTGTAGGTTGACCCACTATGCCCTGAGGGAGGGAATTCCAGGATATTGACCCAGCCACACTGAAGGAACGGTGATATATTTCCATGTCAGGATGGTGAATGGCTTAGAGCTAATGCTGCGTAGGATGGTATTCCCAAATTTATATTAATAAAAATAACTAAATGAAATGTTAGATAAAAATGACAACATATCTACCAGGTCAAAGAAAAAAAATGGCTTGTCTTAATGACTCCTGTATTCCACTCCCAATCCCCCATTTACCACAATCATATTCGTACCTCTCCTTCTCCAACCCAGATCTCTGACCAGGTTCTCCCTTTTCCTCACCATCTCCTCTACTGGCTACATATTTAACACATCATTTTCCATCGTCATCTCGTCACCAAACTTCCCCCTCCTCGCAGATATTGCTTCTCTTTCACATCCTCATCCATTGTTTCAATTTGCGCTCCCCATCCCAAGCAAGTCTCTATCCCTTTCCCTCCTTACTTGTACCAACGACATCCTACTAATTACAGATGCAACATTACATCTGCCTCACTACAGCAATCAAACTCTCCCCTGCAGTGGCTTTGTGGGAGAATCAGTTGCCTCCCTATTATTGCCCACTTGCTTGCCCCTAACCTCGTCTGAAATTTTACTCTGTCTGCCCCAGAGATTTTATCCATCTACAAGGTTGCTGACAACACCGCCGTAATGGGACAGATATCTAACAACATCGAGTCAAAATACAGAAGAGAGGTAGAGAGCTTGGTGACGTGATGCAATGAAAACAGTATGTCTCTCAACATCAGCCGAACTAAAGAACTGGTCATCGACTTCAGAAGGAAAGGAGGAGAACACACCCCCATCTCCAGCAACTGACCTGAGGGTGAGAGGGTGAGAGGGTGAACAGCATCAAGTTCCTCGCAGTAACAGTCAGCAACAACCTGTCCTGGACTTCCCCATAAATGTGACAGTCAGGAATGCACAACAAAGCCTCTTCTTCCTCAGGTGGCTCAGGAAATTTGCCATGTCCATAAAATCCTTCACCAACTTCTACAGATGCACCATTGAAAGCAAATTGCCCAGGTGTTAAACGGCCTGGCACGGCAACTGCTCTGCCCAGGGCTGTAAGAAACTACAGAAGGCGGTGAGCACAGCTCAGTCCATCACAGAGGCCAACCTTCCATCCATGGACTCTATTTACACAGCTCGCTGCCACAGAAAGGCAGCCAACATCATCAAAGATCCATCGCACCCCGGTAATGCTCTCCTACAACCTCTTCCATCAGGCAGAAGGTACAGAAGCCTGAGCACACTCACACACAGCTTCAGGAACAGCTTCTTTCTGGCCGTTATCAGACTGTTGAATGGACTGTAGCCTCAAATAATGTAACCTGCAATGTAACCCGCGAGCCTCTAAGTCTTTTTGATCTGTACATCCTTTGCTTGCTGTGACCTGCCTGTACTGCTCGGAAGCAAAGTTTTCACTGTATTTTGGTACACATGACAATAAAATCAATCGATCAATCAATGGAGCCTGAAGGCATGCCCGAGCCTCAATGGACCAATAAATGATAGGATATATTAGAAGAGAACTAATGTATAAATGTGGGGAATCAGTGGGTGAGATTTTATGCAGTGCGGTTAACTAGAATAAAGCTCTCACATCAAAGAGTGGACATGAATTCTGTTTCAATGCAACTACATTTTGGAGTATGCCACTGGAAACAGATGATGGTTAAGTCAAAATCTAAATATCCACCCCTGTTTTCTGAAAATGAGACCTCTGATTAGTGAAAGAATGGAATTATAATGTGGACCTGGGTTACTTCTTTACCGAAAAGGAAATGAGGTCTCAGCACTTTCAGCACCGTACAGAAGCAGGAGAGGAAGTCAAGATTTTTCTGCAGATGGAGCCTGATGATTTGAACATGGATGAAGGTTTGGGCAGATTGTCAACATTCTTGGATGATGTAATCAGATTTTGACAAATTTAAAAAGACTGAGCTCAGTACTATGGAAAAATACATATTGGAATTCAGTAGATTGTAAGCAAGACAGCAGAAATTTCATTTGGAAATTCCCAAATCTGTGCTAGAATTTAGGATATTGGACTGCACCAAACTATCATGTATGAACAGACTTCTAGTTCTGACAAAAGTTAAATTTGTGGATAAGCACATTGGAACAAATTTCAGAAGAATTTAAAACAAATTCTGAGGAAAACAATGCTTCCTAACAATATTCATTGCACAAGGAAGGCAATCAAAAAGTAGAGGAGGCAATGTTAATGAATTTGCGAAACCATCTAGATGCAGATTGTCAGCAACAGTACAAAAGGAGAACTGGAACTAATAGAAATGAGGACAGAAATGCTATTCATAATTTTGACAAGTTGAAATTCAATGTGAATAAATCCCAGAAGCACTAAGGGTGTAGTCAGCTGAGATTTCAGGTGTGATTCAAAGTATCACTCTGCCATAAACAGTTCCAAATGTTACAATATTTTATACAAAATCAAACAGGAGCCAAAAGATTTGAAGGAACCAGATTTAGCACAAGGTGTTTTGACCGAGAGTTAGATGTATTGGTGGCAGAGTCTTTCAATTGTAAGTAGCAGAGATAAATGTTAGATTTGTGAAGAAATTTGCAGGAAACATGGAAGATTTTCTTCATAGCTGACATTAGGTTCGGCCTAAGCAAGAGATTTACAATCAAGTAGGGGCCATGGATTTAAATGTATGGAATAAAGAAATAAAAAATCTTCATCTCATGTTTTTAAAAATTTGGCAACTACATTTTATCAGTCAACAATAATATTACTGGAGTATCAAGTTCAACGTAAAGGCCTTTTTCAATGTTTCTGTATTTTTGATTGTTGACGGGATTGGAAAAGAACTATTTAAAAATTGGGTTGTTGTGAGATTTGATGCACTTTGTTGAAAATAAATAATTTGACCCTCATTGTAACTGCTTTTACACAGCATCTGGTTCAAGCAGTAGTGGCAGAAGTTTATACATAAACTGAAGTTAGGGAATGTGTACAAATGGAGATTCAGCTGGCAACAAGTAGTTGATTGGTTTGTGGACCAGTAATGAGTTACTGATGATTTAAGGCCTTCTGCCTACCAACAACTATGTAATTAGCTCCCAGGTAGCTGAACTGCTTGGGATTGTGAACAAAGTAGGGGGAAACCATCAGATATCCATGTGCTGAGGAACTCACTCTGTTCTCTTTCTTAAAAAAAACACTTTAAGCCTGAAGAAAAGCAGTTTATATTTCTTCCAGTTGCTGTAAACTGTGTCTTGTAATTAACAATTCAAGACTTTTTTATAAGTTTGAGCCAGTTGATAAATGCCTCCTGAAAATGAGCGAAAGCATCCAGTGAAGGAAAACTAAGAAGCAGCGCTCTGATCAGCACAAGGACCATCTCAGAAAACCGTGCGACAGAGACCATCGACTGCTTTCCTGTTCTTTCCTTCCATTCATAAAACCCATGTTTTTTTTCTGTGTGTGTGTGTGTGTGTGTGTGTGTGTCTGTGTGTGTCTGTGTGTCTGTGTGTGTAGAGGGAAGGTCTACATGGGGAAGTGTCCGTGTTTTATCCAGTAGAGTTCTATTCTGATGGTTCATAATTGTTCACCTGCAGCTAATACCTAACCACTTGCAATAAATAATAATTCATGTCTGGTGCAAAATCCTGATCTGTGCTTTCTGTGTAACCTTAGTCTGAGAGACAGTAGCATTGGAGAATTTTGCATAATTTCTATAACCTTTAGATGACTCAGGATTAACAGGGATTGATTTCCAGCGCAGTACGCCAGTGAGACTTAGCACAAGTTAATAAAAGATACCAAACAACAAGAACTACAAAGCTGCAGGGAATTTGAGGTGTATGTGGAGGTCTCATAAAGGGGACAACAAGCCCTAATACATCAAGCATTATATCAATAAGAAGGAACCATGGGATAACAGACACGCAACAAAAAATATGATAGTAAAAAAACTGAGGATCGATCTGATTGTTGTAAAAGTATGAGAACGGAGATATTCCAAAACTGGAATAGGAGGATAGCTTTCTGATTGTTTTACGAGAAAAAGCAAGATCTCAGAAACTGTTAGACATACTGGAAAGAGACTTTTGGGATTTTAACGTGTAAAGAGAAACATGGGAATATAATCTGTCATCTTTATTATACAAAAATAAGAAGTGAATTTGTTATTATCTAAGAATTGATTTGGTTTGAATCAATTGCGTAAATATGGGGAGGGAATCAGTTAGCTCAGTTAGCTGGACAGCTGGTCTGTGGTGCAGTGTAACACCAACAGAATGGCTACAATTCCCACATGGGCTGAGGTTACCATGAACGACTCTCCTTCAACTTCAACCCTCATCTGAGGAATGGTGGCCCTCAGGCTAAACCACCGCCCGTTGTCTCTAATGAGAGGGGGGGGTATGATACAAATATTGGGAGCTAGTAATCAGTGGGGTGAGAGCTATATAAAGTTGACCAAAATGAAGCCCCCTCATAAAAGGGTCAATTTGAACTCCTTTAATATCATCTGCAATGAAAGTACTTGGGCCATTGAGGTGCTTGAATGGCCAAATAAGAGCTGCTTAAGGGCATCATGCCATCCTCAGACTGGTATCTTTAGCCCAAGAGGAAGGCTACACCACATGTTGAGCCCAGCCACTTCAACAAAGGAGGGAAATGGAGAGTGTGGGTGGGGGAAGGAGTCTCAATCAAAACCCGTTGGAGGGTTACCCTACTTCAAATGGTGTTTCCCCCTCTTTGAGACCTGCCATGACCTCTTGAACCCAGTACCCCACCCCACTCACTCTCTTGTTGAGATTCCTGACCAAAGACCTACCAGGGTGGGTGCTCAAGTTGGCAGCATTGATCATCATTCCTCATTGGCACTGCCTACTCCAACTGGGATTTAATCTCATTTGTTTTTCCCTTTTCCTCTCTGTGTTGTTCCAGTCTCTCCCATTCCCCAATGATGAAAGCTCGTTGAGCTGAAATGTTCACTCACTTTCTCCCTCCAAAGACATTTCCAGCATTTTTTTCTTGTTTGGCTTCATTTCAACTTGCCACAGGGTTTGGCATTTGCACCTGGCTTGAGGTGTGGAAATATTGGCAACAAGATTGAACCCTTATGGTGTGTACACAATCCCTGATACTGTGGCCCTTCACAGCAGGTAGAGAGCTGGACATCAATTCTGCTCAGACTCATCTCAAAAGTTAACGATTTTAACCAATTCACAGAATTCCCCAATTTTCCTGCAAAAAGAGAAATTGCTGGATAAACTCAGCAGCTCTGGCAGAGAACGTAGAGTTAATATTTCGAGTCCAGACCTGATGGGACCTAGGGAACAGTTAGTACATATACGGACAGGGGAGTAAGGGGAAGGAGTCAATGATAGATGGAAATGGGGCCCACAGAGAAAAATATTGGACAAAGGACTGAGTCAGGTTCACCTTCGGGGAACAAGTAGCAGCTTATAGGGACCATCAGTGGCTGACAATGTGTTGTTTGTGGTAGCAGTCTATGTGATAACAAAGCCTGGTGTGTGAAGGTTGGTACAAGAACATGGGAGAAGGTGCCTCGGGCCCTAAAATTATTGGACTCGATATTGAGCTCCAGAGGCTCCAGGGTCCCCAAGTGGAAAATGAGGTGTTGTTCTTCCACCTTGTGCTGAGTTTCGCTGGAACACTGCAGCAAGCCTGAGACAGATGCTTATCAGGGTTTTTTTCACAAATTACCTGTGTTTATATGTAGAGGTTGACAGAAAGCATGGACCAGTTTCTATGCTGAACAAAGATTACTATTTATCACAAGACTGCAGATTCCAGGTACAGATAAACTATTATGAATTATTGTTGTCTCCCAATTAGTGCCCCTTATAAACTTACCCCAATGGACACACATAGACAGGAATAAATTAGAGGATCAGGAGGAAAGGCTGGGAAGGCAGTTCAATAGTCTCTGTTCACAGGGATTACTGAGGTATTCATTTTGATTTTTCAGACACACTGTTCCTGGATTCTCCTTGTCTAGATACTTACATTTGTTTGCAGAAGGTATGGAACAGCTACTTCAGGCTTAAGAAGGCCCAGGCTTAGTGTCTAAGAATCAGAGTTCACAGCAACTGCTCAGGCTTCAGGAGGGTTTCTTTTTACTGCAGAGAAAAAAGACAGCTTCTAGCTTTACAGAGATCTGACAGCCTCTCACAAATGCTCACACTCTTAAGTTGTTCAGCTCCCTGGGAGCCAATCATATTGCTGTTGGCAGGCAGAAGGTTTTTGTCACTGATGACAGATCATTGGTCCACAGACCAATCAGCGACTTGTTGCCGGCCGAATATCCATTGTACGCACATTCACCAAAGTCAGCTCATCTGCAGACCTTGACCCACAGGATAGCAGTGAGTGTCAGGTTACTTGCTTTTTAAAAGTATAGAAATTCAACAACAATCCATTGTTTTTATGTCAGTTCTTTTACTATTTCAGTAATGGATCTGAAATACTGGCAATAAAATACATGGTCTTTATAACACAGTGTTCCTGTTGTACACTACCTTCTTGCCAATCCAAAATCGATGATCTTCACCTGATTACCATTATGGTCCACACACAAAATATTTTCTGGCTATCGAGACAGAACAGAAATGACAACTTCAATCAATGTTACAAATCCACGTCGAATTTATTAGACAATTACACGGAGGGGCGCAGGATATATCAGCGTGACAGAGTGAGGGGCGCAGGATATATCAGCGTGACAGAGTGAGGGGTGCAGGATATATCAGCGTGACAGAGTGAGGGGTGCAGGATACATGAACATGATAGAGTGAGGGGCGCAGGATACATGAACATGATAGAGTGAGGGGCGCAGGATATATCAACGTGATAGAGTGAGGGGCGCAGGATATATCAGCGTGATTGAGTGAGGGGGACGGGATACATCAGCGTGATAGAGTGAGGGGGGCAGGATATATGAGCGTGATAGAGTGAGAGGCGCAGGGTATATGAGCGTGATAGAGTGAGAGGCGCAGGGTATATGAGCGTGACAGAGTGATAGGCGCAGGATAGATGAGCACGAAAGAGTGAAGGGCGCAGGGCATACGAGCGTGATAGAGTGAGAGGTGCAGGATACATCAACATGATAGAGTGAGGGGCGCAGAATATGTGAGCGTGAAAGAGTGAGGGGCGCAGGATATATGAGCGTGATAGAGTGAGGGGCGCATGATATATGAGCCTGATAGAGCGAGGGGGGCAGGATACATGAGCGCGAAAGAGTGAGGGGTGCAGGGTATATGAGCGTGATAGAGTGAGGGGCACAGGATACGTGAGCGTGAAAGAGTGAGGGGCGTAGGATATATGAGCGCGTGACAGAGTGAGGGGCACAGGATATATGAGCGTGATAGAGTGAGGGACGCAGGATATATCAGTGTGATAGAGTGAGGGGTGCAGGATATATCAGCGTGATGGAGTGAGGGACGCAGGATATATCAACGTGATAGAGTGAGGGGTGCAGGATACATCAACGTGATAGAGTGAGGGGCGCAGGATACATGAGCGTGGAAGAGTGAGGGGCGCAGGATATATGAGCGTGACAGAGGGAGGGGCACAGGATATCTGAGCGCGATAGAGTGAGGGGCGCAGGATATATGAGCGTGATAGAGTGAGGGGTGAAGGATATATCAACGTGATAGAGTGAGGGGCACAGGATATATGAGCATGATAGAGTGGGGGGTGCAGGATATATCAACGTGATATAGTAAGGGTCGCAGGATACATCAGCGTGATAGAGTGAGGGTCGCAGGATATATCAGCACTATGGAGTGAGGAACGCAGGATGTATCAACGTGATAGAGTAGGGGGGGAAGGATACATCAACGTGATAGAGTGAGGGGCGCAGGAGATATCAACGTGACAGAGTGAGGGACGCAGGATATATCAGCGTGGTAGAATGAGGGGCACAGGATAAATCAGCGTGATAGAGTGAGGGGCGCAGGATAAATCAGCGTGATAGAGTGAGGGGCGCAGGAGATATCAACGTGATAGAGTGAGGGACGCAGGATATATCAGCGTGATAGAGTGATGGGTGCAGGATATATGAGCGTGAAAGAGTGAGGGGCGCAGGATATATCAGTGTGATAGAGTGAGGGGTGCAGGATATATCAGCGTGATGGAGTGAGGGACGCAGGATATATCAACATGATAGAGTGAGGGGTGCAGAATACATCAACGTGATAGAGTGTGGGGCACAGGATACATGAACGTGATAGAGTGAGGGGTGCAGGATATATCAACGTGATATAGTGAGGGGCGCAGGATACATCAGCGTGATAGAGTGAGGGTCGCAGGATATATCAACATGATAGAGTGAGGGGCGCAGGATACATCAGCGTGATAGAGTGAGGGGCGCTGGATATATGAGCGTGATAGAGTCAGGGGTGAAGGATATATCAACGTGATATAGTGAGGGGCGCAGGATACATCAGCGTGATAGAGTGAGGGTCGCAGGATATATCAGCGTTGTGGAATGAGGAATGCAGGATGTATCAACGTGATAGAGTGAGGGGGGCAGGATACATCAACGTGATAGAGTGTGGGGCACAGGATACATGAACGTGATAGAGTGAGGGGTGCAGGATATATCAACGTGATATAGTGAGGGGCGCAGGATACATCAGCGTGATAGAGTGAGGGTCGCAGGATATATCAGCGTTGTGGAGTGAGGAATGCAGGATGTATCAACGTGATGGAGTGAGGGGTGCAGGATACATCAACGTGATAGAGTGAGGGGTGCAGGATATGTGAGCGTGATAGAGTGAGGGGTGCAGGATATATGAGCGCAATAGAGTGAGTGGCGCAGGATAAATCAGCATGATAGAGTGAGAGCCAAGGATATATGAGTATGATAGAGTGAGGGGCGCAGGATATATGAGCGCGATAGAGTGAGGAGCACAGGATATATGAGCGTGATAGAGTGAGGGGCGCAGGATATATGAGCGTGATGGAGTGAGAGATGAAGGATATATCAACGTGATAGACTGAGGGGCGCAGGATATATCAGCGTGATGGAGTGAGAGGTGAAGGATATATCAGCGTGATAGAGTGAGGGGTGCAGTAGATATCAACGTGATGGAGTGAGGGGCGCAGGATACATCAGCGTGACAGAGTGAGCGGTGAAGGATATATCAACGTGATAGAGTGAGGGGTGCAGGATATATCAGCGTTATGGAGTGAGGGGTGCAGGATATGTGAACGTGACAGAGTGAGGAGTGCAGGATATATCAGCGTGATAGAGTATGGGGCGCTGGATATATGATTGTGATAGGTGCATGGAATATCAATGTATAACAGTGAGGGGTGCGGGGTTTAGCAGTTTGTTACAGTGAGGGGTGTGGGGTATATTGGAGTGTTACAGTGAGGGGTGCGGTGTATATCAGTGTGTTTCAGTGTGTGCTGTGGGGTATATCGGTGTGTTACAGTGAGGGGTGTTTGGTATATCGGTGTGTTACAGTGAGGGGTGTGGGTTATATCCGAGTGTTACAGTGAGGGGTGTGGGGTATGTCGGTGTGTAACAGTGAGGTGTGTGGGGTTTAACTGAGAGTTACAGTGAGGGGTTTCGTTATAACCGAGTGTTACAGTGAGGGGTGTGGGGTATATCGGTGTATTACAGTGAGGGATGTGGGGTATATCGGTGTGTAACATGAGCGGTGTGGGGTATATCGGTGTGTTAAAGTGAGGGGTGTGGGGTATATCAGTGCGTTACAGTGAGGGGTGTGGGGTTTATCAGTGTGTTACAGTGAGGGGAGTGGGGTATATCGGTGTGTTACAGTGAGGGGTGTCGGGTATATCAGTGTGTTAAAGTGAGGGGTGTGGGGTATATAGGTGTGTTACAGTGAGGGGTGTGGGGTATATCGGTGTGTTACAGTATGAGGTGTGGGATATAACCGAGTGTTACAGTGAGGGGTGTGGTGTATATCGGTGTGTTACAGTGAGGGGTGTGGTGTATATCGGTGTGTTACAGTGAGGGGTGTGGGATATAACCGAGTGTTACAGTGAGGGGTGTGGGGTATATCGGTGTGTTACAGTGAGGGGTGTGGGATATAACCGAGTGTTACAGTGAGGGGTGTGGGGTATATCGGTGTGTTACAGTGAGGGGTGTGGGGGTTATGTCGGTCTGTTACAGTGAGGGGTGTGGGGTATATCGGTGTGTTACAGTGAGGGGTGTGGGGTATATCGGTGTGTTATAGTGAGGGGTGTGGGGTATATCGGTGTGTTACAGCGAGGGGTGTGGGGTATGTCGGTGTGTTATAGTGAGGGGTGTGGGGTATGTCGGTGTGTTATAGTGAGGGGTGTGGGGTATATCGGTGTGTTATAGTGAGGGGTGTGGGGTATATCGGTGTGTTACAGTGAGGGGTGTGGGGTATATCGGTGTGTTACAGTGAGGGGTGTGGGGTGTATCGGTGTGTTACAGTGAGGGGTGTGGGGTGTATCGGTGTGTTATAGTGAGGGGTGTGGGGTATGTCGGTGTGTTACAGTGAGGGGTGCGGTGTATATCAGACTGATACAGTGAGGACTGTGAGGTATATGAGAGTGTTAAAGTGAGGGGTTAAGAGTTTGTCAGGATGATGTATGGTAATAATTGCAAAGACACAGCTTTGGTGTTATAAATGTTGCTGGCGTTTGCCCTGGCCAGTGGAAACACTGAGTGCTGGGTGTAGGGAACACAATTTGAACCCTGCCTCCCTTGGCTGTGTGCACCAACGCACTGCTGGTCCCTGTACACTTTACCTTTAGGTCTAGGTGTAGCACATACATGTTGTGCATGTAATGTACACCCTGACAGATCTGCTTCACATACACCATTGCGTCGAGCTCTGTCAGACTGTAGTTTTCATCCACAATCCTCTCAAAGAGCTCTCCACCTTCCACACTGCAAGGAAAACACGCAGTGTCAGAATAAAAACCAAAGGAACTGCGAATGCGGTAAATCAGGAGCAAAGTTGCTGGAAAAGCTCAGCAGGTTTGGCAGCATCTGTGGAGGAGAGAACAGTTAACATTTCGGGTCCAGTGACCCTTCGTCAGAGCTGATGGTGGCTGGGAAAACGTCAGTTTATATGCAGTAAATAGGGAGGTGGGTGGGGTAGGGAGTAAACGATAAGATAGAGCCCCGAAGAGTGAGAAAGACAGTTGGACAGACAAAGGAGTTGCTAACGATTAGAATGGGAGGGTGAATAGATGTTAAATGAGGACTGTTAGTGACTAACAACAGGGGGTGTGGAGTGGCAGGCTGTGTGTGTGTGGAATGGGGGGGCAGCAGGAGCATGGGAGAGTTTAGGCCCTAAAATTATTAAACTCAGTATTGAGACCCGAAGCTGTAGAGTCCCCAAGCAGAAAATGAGGTGTTGTTCCTTCAGCCTGCATTGATCTTCGCTGGAACACTGCGGCAAGCCTGCGACAGAGATGTTGGCCAGGGGGCAGGGTGGTGCATTGAAGTGGCAGGCAACAGGTAGCTCAGGGTCTTTTTTGTGAGCGGAACGTAGATGTTCTGCGAAGCAGTTGCCAAGCCTACACCTTGTTTCCCCAATGTAGAGGAGACCACATTGTGAGCAGCGAATGCAGTAGACTAGATTCTTGGAAGTGCAGGTGAAGCGTTGCTTCGCCTGAAGGCTATGTTTGGGCCCTTGGATACCGGGGAGGGAGGAGGTAAATAGGCAGGTGTTGCAGCTTCGCCAGTGACAGGGGAAGGTGATGTAGGGCTGTGGGGAGGTGTTGGGGGTGAAGGACGTGTGGATCAGGGTGTCCCAGAGCAAATGGTCCCTGTGGAAGGCGGACAAGGGAGGGGAGGGGAATATGTGTCTGGTGGTGGTATCTTGCTGGACGTGGTGGAAATGGCATCTGATGATCAGTGTCAGAATACTGCCATCCTCCTGCATGGCACAGACCAGTTCAGTCCCAAGTGGCACCTTTTTTAGATAGACTGCTGGGTCTGAGAGAGTGAGGGGCTGAGATATGCCCACTTTCACAGCGTAGACTGTTTGGTGGGGCTCTGCCTGTGATTGAAAACACTGGAAAAACATTGGCATGTACCTATTCTGAGTGAGAACATGTCTGAGAGAGCGCACAAGGCAATTTCATTCATTACACTCATTGGGGACCAGGACTGCCTTGCACAAAGCTCAGCACAGGGAATATGATTAATTAGATCGCTGTACCCAAAGATCTGGCGCAGACATAACAGGCCAAAGGAGGAAATAATTCTTCTTAAAGATTCCTGTGTCCTCAGAACCAGTGATCTCACAGGCACTGTAATGAACACACACACTCACACTGATACAAATGAAACCACACTCACACACACTGTCACACCCTCACTGATACAGCTATAGTCACACTCAGACACGGTCTCATACAGATTCACTGTCACACACTCACTGACGCAGATGTAGACACACACACACACGCACACGCACACACACGCACACACACGCACAGGACATTAATACTCACTACTCCATCATGAGAATCATCTCACTCCTGGTCTCAAAGGCATCATAGAGTTGAATGAGATTGACATGGTTCAGCAAATTCATCACCTGTACTTCATTGGTGATACTCTCCTAGAGAGAAACAAACAGACAATTTCACAATTTCTCCCTATTTATTCCAGTTCCCTCCCCCCATCCCCCTCTCTGATGAAGGGTCTAGGCCCGAAACGTCAGCTTTTGTGCTCCTGAGATGCTGCTTGGCCTGCTGTGTTCATCCAGCCTCACATTCTATTATCTTGGAATCTCCAGCATCTGCAGTTCCCATTATCTCTGAGACAATTTCACAGGGTCATGTTCCTAACTGGCTGATGGGAGAGAAAGAGAGAGAGAGAGTGAGAGAGAGACAGAGATCAGGGAGGGGGGTTCCTTCTCCCAGGCCCTGAATGACATGGCCAATGGTGAGCCTGTTGGTGCAAAGAAGATGCAAAGATCGGGTAATTGAGGAATCTCAGTGATGAGAAATAAAAACCCAATGTTGTCCCTAAGGTTTGAATGGGAGGGTGAGAATCTGGTGTGAGTGATCAGGGCCCTACTTGTATGTGTGTTACTTCCCGTTATCACCTAACCTTGCATCTTCAAAATGCAGGCTGCTACATCCCCAGTCATCCCATTGTGAGTGGGAGCTGGTAACGCTCGGCTCCTGGTGGCCTGCATCTTACTCGGGTAAGCATCTTGCCCAGCAGCCCCTGGACTCTCAGGGCATGCCATAAGGGTGCCAACTGTCTACATCCTTGGTCCATCGTGGTTGGCTTCCAGCTTCACCACATCACCACGGCATATTTCTGACGCTGCGTTTGGAATACAGGTCACCACTCTAATCCTGCACTCGAGACAGCACCAATACCTCTCATTGTAATCTCGCTGCCAGGCCACTTTGTACACAGGGTCAGGCTCATATATCACCGCAGGGGACATCTCAAGGCTTTGAGCTTGCTGGCTTAGCAACCTCTCCCCTAGCACTTATCGGGCATCCCAGGTATCTTGCCACGCCTCGCCTCTTACACTCTGCTGCCTCATTGAGAATGTCCAGGCTCCTCCCAGTACAGCTGTCTTATTTTGTTTTTGTCAAAGGCTACTGGCCTGTTGTGTGTACCTGCAACGATCAGTTGAGGGAAGTGGTGGCCATAACAGTGTAGAGCACTGTGTTACGTCAATGTCTTACCTGCAGTGTGGGTCACAATGTGCGAAAAATACTTGGCGCACTCCGAAAGCCTAAGAGCAGTAGGCCTCAGGTGGTCAAGGGGTCAATGTTCAGTCCAGCAAGGGTGAAGTGGCACAGCGAGTCAGTATCAATCCTGGGGCTTGGTCACAGCCGCAGGGCAGTAGGGTGGTCAGTGTAAGGAGTACCCTCCCTCAGGGCATTGTGGGTCAACCTACAACACATGGACTGCAGTGGTTCAAGAATCCAGCTCATCATTAGCTTCTCAAGGGCAGCTAGGGACGGGCAATAAATGCTGAACCAACTAGAACTGCCACTTCCCACCAGTGAATGGAATAAAATTACAGTCCAGGCAGTGGGCCACAACCAGCCCTACAGGTCCATAGCAACCCATCTGGACTAGGGTTAGGGTTAGGGTTAGGGTTAGGGTTAGGGCTAGGGCCAGGGTCAGGGTCAGGGTCAGGGCTAGCATCAGGATCAGGATTAGGGTCAGGGTTAGGGCTAGGGTTCAGGTCAGGATCAGTGTTAGGGTTAGGGTTAAGGTTAGGGCCAGGGCCAGGGTCAGGGTCAGGGCTAGCATCAGGGTCAGGATCAGGGTCAGGGTTAGGGTCAGGATCAGTGTTAGGGTTAGGGTTAGGGTCAGGATCACAGTTAGGGTTAAGATCAGGGTTAGGGTTAGTGTTAGGGCTAGGGTTAGGGTCAGGATTAGGATTAGGGTTGGGGTTAGGATCAGGGTTGGGGTTAGGGTTAGGTTCACGGTCAGGGTCAGGGTCAGGGATAGGGTCAGGGTCAGGGTTAGGGGAAGGGTTAGGGATATTGTTCGGGTCAATCTGGGGATTTGTGCTCTGTCAGGGAGATGCAACGAGGTCAGACAGGGATCCGATCAGTCACTGTTTGGGATCGTTTCCAAGTCAGGCACGAGGGATGAGCCATGATCAGCCCTGGAGTACTGCTCAGTGAAAGGCAAGGGTGTTCCTGGGGCTTTATCGGGACGGTGGGGAGCTGAATGCTGGAGGTGGGAGGCAATGCGCTGGGTGGCCAGGAGATAATAATTGTGAGAAGGGAAACTCAACAAATATGGGAGTGGGCAACAGAGCCTCAAGGGTCAGGGGATGCTGTAGGTCGCTGGCATTGCTTCACACCTCATTGGCATCAATAGGGACCAGTGTGTACCTCTGCCTGGCACGGCTGAGCTGTAGGAGGAACAGCTGAGCAGTTCAACTATGGAGCTGTGTGGGGAGTATGAGGCCTTTGGCGGGGGTGGGGGGGGGGGGTGCAGCAACAGGCAGAAAAGAACGTAAATTTTCCGGGTCATTTCAATCACCAGGCGGCTCACTCCATGAAGTGCTACTTCGAACAGAATAGAAATTTATTGTCACATTTACTTTTACATGAAAAATACAGAGAAAAATTTTATAAGTTGACACGCTGCAGCACCGACATCAGTGAGAGCCACACATAATGATAATTAAAATGTCAAATTCAATTCACAGCTCCTGGCCTTCGGTAAAGCCAATTAAGAAATGAAAGAATATCCTAATTATGCAGTCGGGATGAGAGAGGGAGAGAGAGAGAGAGAGAGAGAGGCAGAAGGAGAGAGATTGAATACAGTCAAGGAGATACAGACGGAATAGAGAGAGTGAGGCAGAGAGAGGAAGGGTCAAGGAAAGACAGAGAGACGCTGAGAGAGAAAAAGAGAGAGGGAGGGAAATACAGAAAGAGAAAGAGAGACAGTGCTAATACAGAGTCAGGCAGAGAGAGGGTGGGAGAGAAAGAGAGGAAAGTGAGAAACAGAGAGGGAGAAAGATAGAGAGACTTGAGAGAGAGGGTGGGAGAGAAAGAGAGAGGGAGACAGAGAGAGGAAAGTGAGAGACAGAGAGGGAGAAAGAGAGCGAGACGGAGAGAGAGGGGTAGAGAGAGAGAGACAGATAGGGAGAGAGAGAGACAGAGAGGGAGAAAGAGAGAGAGTGAATACAGAGTCAGAGAGAGAAAGAGACAGAGAGAAAGGTTAGAGATACTGGATAGAGAGAAATGGTTTGAATGTGGAGTGGAGTGTGAAATGATGATGAGGGGAACGCGATTGTGGCTCTGAGAGGGAGGGTAGGTGTGAGGGTAAGGCTCTGTTCAATGGGATAGACAGAGCTGAGGGCCTGCCACCCAATGCATGGGGACTGGGAGAGGCTGAGGAAGAGGAGGGTGGGGGTGTGGGGTTTCGGGGAGGGAGGTGGGGTGTGAAATGCTCAGTGGGAACCAGGGGGGCACTTTGGAAGTTTCACTGTGATGAGAGATAGCACAGGGCCCCAGTGCAACGAAGAGGAATGCTTACACATAGCGGGTTGTGGCTGGAACACAATATCGGATTGGGTAACGGGCTCCCACTCAACAGAAACTTCCAGAAAAGGCAGGCGTCAGGAGCTGTGGGATGGAGGCGGGTTGGGGGGGTGGGGGTGCACGGGGGAGTGTAATGGGTGTAAACAGAGAGGTCTTTCAGTGAGGCCAGCAGCAGGCTCAATGGCTGAATGGCCTGCTCCTCAGCTCGGGGATTGTGTAGCTGCAGAGGCTTGGAATGGAAGTGGGGGGAGCTCCTGGGGTTGAAACTGGGAACGCCGCTTGGGAATGCAATGGAGGACAGGACACAATGCAAGGGACTCAGTCACAAACGATCACGTATTCTGAACAACAGTCACCCACCAGGAAATTCATGGACAGTATCTGAAGAAACACTTCATGGAAAGCAAATTGGAGCAAAATGAAGCAGGATGGACATGCAGGGATCTTTTTACTAGAATCCCTGCGGTGTGGAAACAGGTCATTTGGCTCAACACGTCCACACCGACCCTCAGAGCATCCATTCAGACTCATCCACCTATAACCCACCTAATCTACACCTCCCTGAACACGATGAGCAATTTAGCATGGCCAATCCACCTACCCTGCACATCTTTAGACTGTGGGAGGAAACCGGAGCACCCGTAGGAAACCCACTCAGACACAGGGAGAACGTGCAAACTCCACACAGACAGTCGCCTGAGGCTGGAATCGAACCGGGGTCCCTGGTGCTGAGAGACAGCAGTGTTAACCACTGAGACCCTGTGCTCAGGGAGATTGTCCCCGTTCAGAGCGGTGCATAGCAGAGACTTCAGAAGCATATCGCGGGGAAACCACGTGTTTGACGCTGTTAATAACATCCAACACGGAGTGTAGATCAACCCTATCGCGTGCAGGATGGAGGGTGAAACAGCAGGGATGGAACAGTTATGACTTCAATGATAGATATATAACATCCAGGCTTTACCTTTTCTTTGGCAGATCGCACTTTAATTATTTTCATGGCGAGCTGGAGCCCAGAGGATCGCTCTGTGCAACGGTGAACACTGCCAAACCGACCCCTACAAACAACCAGGGACAGAACGATACTCAGCACAAGCACAGCAACTCACGATAACAGGAAATGGCAATAAAGCCCCGTGGAACTGACACTATCCCTCACTGTCACACACTGACACTATCCCTCACTGTTACACACCGACACTAACCCTCACTGTCACACACTGACACTATCCCTCACTGTCACACACTGACACTATCCCTCACTGTTACACACTGACACTAACACTCACTATCACACACTGACACTATCCCTCACTGTCACACACTGACACTATCCCTCACTGTCACACACTGACACTAACACTCACTGTTACACACTGACATTAACACTCACTGTCACACACTGACACTATCCCTCACTGTTACACACTGACACTAACACTCACTGTCACACACTGACACTAACCCTCACTGTTACACACTGACATTAACACTCACTGTCACACACTGACACTATCCCTCACTGTTACACACTGACACTAACACTCACTGTTACACACTGACATTAACACTCACTGTCACACACTGACACTATCCCTCACTGTTACACACTGACACTAACCCTCACTGTCACACACTGACACTAACCCTCACTGTTACACACTGACAATACCCCTCGCTGTCACACACTGACACTAACACTCACTGTTACACACTGACACTATCCCTCACTGTCACACACTAACACTAACCCTCACTGTCACACACTGACACTACCCCTCGCTGTTACACACCGACACTATCCCTCACTGTTACACACTGACACTAACACTCACTGTTACACACTGACACTAACACTCACTGTTACACACCGACACTATCCCTCACTGTTACACACTGACACTAACCCTCACTGTCACACACTGACACTATCCCTCACTGTTACACACTGACACTAACCCTCACTGTTACACACTGACACTATCCCTCGCTGTTACACACTGACACTAACCCTCACTGTCACACACTGACACTATCCCTCACTGTTACACACCGACACTATCCCTCACTGTCACACACTGACACTAACCCTCACTGTTACACACTGACACTATCCCTCGCTGTTACACACCGACACTATCCCTCGCTGTCACACACTGACACTAACACTCACTGTCACACACTGAAACTAACCCTCACTGTCACACACTGACAATACCCCTCACTGTTACACACTGACACTATCCCTCGCTGTTACACACCGACACTATCCCTCGCTGTTACACACTGACACTATCCCTCACCATAACACACTGACACTATCCCTCACTGTCACACACTGACACTATCCCTCGCTGTTACACACTGACACTAACCCTCACTGTTACACACTGACACTAACATTCACTGTTACACACTGACACTAACCCTCACTGTCACACACTGACACTATCCCTCACTGTCACACACTGACACTATCCCTCACTGTTACACACTGACACTAACACTCACTGTTACACACTGACACTAACCCTCACTGTCACACACTGACACTATCCCTCACTGTCACACACTGACACTATCCCTCACTGTTACACACTGACACTATCCCTCGCTGTTACACACTGACACTAACCCTCACTGTTACACACTGACACTAACACTCACTGTTACACACTGACACTAACCCTCACTGTCACACACTGACACTATCCCTCACTGTCACACACTGACACTATCCCTCACTGTTACACACTGACACTAACACTCACTGTTACACACTGACACTAACCCTCACTGTCACACACTGACACTAACCCTCGCTGTTACACACTGACACTATCCCTCGCTGTTACACACTAACACTAATCCTCACTGTTACACACTGACACTAACACTCACTGTTACACACCGACACTATCCCTCACTGTTACACACTGACACTAACCCTCACTGTCACACACTGACACTATCCCTCACTGTTACACACTGACACTAACACTCACTGTTACACACTGACACTAACCCTCACTGTCACACACTGACACTATCCCTCACTGTCACACACTGACACTAACCCTCACTGTTACACACTGACACTATCCCTCGCTGTTACACACTGACACTAACCCTCACTGTTACACACCGACACTATCCCTCACTGTCACACACTGACACTAACCCTCACTGTTACACACTGACACTATCCCTCGCTGTTACACACTGACACTATCCCTCACTGTCACACACTGACACTAACCCTCACTGTCACACACTGACACTATCCCTCGCTGTTACACACTGACACTATCCCTCACCATAACACACTGACACTATCCCTCACCATTACACACTGACACTAACACTCACTGTTACACACTGACACTACTGCTCACTGTCACACACTGACACTAACACTCACTGTTACACACTGACACTATCCCTCACTGTCACACACTGACACTAACCCTCACTGTCACACACCGACACTATCCCTCACTGTCACACACTGACACTAACCCTCACTGTCACACACTGACACTATCCCTCACTGTTACACACTGACACTATCCCTCACTGTCACACACTGACACTATCCCTCACTGTTACACACTGACACTATCCCTCACTGTCACACACCGACACTATCCCTCACTGTTACACACTGACACTATCCCTCACTGTCACACACCGACACTATCCCTCACTGTTACACACTGACACTAACCCTCACTGTCACACACTGACACTAACACTCACTGTTACACACTGACACTATCCCTCACTGTCACACACTGACACTAACCCTCACTGTCACACACTGACACTATCCCTCACTGTTACACACTGACACTATCCCTCGCTGTTACACACTGACACTATCCCTCACTGTCACACACTGACACTAACCCTCACTGTCACACACTGACACTAACCCTCACTGTTACACACTGACACTATCCCTCGCTGTTACACACTGACACTATCCCTCACCATAACACACTGACACTATCCCTCACTGTCACACACTGACACTATCCCTCACTGTCACACACTGACACTAACACTCACTGTCACACACTGAAACTAACCCTCACTGTCACACACTGACAATACCCCTCACTGTTACACACTGACACTATCCCTCGCTGTTACACACCGACACTATCCCTCGCTGTTACACACTGACACTATCCCTCACCATAACACACTGACACTATCCCTCACTGTCACACACTGACACTATCCCTCGCTGTTACACACTGACACTAACCCTCACTGTTACACACTGACACTAACCCTCACTGTCACACACTGACACTATCCCTCACTGTCACACACTGACACTATCCCTCACTGTTACACACTGACACTAACACTCACTGTTACACACTGACACTAACCCTCACTGTCACACACTGACACTATCCCTCACTGTCACACACTGACACTATCCCTCACTGTTACACACTGACACTATCCCTCGCTGTTACACACTGACACTAACCCTCACTGTTACACACTGACACTAACACTCACTGTTACACACTGACACTAACCCTCACTGTCACACACTGACACTAACCCTCGCTGTTACACACTGACACTATCCCTCGCTGTTACACACTAACACTAATCCTCACTGTTACACACTGACACTAACACTCACTGTTACACACCGACACTATCCCTCACTGTTACACACTGACACTAACCCTCACTGTCACACACTGACACTATCCCTCACTGTTACACACTGACACTAACACTCACTGTTACACACTGACACTAACCCTCACTGTCACACACTGACACTATCCCTCACTGTCACACACTGACACTAACCCTCACTGTTACACACTGACACTATCCCTCGCTGTTACACACTGACACTAACCCTCACTGTTACACACCGACACTATCCCTCAATGTCACACACTGACACTAACCCTCACTGTCACACACTGACACTAACACTCACTGTTACACACTGACACTATCCCTCGCTGTTACACACTGACACTATCCCTCACTGTCACACACTGACACTAACCCTCACTGTCACACACTGACACTATCCCTCGCTGTTACACACTGACACTATCCCTCACCATAACACACTGACACTATCCCTCACCATTACACACTGACACTAACACTCACTGTTACACACTGACACTACTGCTCACTGTCACACACTGACACTAACACTCACTGTTACACACTGACACTATCCCTCACTGTCACACACTGACACTAACCCTCACTGTCACACACCGACACTATCCCTCACTGTCAGACACTGACACTATCCCTCACTGTCACACACTGACACTAACCCTCACTGTCACACACTGACACTATCCCTCACTGTTACACACTGACACTATCCCTCACTGTCACACACTGACACTATCCCTCACTGTTACACACTGACACTATCCCTCACTGTCACACACCGACACTATCCCTCACTGTTACACACTGACACTATCCCTCACTGTCACACACCGACACTATCCCTCACTGTTACACACTGACACTAACACTCACTGTTACACACTGACACTAACCCTCACTGTCACACACTGACACTATCCCTCACTGTCACACACTGACACTATCCCTCACTGTTACACACTGACACTATCCCTCGCTGTTACACACTGACACTAACCCTCACTGTTACACACTGACACTAACCCTCACTGTCACACACTGACACTATCCCTCACTGTCACACACTGACACTATCCCTCACTGTTACACACTGACACTAACACTCACTGTTACACACTGACACTAACCCTCACTGTCACACACTGACACTAACCCTCGCTGTTACACACTGACACTATCCCTCGCTGTTACACACTAACACTAATCCTCACTGTTACACACTGACACTAACACTCACTGTTACACACCGACACTATCCCTCACTGTTACACACTGACACTAACACTCACTGTTACACACTGACACTAACCCTCACTGTCACACACTGACACTATCCCTCACTGTCACACACTGACACTAACCCTCACTGTTACACACTGACACTATCCCTCGCTGTTACACACTGACACTAACCCTCACTGTTCCACACCGACACTATCCCTCACTGTCACACACTGACACTAACCCTCACTGTTACACACTGACACTATCCCTCGCTGTTACACACTGACACTATCCCTCACTGTCACACACTGACACTAACCCTCACTGTCACACACTGACACTATCCCTCGCTGTTACACACTGACACTATCCCTCACCATAACACACTGACACTATCCCTCACCATTACACACTGACACTAACACTCACTGTTACACACTGACACTACTGCTCACTGTCACACACTGACACTAACACTCACTGTTACACACTGACACTATCCCTCACTGTCACACACTGACACTAACCCTCACTGTCACACACCGACACTATCCCTCACTGTCAGACACTGACACTATCCCTCACTGTCACACACTGACACTAACCCTCACTGTCACACACTGACACTATCCCTCACTGTTACACACTGACACTATCCCTCACTGTCACACACTGACACTATCCCTCACTGTTACACACTGACACTATCCCTCACTGTCACACACCGACACTATCCCTCACTGTTACACACTGACACTATCCCTCACTGTCACACACCGACACTATCCCTCACTGTTACACACTGACACTAACCCTCACTGTCACACACTGACACTAACACTCACTGTTACACACTGACACTATCCCTCACTGTCACACACTGACACTAACCCTCACTGTCACACACTGACACTATCCCTCACTGTTACACACTGACACTATCCCTCGCTGTTACACACTGACACTATCCCTCACTGTCACACACTGACACTAACCCTCACTGTCACACACTGACACTAACCCTCACTGTTACACACTGACACTATCCCTCGCTGTTACACACTGACACTATCCCTCACCATAACACACTGACACTATCCCTCACTGTCACAGACTGACACTATCCCTCGCTGTTACACACTGACACTAACCCTCACTGTTACACACTGACACTAACACTCACTGTCACACACTGACACTATCCCTCGCTGTTACGCACTGACACTATCCCTCGCTGTTACACACTGACACTAAACCTCACTGTCACACACTGACACTAACCCTCGCTGTTACACACTGACAGTATCCCTCACCATAACACACTGACACTAAACCTCACTGTCACACACTGACACTATCCCTCACTGGCACACACTGACACTATCCCTCGCTGTTACACACTGACACTATCCCTCACTGTTACACACTGACACTATCCCTCGCCATAACACACTGACACTATCCCTCACTGTCACACACTGACACTATCCCTCACTGTTACACACTGACACTAACCCTCACTGTCACACACTGACACTATCCCTCACTGTTACACACTGACACTATCCCTCGCTGTTACACACTGACACTAAACCTCACTGTCACACACTGACACTAACCCTCGCTGTTACACACTGACACTAACCCTCACTGTCACACACTGACACTATCCCTCGCTGTTACACACTGACACTAAACCTCACTGTCACACACTGACACTAACCCTCGCTGTTACACACTGACACTAACCCTCACTGTTACACACTGACACTATCCCTCGCTGTTACACACTGACACTATCCCTCACCATAACACACTGACACTAACCCTCGCTGTTACACACTGACACTATCCCTCACTGTCACACACTGACACTAACCCTCACTGTCACACACTGACACTATCCCTCACTGTCACACACTGACACTAACACTCACTGTTACACACTGACACTATCCCTCACTGTTACACACTGACACTAACCCTCACTGTCACACACTGACACTATCCCTCACTGTCACACACTGACACTAACCCTCACTGTCACACACTGACACTATCCCTCACTGTTACACACTGACACTATCCCTCACTGTCACACACTGACACTATCCCTCGCTGTTACACACTGACACTATCCCTCACTGTTACACACTGACACTAACCCTCACTGTCACACACTGACACTATCCCTCACTGTTACACACTGACACTATCCCTCACTGTCACACACTGACACTAACACTCACTGTTACACACTGACACTATCCCTCACTGTTACACACTGACACTAACCCTCACTGTCACACACTGACACTATCCCTCACTGTCACACACTGACACTAACCCTCACTGTCACACACTGACACTATCCCTCACTGTCACACACTGACACTAACCCTCACTGTCATACACTGACACTATCCCTCACTGTTACACACTGACACTATCCCTCACTGTCACACACTGACACTATCCCTCACTGTTACACACTGACACTATCCCTCACTGTCACACACTGACACTATCCCTCGCTGTTACACACTGACACTATCCCTCACTGTCACACACTGACACTATCCCTCGCTGTTACACACTGACACTAACCCTCACTGTCACACACTGACACTATCCCTCACTGTTACACACTGACACTATCCCTCGCTGTCACACACTGACACTATCCCTCACTGTCAGACACTGACACTATCCCTCGCTGTCACACACTGACACTATCCCTCACTGTCACACACTGACACTAACACTCACTGTCACACACTGACACTATCCCTCACTGTTACACACTGACACTATCCCTCACCATAACACACTGACACTATCCCTCGCTGTTACACACTGACACTATCCCTCGCTGTCACACACTGACACTATCCCTCACTGTTACACACTGACACTATCCCTCGCTGTCACACACTGACACTAACACTCACTGTTACACACTGACACTATCCCTCACTGTCACACACTGACACTAACCCTCACTGTCACACACTGACACTAAACCTCACTGTCACACACTGACACTAACCCTCACTGTCACACACTGACACTATCCCTCACTGTCACACACTGACACTAAACCTCACTGTTACACACTGACACTAACACTCACTGTTACACACTGACACTAACCCTCACTGTCACACACTGACACTATCCCTCACTGTCACACACTGATACTAACCCTCACTGTTACACACAGACACTATCCCTCGCTGTCACACACAGACACTATCCCTCACTGTCAGACACTGACACTAACACTCACTGTTGCACACTGACACTAACACTCACTGTTGCACACTGACACTATCCCTCACTGTCACACACTGATACTAACACTCACTGTTACACACTGACACTATCCCTCACTGTCACACACCGACACTAACCCTCACTGTCACACACTGACATTAACACTCACTGTCACCCACTGACACTATCCCTCACTGTCACACACTGACACTAACACTCACTGTCACACACTGACACTATCCCTCACTGTTACACACTGACACTATCCCTCACTGTTACACACTGACACTATCCCTCACCATAACACACTGTCACTATCCCTCGCTGTTACACACTGACACTATCCCTCACTGTCACACACTGACACTATCCCTCACTGTTACACACTGACACTATCCCTCGCTGTCACACACTGACACTAACACTCACTGTTACACACTGACACTATCCCTCACTGTCACACACTGACACTAACCCTCACTGTCACACACTGACACTAAACCTCACTGTCACACACTGACACTAACCCTCACTGTCACACACTGACACTATCCCTCACTGTCACACACTGACACTAAACCTCACTGTTACACACTGACACTAACACTCACTGTTACACACTGACACTAACCCTCACTGTCACACACTGACACTAACCCTCACTGTCACACACTGACACTATCCCTCACTGTCACACACTGATACTAACCCTCACTGTTACACACAGACACTATCCCTCGCTGTCACACACAGACACTATCCCTCACTGTCAGACACTGACACTAACACTCACTGTTGCACACTGACACTAACACTCACTGTTGCACACTGACACTATCCCTCACTGTCACACACTGATACTAACACTCACTGTTACACACTGACACTATCCCTCACTGTCACACACCGACACTAACCCTCACTGTCACACACTGACATTAACACTCACTGTCACACACTGACACTATCCCTCACTGTCACACACTGACACTAACACTCACTGTTACACACTGACACTAACCCTCACTGTCACACACTGACACTAACCCTCACTGTCACACACTGACACTATCCCTCACTGTCACACACTGATACTAACCCTCACTGTTACACACAGACACTATCCCTCGCTGTCACACACAGACACTATCCCTCACTGTCAGACACTGACACTAACACTCACTGTTGCACACTGACACTAACACTCACTGTTGCACACTGACACTATCCCTCACTGTCACACACTGATACTAACACTCACTGTTACACACTGACACTATCCCTCACTGTCACACACCGACACTAACCCTCACTGTCACACACTGACATTAACACTCACTGTCACACACTGACACTATCCCTCACTGTCACACACTGACACTAACCCTCACTGTCACACACTGACACTAACCCTCACTGTTACACACTGACACTAACCCTCACTGTTACACACTGACACTATCCCTCGGTGTTACACACTGACACTAATCCTCACTGTTACATCCTGACACTAATCCTATTTTCAACATTGTACACTACAGTCTCTCTCTAACCCTGCCTTTTCTCAGTTTTATATGAATGTTCTGTGTGAGTTCTCACATACCCCTCCCTCTCTGTCCGTTCAGCCTCATTCATGTTCACTTTTTGTCTTTTGATCATTTAATTTCTGCCTGTTTTTGTGCCTGTTGCTGCCTTGGTTACGTTTCGCTCTGGCACTTACCCTCCGAGTACCTCGCTGAGGTTATACTGGTAGAAGCTCCTCACTGGTCCTGTTCGAAATGACACACAGCGATGTTCAAACGGAGCGGGTTGTGGTGGTCTGTCATCTGTAGGCAGTACAGGGACAGCGTCACTCATCACCACGGGGCAGTGCTGTTAGCATCTCAGGCAGGACTGTGGTTGGCGGCAGCCCTTGCCTGGCATGAGTTCTGGTGACACCAGTTGCCATTGCTGTGAGCTTCCAGGGAGGTGCCAACTGCTTCTTGTGCAGCAATGATCATTCCCAGGCAGCCACACAACTTCCAAAGGGTGACCCTTCAATCCCTGGGCTTGGCACAATTACAGAGAGAAAACTAACGCCTCCGCAGCACAGGAACAGGCCCCTTCGGCCCACCAATGTTGCCCTAACATGCCACGCTTTGAAAGTACAATCCTTTTGCTTCAATGCTATGTATCCCTCTGTTCTCTGGCTATTCATGTCTGTCTTGATGCCTCGTTCATGTTGTCAT
Source organism: Stegostoma tigrinum (assembly GCF_030684315.1). Taxonomy (NCBI): domain Eukaryota; kingdom Metazoa; phylum Chordata; class Chondrichthyes; order Orectolobiformes; family Stegostomatidae; genus Stegostoma; species Stegostoma tigrinum. Next base: position 57,160,962 of record NC_081372.1, read on the forward strand.
TGAATCTGCCGCCACCACCTCTCCTGGCAGCACCTTCAATGACAATAGTCTTTTAACTCATCAGCACTATCTGCTTCCTGTCCATTGTCCAAGCCTCTATCCCCGCTAATATATCTGAGGAAGGACCTTCTTGCTATTGAGTGAGCCCAGGGAAGATTCCTGGGATGGTAGGACTGGCATACTGGGTCAACTGGCCCTGTACTCACTGGAATTTAGACGGATGAGGGTGGGAATCTCATAGAAACATACAAAATCCTGGTGGAACTGCCCAGACCAGATGTGGGAAAAATGTTCCTGATGTTGGGGAAGTCCAAAACTAGGGGTTACAGACTAAGCATAAGGGGTTAGCCATTCAGGACTGAGATGAGGAAGAATTTCTTCACGCAGAGAGTTGTGATCCTGTGGATTTCTGTCCCACAGGAAGCTGTTGGGGCGAGTTTGTTCGATATTTTCAAGAGGGAGCTGGATGTGGCCCTTGTGGGTAAAGGGACCCTCTGATGAAGGGTCTAGGCCCGAAACGTCAGCTTTTGTGCTCCTGAGATGCTGCTGGGCCTGCTGTGTTCATCCAGCCTCACATTTTATTATCTTGGATTCTCCAGCATCTGCAGTTCCCATTATCAATGCTACATCTACAAGTTCCCTGTTATCCGCTCTATTGACTATGTCCTCCAAAGAAAAAACTCTAAGTGTGTGTCAATGCATTTTCTCTTTCATGCATACAAAACCAATATGCTGCAGGTGTTGGGAATCTGAACTGAAAACAGAAAACACTGGAAAAGCTCAGCATCTGTGGAGAGAGAAACAGAGTTATTGCTTCGAGTCATGACCTTTCACCAGAAACAGTATAGGCTTCGATTGAGAAGCGACAGAGATAGGGAAAGCGGGCAAGCGGAGCTCGGAGACAGGTGTAAGACAGGAGAGATTAAATGGAGAAAAGATTTGACAGTAAGGACTGCAGATGTTGGAAGCCAGAATCAATAGATGTAGAGCTGGAAAAGCACAGCAGGTCAGACAGCATCCGAGGAGCAGGGAAGTCAACGTTTCGGGCTGAAGGGTTTTGACCCAAGCCATTGATTTTCCTGCTCCTCGGCTGCTCTCTGACCTGCTGTACTTTTCCAGTTCCACACCTATTGACTGATCACAGGCAGAGATCATGTGGCAAGCTTAGAAATGCAACTAAACAGCTTGATTTGACCTGTAGATGTGACACTAGTAACCTGGTGTTTAATTCTCTATCTCACTCTAACACTGATCTCTCTGTCCTACAGTGTGCCAGTCAAACACAATGTAAGCTCAGGGATTGGCACCTCATCATCCTGTTGGACATGAAGCCTCTCAGTCTGAATAGCAGATTGAGCCTAATCTAGACAAACATGAGATGCTGCATTTCGGAAAGGCAAATTGGGCAGGACTTATACACTTAATGACAAGCTCCTGGGGAGTGTTGCGGAACAAAGTGACCTTGGAGTGCAGGCCCATAGTTCCTTGAGAGTGGAGTCGCTGGTAGACAGGATAGTGAAGAAGGTACTTGGTATGTTTGCCTTTATTAGTCAGTGCATTGAGTATGGGAGTTGGATTGTCATGCTGCAGCTGTACAGGACATGAGTTCGGCCGCTTTTGGAACACTATGTGCCATTCTGGTCTCCCTGCTGTAGGAAGGATATTATGAAACTTGATAGGGCTCGAAAAAGATTTACAAGGATGTTATCAGGTTTAGAGGGTTTGAGCTATGTGGAGAGGCTGGATAGACTGGGACTATTTTCCTGGAGCATCAGAGGCTGAGGGGTGACCTTATAGAGGTGTATAAAATCACGAGGGGCATGGATAGGGCGAATAGACAAGACCATTTTCCTGGGGTGGGAGAGTCCAAAACTAGAGGGCACAGATTTAAGGTGAGAGGGAAAAGATTTAAAAGGGACCTAAGGAGTAACTTTTTCACACAGAGGGTGGTGCGTGTATGGAATGCGTTGCTGGAGGAAGTGGTGGGGGCTGGTACAATGACAATATTTAAAAGGCATCTGGATGGGTACATGAATAGGAAACATTGAGAGAGATATGGGCCAAATGCTGGGTAACTGGGATTAGGTTTATGTAGGATATCTGGTCAGCATGGATGAGTTGGGCTGAAGGGTCTGTTTCTGTGCTGTATGACTTTACCACTCTGTGACCAATTCCACGCTGTAATCTCTGCCCCGATTCTGCTTCCTCATTCTTTACATGTTTCAGACTTACTCTTGTTTTCATCTTTCCCACTTGCAGCTTCTGGTTTCGATCATTTCTGCCAATCATGCTAACTTCGGACCCATTGCTTGTTTCTTTACTTGTCCCATTGCTCCTCCATTTTGTCGTGCAGTGCCAACTGTTTTGTCAGTGAATTATTCCTGCCTCCTACTCTCAATGTCAACCCTATTAATTCCCATTCCAATCTTGCACGTTTCAGCAGAGTCACCTCTCGTTCACCTACATTTCAAAAAACACCGATCCAATTTAATCAGCAAATCTCATCTGTCATTTCCATGATAATTAGTTCCGTGTGAAACCACGGCCAAGTGTAAACTGGGTTAATCACTAAAGTCAGTCAGCACCTCTCAGCTGCACACTTTTCAAAATCCTTGGCTTCAGAATCCATTCCCTCGTCAGACGGGGAGTCAAACGAAAAAATCTGATGCCCAGCTGACCTGAGGGCAGCATTTGGCCAAACCGCAGTGTAATTGTGGCAGATTGCAGTGGATCACGCCTTTGCATGCTGGTCAGTTAATCTCATCGATTATTACTCAGCCCTAACCATCCCTACAGAGCTGATGGTGAGCTGCTTTCTTGAACCACAACAGTCATTGAGCCAAACAGCACTGAAACAGAGCCTTCAGTCCAACCAGTCCATGCTGACCATAATCCCAAACTAAACTAGCCCCACCTGCCTTCCCCTCGCCCCATCCCTCCAAATGTCTTTTAAACGTTGTAACTGTGTCTGTACCCATCACTTCCTCTGGAAGCTCATTCCAAACATGAATCACTCTGTGTAAAAAAAATTTGCCCTTATGTCTTTTATTAAATCTTTCTCCTAAGTCCTTAAAAATATGCCCCCTCGTCTCAAAATCCCCCATCCTAGGGAACAGGCACCTGGCATTCACCTTATCTATGCTCCTAATGATTTCACAAATCTCTAGCTCCTGCACGCCAGTGGAAAAAAGTCCCAGCCTATCCAGCCTCTCCTCATAACCCAAACCCTCCAATATCCTGGTAAACCTCTTCTGAAGCATCTTCAATTTAGTAACATCCTTCCTATGACAGGGCAAACAGAGCTGCACACAGTACTCCTGAAGAGGCCTCAACAACGTCCTGTACAATCTCACATGACATCCCAACCCTTGACAGAAAGGTCTGAGCAATGAAGGCTAGTGTGTTAAATACCTTCTTAACATCCCCGTGACACAAACGTCAGAGAATTACGCACCTACACCCTGAGGTCCGTCTGTTCTACAACATTACCCAATACCCTACCTTTAACTGAATAACTTTGTTTGTTCTACCAAAATGCAATATCTCACGTATTTCAGATTAAACTCCATCTGCCACCAATGAGATACTTTATACCTTGCCAGGGCAGTTCAGTGTGAAACTGCTTGTAAACCAAAAGATCCTGTTCCCAACATTCCTCTGTTTAATGTCCTCCCGTGGCAGGAACTCCTTCAGATCAAGAAATCCCATTGGTTTTCCCTGTTATGGAGATGCTGCGTATTAAATATTGATTGGAGAGGACTTTTAAGTTTTGAAGGGTGGTGGAGAAAGGAACATATTTCACATTTTGTGGAATTACCTGGAGTGGTTCCTTTCGAAGAGGCCATTGAAAACAGATTGTGAAAATTGGCGTTTTTAATTTAACAAGGGTTCCTAATCTGGCAATAACTGCTTGCTTTGCTGTAGTTTCCCATCAGGACTGCTGTTATTGGACAGTGACTGGATCAGAGATCACCTCTCTTAAAAACGCAAGCATCGCAGCCAATCACATTCAATCAAATGCACCCAATGGCAGTGGGAAACAAGAAGGGGACTGAGTCGAGTCGGCTCAATTTTTCCAAGGAGCTAGCACTTTGGAGATGGTCTGAATGGTATCCTGTACAGTCAGACTCAATGAAAGTCACTGTTCATCAGAACCTTGGAACATCGCAACGAGGAGTGAGACTGCGTTGCTGTAGCACCATTCATATCCTCCATAAAATCCACTCTCCTTACATTCTCGGGCTCTGCCTTGGTGTCCCACTCAGCGATGAAGAGGGAACCCTCAGAGTGCAGGCTAATATGGGCTGGCTGCTCCAAGGGACTTGTGTGGGAAATGGAATTTAAACATGAAATTTGCGAGGCAATTCATTTTTGTCTGAATAACTGAGTATTGGAGTACACACTGAATGGTAGGACCCTCAGAGGTACAGAGGATCAGAGGGGCCTTGGTGTGCCTATAGATCCTTGAGGGCATTAGGGCTGGTCAATAATGTGATTAAGAAGGCCTGCTTTTATTAGTCAAGGCATTAAATAATAGATCAAAGTGGCAGCTTTGGAGCTGTATATAACTGCTGTGTGCAGTTCCAATCCCCACACTAGAGGGAAGATGTGATTACTCTGGATGTGCGACCGGATGTTGCCTGAGATGGAGCATCACAGCTGTACAGAGAGCAACACAATAGACAATAGACAATAGACATTAGGTGCTGGAGTAGGCCATTCGGCCCTTCCAGCCCGCACCACCATTTTTTATGATCATGGCTGACCATCCACCGCTAGTATCCTGTTCCTGCCTTATCCCCATAACCCATAACACGATGCTGGGGACGACACAGTCTGGAGGAACACAGCCAGGCCAGGCAGCATCTGAGGAGCAACAAAGTTGACTTCATTTCTGCAGAAGGGTCCCAACCCGAAACGTCAGCCTTCCTGCTCCTCTGATGCTGCCCGGGCTTGCTGTGTTCCTCCAGCTCCACACTGTGTTATCTCTGACTCCAGCATCGGCAGTTCTTACCGTCTCACAATAAGCTTTGAGCAGGGAAGGACCTGGATAATCAGATTGTGGTGTACAATGTTCTGAGGGCCACAGTGAGAAATGTTTTGCCTTTGTAAAAGGGTGTCAGTAATTAGGGGGCACAAGATCAGGAGCAGCAGGTTTAGAGGGGATTTGAGGAAAACATTTTCGCGGACTGGCGTGTGAGTATATAGAACTTACTGCCTGAGAGGCTGGAAGACCTCAGAACCCTCAGGATATGTAAGAAGTATTTCGATGGGCAGATAGTGTATAAGGTTACAAGGCCAAATGCTGGACATTGGGATTAGAATAGATTGATGATGTAATGATGTACCGAGACCTGATGGGCCAAAGGCCCTCTTTCTGTGCTCTATAAACTTGAAAACTCTGTATATAACCTGGTGTAACAGTGTACGGACTCCAGGTTATCTCAGTTTGGATCGGTGTGTGCGAATGGGGACCTTGTATCTGAGATCCATGAACAAACATTGATCCTTACCAATGACTTTGATCGCGTTGTCTTCACCAGTGCTGCCCTGCACTGCAGCTTGCTCCTCCTGGCACCAGGGAGCTGTGCTGACAGTTGCCCCTTCACTCTCTGTACCCTCCTTCATATCCTTTGAAGCTCCTCCTTCAGTCTGGGGGACATCGGCGCTCAGTACCGGCCTGCTTCCTCCAGCTCCGGGCTCTGCAAGGAAGCCGTGCTCCCCACCCCCAGCCTGGTGCTGGGACGTATCGGGACGTTGGGGAGGGGAGTCAGTAGGACTCCGCACTGTTCCCAGTCTCCGAGCCTCTGCACACAGGTCAGGTCCGTCACTGGTCAGGCCGGTGCCCACCGCCACTCCATCTGCTATCGATGCGGCACTCTCAGGCACTCCCTCTTCATGGCTGCTGTGGGAAAGAGAAGAAACCAAAGAACGGTCTCAGAATACATGGGTGGACGGCACAACAGAGACGTGAACAGCAGAGGACAGCTAAACATTGACATGGAGACACTCTGATCACCGTCGCCCTGCCACACTGAGGCTGGTGCCAGAGAATGGGAATCTGGCTAAATAAAGCAGAAAGAGATAGCTGTGCTCACTGGAGGTCCGTCAACATAATGCCAAGTGATGGGACATTAATCTGGGACAAAATTAGAACGTGGCTCAACGGCCGGGAACACAGGTTAAGGACAAATCCTGCTGACTGATTTAAGAGACCTCTTTGACAAAGTAAATTCAGAGAGCTCGGGTGAAGTTGATCCATTGACATTCCTCGTATAAACTTTCAAATGACATTTGACTGAGTACCACAGAAATCAACTGGTTCAAAAATAAAAATTCTTAACTCATTGAAGATGCCAGGACAAGTGGAGAGAGCTCGCAATAAAACATTCAGAATCCTCAGATAACAAAGTGTGGAGCTGGATGAACACAGCAGGCCAAGTAGCAAGTTAGGAGCACAACTAGGAGCACTGAGGAGTGCCAGGTGGACTGAGGAGGGCCAGGTGGGAGCACAAAAAAGGCTTGGCAGGAAGGATTAGGGAGAAAACAAAGGCATTTTACTCATTCATGAGAAATAAGAGAATGATCAGGGAGAAGGTCGGGCCGATCAGGGATAGCGTAGGGAATTTGTGCGTGGTGTCTGAGCAGATAGGGGAAGCCCTAAATGAGTTTTTTGCTTCGGTTTTCACTAAGGAAAGGGACCTTGTTGTGAATGAGAACTTTGAGGAGCAGGAAAACAGGCTTGATCAGATCAAGATTGAGGAAGTTGATATGCTGGAAATTTTGGCAAACACTAAGATTGATAAGTCCCCAGGGCCAGACTAGATTTATCCTAGGCTGCTCCGGCAAGCGAGAAAGGAGGTTGCTAAGCCGCTGGCGAAGATCTTTGCTTCCTCACTCTCCACGGGAGTCATACTGGAAGATTGGAGCGAGGCAACTGTTGTTCCTCTTTTCAAGAAAGGGAATAGGGAAATCCCTGGAAATTACAGACCAGTCAGTCTTACGCCTGTGGTCAGCAAAGTTTTGGAAAGAATTCTGAGGGATAGGATTTATGACTATTTGGAAAAGCATAGCGTGATTAAAGGGAGTCAGCATGGCTTTGTGAGGGGCAGGTCATGCCTTACAAATCTTATTGAGCTCTTTGAGGAAGTCACAAGACATGTTGACGAGTGTCGAGCAGTGGATGTGGTGTACATGGACCTCAGCAAGGCATTTGATAAGGTTCCCCATGGCAGGCTCATTCATAAAGTCAGGAGGTATGGGATACAGGGTGATTTGGCTGTCTGGATTCAGAATTGGTTGGCTGACAGTAGGCAGATAGTGGTTGTAGATGGTAAGTAATCTGCCTGGTCAGTGCTGAGTGGTGTCCCACAGGGCTCTGTTCTTGGGCCCCTAATCTTTGCAGTTTTTATAAGTGACTTGGATGAGGAGGTTGAGGGGTGGGTTAGTATGTTTGCTGATGACACAAAGGTTGGAGCTGCCGTTGATAGTATCGAGGGCTATTGCAGGCTTCAGCGAGACATTGACAGTATGCAGAGCTGGGCTGAGAAATGGCAGATGGAGTTCAACCTGGATAAATGCGAAGTGATGCATTTTGGAAGGTCGAACTTAAATGCTGAATATAGGATTAAAGGCAGGATTCTCGGCAGTGTGGAGGAACAGCGGGATCTTGGTGTTCAAGTGCATATTCCCTCAAAGTTGCCACCCAGGTGGATAAGGTTGTTAAGAAAGCATATGGTGTTTTGGCTTTCATTAACAGGAGGATCGAGTTTAAGAGCCGTGAGGTTATACTGCAGCTCTACAAAACCCTGGTGAGACCACACTTGGAATATTGTGTCCAGTTCTGGTCGCCCTATTATAGGAAAGATGTGGAGGCTTTGGAGAGGGTGCAAAGGAGGTTTACCAGGATGCTGCCTGGACTGGAGGGCTTGTCTTATGAGGAGAGGTTGACTGAGCTTGGACTTTTCTCTCTGGAGAGAAGGAGGAAGAGAGGTGACCTGATCGAGGTGTACAAGGTAATGAGAGGCATGGATAGAGTCGATAGCCAGAGGCTTTTCCCGAGGGCAGGATTGACTGCCATGAGGGGTCATAGTTTTAAGGTGTTAGAAGGAAGGTATAGAGGAGACATCAGAGGGAGGCTCTTCACCCAGAGAGTTGTGAGCGCATGGAATAGTTTACCAATGGTAGTCGTGGAAGCGGAGTCATTAGTGACATTTAAGCGACTGCTGGACATGCACATGGACAGCAGTGAATTGAGGGGAATGTAGGTTAGGTTATTTTATTTTTGGATTAGGATTATTCCATGGCACAACATCATGGGCCAAAGGGCCTGTACTGTGCTGTACTTTTCTACGTTCTACGTTCTAAAAGCTGACGTTTCGGGCCTAGGCCCTTCATCAGAATCCTCAACCTTACCAAGATCAAGTGTACTGCAACAGGAAGGTTATGCTGAAGTTCTCTAGCACACTGGTTAGACCTCAGCTTGGCGTCTTGTTTATGGTTCCAAACAATGTATTTTCGGAAGGATATGAAGGCATTGGAGAGACTGCAATAGAGGTTTACAGGAATGATTCCAAGGAGGAGAAATTCAGTGAGAAGGAATGATTGGAAAGAATGGGGCTGTTTTTGAGTGTTGCTGCAGATATGTGGGGCCCACCCTGATCCTTACCCAGGAGTTGCTGGTCCCTTTAAGACCCACTTTACTCAGGATGGAGCCAGCAACGCGGACAGAGCCTACAACCCAGCCCTCAAGCATCCTAATGCACCTCAATGACGCCTTGCCACACACCCAGCACTCCCCCCAAAACCCTCCACCCAGGCAATCCTCCAATCATCAGCGTGACCGCTTTGACCCAACTATCTCCCAAACTAAGTACCCACCTCACTCACTCACTCACTGATCCATTCACTCACTCATTCACTCACCCACTCCCCAACTCACTCACTGACCCACTCACTCACCCACTTACTCACTCACTCACTCACTCACTCACTGAGCCACTCACTCACCCACTTACTCACTCACTCATTCACTCACTCACTGAGCCACTCACTCACCCACTCACTGACCCACTCACTCACTCACTCACCCACTCACTCACTCACTGACCCATTCATTCACCCACTGATCCACTCACTCACTCACCCACTCATCAACTCACTCACTGACCCACTGACTCACTCACCCACTCATTCACCCACTGACCCACTGACTCACTCACTCACCCACCCACACTTTGGAAGGCGCTGTGTGAGGATCTTTGGTGAATTTCTGCAGTGAATCTTGCAGATAGTACACACTGTTGCTACTGAGTGTCGGTGGTGGGGGGAGTGGGATGTTTTTGGATGTGGTGCCAGTCAAGCGGCTGCTTTGTCCTGGATGGTGTCAAGCTTCTCAAGTGTTGTTGGAGCTGCACCCATCCAGGCAAATGGGGAGTATTCCATCACATTCCTGACTTGTGCCTTGTAGATGGTGGACAGGCTTTGGGGAGCCAGGAGGTGAGTTACTCACCACAATATTCCCAGCTTCTGGCCTTCTCTCGTAACCACTCTGTTAATGCGGTGAGTCCAGTTGAGTTTCTGGTCAATGGTAACCCCCAGGATGTAGACAGTGGGGGATTCAGCGATGGTAACACCATTGAATGTCAAGGGACAGTGGTTAGATTGTCTCTTATTGGTGATGGGCATAGCCTGGCATTTGTGTGGCATGAATGTCACTTGCCACTTGTCAGCCCGAAGGTGGATATTGTCAGATCTTGTTGCATGTGAACACGGACTGCTTCAGTATCTGAGGAGTCACGGATGGTGCTGAACATTGTGCAATCATCAGTGAATATCCCCACTTCTGGCCTTACGATGGAGGGAAGGACATGTTGAAGCAGCTGAAGATGGTTGGGCCTGTGACATCACCCTGAGGAACTCCTGCAGAGATGTCCTGGAGCTGGGATGACTGACCTTCCACAACCACAACCATCTTCCCATGTGTCAGGTATAATTCCAACCACCGGAGTGTTTCCCCCCGATACCCATTGACTGCAGAGTTGCCTCTGCCCCAGGTGCTTGTGGCTGCGTCAATGGTGAATGTGTTGAAGGCTGGGCTAAGCCAGTTCTAAGGAAAGCAAAGCTCATCTGAGACTCAGTAGTGGAGAGTTCAGTGTGACCACCCACAGAGGCAAAGGTATAGTCCAGGAGGGATAGTGAGGGCAGAGCCAGATTGCAGGTGTCCTAATGTTACCAGCTAATGTCCAACATAGAGACAGGGAGGGAGAGGGAGAGCTAGCTCAAACTGTACCTGGTGCAGTTCCATTTTATCAGGGCTGTGTGCATCAGGGTCCAAACGTGATACCTGGAGTTTCAATCAGTTGGACATTCCCACAATGTTGATACTCTCACAACTGGAATAGAAAGATATACCTCGCTACACCCCATCCACAATGACCACTCAATAACCTCATTCACGCCCGACCTCCTCAACTGACAAACAACCTCCTTGCCTCCCTTACCAACAGCCCCTCCATCCTATTTCCTTCAGCTATATCTCAAAACACTCCTGCTTTCCCTCCAAGACCCCCAACATCCACCTCATGGTCCCTCAATTCCCAACGTTCCTGCCCTCATCCCCCAAAACACACCCTGCCATCTCCTCAACTATATACCCCTCAGCTCCTAGCCACTTTGCCCAAGCAGGCACTTCCCCGGCTCCTCCCACTGTGTCCTTGACCACTCCCACTACCCCCACTTGTCCCTGCCCCTCCTCACCTGCTCCTATCTGCCCCTGTCTGCCCCCTGCTGGAGCTGTCTGCCTAGCCAGCCAGGGGTTTGGACATGCAGTGTTACCTGTGGACTGAGGGGGGACAGCCATTGCTGTGCTGGGAGCCTGGGTCTTCTGGAGATGTTATCAGAGCTGTATCCACTGCCAGGCCTCTCCTTGAGTCACATCCAGCTTCATTATGGCCCAATCCAGTGGGTTCCTCAAAGATATGCTCACTGTTCACAATGAGCTCACAGTGTCTCTCCTCACCCAGGTCCCTGGCTGGGTCCAAACTCACATCGATAGGATTCTCTAGACTGCATTCCTCAGGAAGGTCTATCGTTGAGTCCAAGCTCACATTGATGGGAGTCTCTGGGCTGCATTCCTCAGGAAGGTCTATCGTTGAGTCCAAGCTCACATCAATGGGATTCTCTGGGCTGCATTCCTCAAGAAGGTCTATCGTTGAGTCCAAGCTCACATCAATGGGAGTCTCTGGCCTGCATTCCTCAGGAAGGCCTATCACTGGGTCCAAGCTCACATCGATGGGATTCTCTGGGCTGCATTCCTCGGGGAGGTCTATCGCTGGGTCCAAGCTCACATCGATGGGATTCTCTGGGCTGCATTTCTCAGGAAGGTCTATCGCTGGGTCCAAGCTCACATCGATAGGATTCTTTGGGCTGCATTTCTCAGGAAGGTCTTTCGCTGGGTCCAAGCTCACATCGATGGGTTCCTCTGGGCTGTGTTCCTGATGAAGGCCAGGCCCGTGTGGAGCCTGGGAATCCACCAGCTCCTGAAACTGTGAATTGTCTGCTTCAGGTGGGAGCACTCCCTGTTGTACAGAGACCTTGATGCTTCCTCCAAGTGTAGTCCCCGTACTCTTGTGGCTCTGATCTGTCACTTCCGCGAGACTTTCACACCGTTTATGGCTCGATTTTAAGGTCTCCTGTTCAGTCGAGGTATCTGCATTGGAAAACACAAGGCACAGCATTGAGACACATTTCGCTCACTGGCAATTCCCAGTGTAGCTCTGTCAATAAACTCAGCTTCCACTCCATTCAACCCTTCCTACACATTCAAAGGAGAGTATAATGTCTTTGAAGAGCAAACCTCATGAGATAATCATTGCATGTGATAGCAAACAAACAGTTGGAGACACTGGACACTGCAAACACTATGGGCCCTGACCACATTCTGGCAATAGTACTGAGGACTGGTGCTCCAGAACTTGCCGCTCCCCTGGCCAAGCTGTTCCAGTCCAATTACAACACTGGTATCTAGCCAACAATGTGGAAAATTGCCCACGTATGTCCTATACATAAAAAGCTGGGCTAATCCAACTGGGCCAATTCCCGCCCCATCAGTCTCCTCATGATCATCAGGAATATGATGGAAAGGGCTATCAACTGTGCTATCAAGCAGCACTAGATCAATACATCTGTGACTTTTAAATCACTTCACTATTGCTAGATGCTCCTTCAGGGGCCCAGGACCCTATGTTCAAGAAATGCTTTGTCCTAACCCTCAGCTAGGAATACTGTAGCAAGCAACTCACCTCCTGAATCCCCAAAGCCTGCCCACCATCTCCAAGGCACAAGTCAGGAGTGTGATGGAATACTCCCCACTTGCCTGGATGGGTGCAGCCCCAACAACACTCAAGAAGCTCGACACCATCCAGGACAAAGCAGCCGCTTGATTGGCACCACATCCACAAACATCCACTCCCTCCACCACAGACGCTCAGTAGAAGCAGTGTGTACTATCGACAAGATGCACTGCAGAAATTCACCAAATATCCAGGACAGCGCGATAGCCCAGTGGTTAGCGCTGTTGCCTCACCCAGGTTTGACTCCACCCTCAGGCAACTATGTGTTTGGGTTTTTCACATTCTCCCTGTGTCTGCGTGGGTTTCCTCCGGGTTCTCCGGTTTCCTCCCACAGTGCAAAGATGTGCAGGTTAGGTGGATTGGCCCTGGAAATTGCAGGGTTACAGAAATAGGGTCAGGGAGGGATGCTGTTTAGAGGGTTGATATGGACTCGATGGGCTGAATGGCTTGATTCCACACTGTAGGTATTCTATTATCTCTAGGTAGTGCCTTCCAAACCCATGGCCACTTCTGTCTAGAAGGACATGGGCAGCAGATACATGGGAACACCACCACCTACAAGTTCCCCTGCAAGCCACTCCTGATTTGGAAATACAACACTATTACTTCAGTGTCCCTGGGTCAAAATCCCTCTCTAAGGGCATTGTGAGTCAACCTACAGCACATGGACTGCAGTGGATCAAGAAGGCAGCTCACCCCCACCTTCTCAAGGGGGCAACTAGGGACAGGCAATGAATGCTGGGCCCGACCTGTGATGTCCATGTCTTGGGAATAAATCAAAATGATCAAACTGCGAGATTTAAACAATGAAGGGAAGATACAATAAACATGCATTTTCTGGGATTTGTGGTCAGTCACACATCTAAAGTACGAAGTGGAACAGATGGTTATATTGAGTGACAATAGCACAATTGTTTAGGTGCAGTGTTGACAATGTGCAGCCATGAAGAACACTGGTCACCTCAAAGTGTGTGAGAATTTCGGCACAATTATTGATACTTGATCTACGGTAAAGATGAAATCTAAGACCCATCACTTTTTCTGAACCAGGGATGATGGCGTAACTACGTAGAATAAAGAATTAAATCAGCTAGAAACTGACAAATAAGGAGTGAGCTGGAGTGAATGATCCTGATTAAATGGGGAGTGAGCTGGAGTGAGTGATCCTGATTAAATGGGGAGTGAGCTGGAGTGAGTGATCCTGATTAAATGGGGAGTGAATTGGAGAGAGTGATCTGGGTTAAATGAGGAGTGAGCTGGAGAGAGTGATCAGGATTAAATGGGGAGTGATCTGGAGAGAGTGATCTGGATTAAATGGAGAGTGTGCTGGAGTGAGTGATCCTGGTTAAATGGGGAGTGAGTTGGAGTGAGTGATCCTGGTTAAATGGGGAGTGAGTTGGAGTGAGTGATCCTGGTTAAATGGGGAGTGAGCTGGAGTGAGTATTCCAGTTGCCGTGAACAGATATCAAAACTCCTATTGTAATCACATGGGTCTGTTTTTAAGCATAGGTTTGTCCAATGTTTCTTTGATAAAATCAGTTGATAGTTTCAACATAAAAGAGGTGATATTCCATTTGGGAATAACATGTTCACTTTACACAGTGACTGAATCTCCCGGATTTCAGTGGAGCGTTGGTCAGGATTTTAACAATGAAGTTTTTGTTCAGGAGGAGATGGAGAGGTTATTGCCTCTGGTTAGGGTTTCCATAATGAGAGATCATTCCATTATCATCACTGCAAAGAGAATGAGGAAGGAGAGGAACAGACTATCCTTCACAGTGAATGTGGTGTGGGCTGCAACTGGGATAATTTATCCCAGGGAACGGCTGCGGCTGAATCTTTTGGATCCTTCCTGGGCTGATCTGATCGGTATTTGAAGCTGGAACCGATATGGAAGCACAGGGCATTGGGCTCGGTTTGGATTGCTCCAGCAGAGCAAGCCCGGGTATGATGGGCTGAAGGGCCTGTGCCTGTGCATTGGCTCTATAACATTACACTCTCACTCGTCTCGACTTGCCTGGACACTCCAGGATTGAGTTGGAAGAAACTGGTTATGGTGATGGTGAAGTGGTTGCCTTGTAAACCCTGGTATGTGGCACCTCTGCCAGCCAGTCGGTGGTTAAGGGGTGCTTGACGTGGTCCATTACACCAATCCTCCTCTGTCTCTGTCTCTGCCTTGGGCCTATCTAGTGATCAGTGATAGAGGATACACCAATGGAGAGTATCAACAGAAGAGGCTGCTCTTCAATAACAGGGAGATTGATAGCTTTTGGTACGACGCCATTCGGTCAGCTTTCATTCCGAGCACCTTATGGAGCTGCGACAAATCCAGCAGCTCCCTCTGAAAGCTCGAGGTGTCCCCACTGCATGTGACGTCAGCAGAATGGGTGGAGCCGATGTAATGTGAACTTTAACCTGTTGACCTGAGATAAGAGATCTCAGCGCCTAACTCCACGAGCAGCAATTACCTTGGCCGTGTGATTGTGTCTTTGCTGCAGTTTCATTTCGGGTTTCCATTTTGCCTCACTGAATGGGAAATGAGAAAGAGAAAGCATCAGTTCCCATCAGGGCAAGGATATTGTTTCAAAACAGAGTCATATAGCATGGAAGCAGACTCCTGTGTCCAACCAGTCCGTGCCAACCATAATCCCAAACTAAACTAGTCCCGTCTGCCTGCTCCGAGCCCATATCCCACCAAATCTTTCCCATTTATGTACCTATCCTAATGTCTTTTAATGTTGTAACTGTAGCTACACCCACCACTTCCTCTGCCAGTTCATTCCACACATGAACTGCTCTGAGTAAAAAAATTGCCCCTCGTGTCATTTTTTAAATCATTCTCCTCTCACCTTAAAAAATGTGCCCCCTCGTCTTAAAATCACCCACCCTAGGGGAAAGACAGCTGCCATTCTCCTCGTCTGTATCCCTCATGCTTTAATAAATTTCTACAAGGTCACTCCTCGGCCTCCTACGCACCAGTGAAGAAGCCCCAGTCTATCCAGCTCCTCAATGTAACTCAAACCCTCCATTCCCGGCAACATCCCGGTAAATCTCTTCTGAGCCCTCTCCAACTTAATAATATCCCTCCTAAAACAGGGAGGCCAGAACTGGACGCAGTACTTCAGAACAGGCCTCACCAATATCCATATGTTACTTACACATTTGTAAAAGTGCTATCAGCAACAGTTTAGCATTGCTGCCTCACTCGGCATGCAGTCTTCATTTTTGCCATTGATGTGTTATCAAACAGCTGAGCAGTTGCTGAAATGGGGCTGGAATCCAGGAATAGGAGCGCACCCACTGACTTAAACCTTAAATGTCTCTGCTCCAACAATGACAGGGGCATGAAAATCCAGGCTTCAGATCAGAATGCTGGCACTGTCTCTCGTGTTTTACACCTCGATCCAGGACACAGCCCAGGAGCGATGTGGGGAGAGGGCATGGCCCTGCCTGATTCCGGATATATTTAGGGAGCTTTGGGAATTCGAGCTGATCATTCCGATCATGCAGCCAAAGATTCCCTCCTCAAAGGCCATGAGTAGAGATCAGCTGGACCATCACTTTTGGAGATGAGATTAGCTCTTACATGCTCCTCTGGGCATTAGAGATGGGCCAATAAATGCCAGCCTGGTTGGTGATGCTCTCTTATTGCGATTGAATTATATATAAAAAAGGAACCTCAAGGGCATCAGCTGCCATCAATGACACACAGAGCAGATTCAGCAGATTGTCTGGATTTGGGTTGTTTCTCTCGGTCACTCTGATGCTCTGAACATCACTGAGGGTGAAGAATTTCTCAATATTCTCCTGGATCACATCACATCAGTGAGACTGTGACTCATGAGCAATTTCAGCCTTGTATATGACTCCAGAACTTTAGTAACACTTTACTCTTCATTGCCCTCTGAAACACAACAAAGAAATGGAACAGAATGGATCACCCGGCATTGACCTACGCACCAGAAAAAAACGGCAAAAACAGCCCTGTCAACCCTGCAAAGTCCTCCTCACTAACATCTTGGGGTTAGTGCCAACACTGGGAGAGCTGTCTCACAGACTAGTCAAGCAACAGCCTGATACAGTCATACTCACAGAATCGTACCTTACAATATCCCAGACACCACCATCACCATCCCTGGATATGGCCTGTCCCACCAGCAGATCAGGGCCCAGCAGAGGTGGCAGCACAGTGGGATACAGGAGGGAGTTGCTCTGGGAGCTCTCAACATTGACTCTGGACCCCGTGAAGTCTCATGGCTTTAGGTTAATCATGGGCAAGGAAACTTCCTGCTGATTACCATGTACAGTCCTCCGTCAGCTGATGAATCAATACTCCTCAATGTTGAACAACACCTAGGGGAAGCACTGAGGGTGGCAAGGACACAAAATGTACACTGGGAAGGGGAAGAGTGGCTCGGCAGCAGGACCACTGATCGAGCTGGTCAGGTCTTAATGGCCCATAACCTCATTGCAGCCTCGGTTCAAACATAGATAAGAGAGCTGAGTTCCAGAGAGGTGAGAGTGACAGCCCTTGGCATCAAGGCTGCATTGGATCAAGTGTGGCATCAAGGAACCCTGGCAAAACTGGAATCGATGGGTATCAGGGTTCAAACTCTCTGCTGTGTGTAGCCATAGCTGACACGTAGGAAGATGATTGTGGTTGTTGGAGATCAATCATCCCAGCTCCAGGGCTTTTCTGCAGGAGTCCCTCAGGGTAGTGCTCTAGGCCCAAGCATCTTCGGCTGCTTCATCAATGACCTTCCCTCCATCATAAGGTCAGAAGTGGAGATGTTCGCCAATGATTGCACAATGTTCAGCACCATCCGTGACTCCCCAGATACTGAAGCAGTCCATGTTCACATGCAACAAGATCTGGACAATATCCAGACTTAGAGCTGACAAGTGGGAGACAGTGGTCTTCTTCAATAACAGACAATCTAACAATCACCTCTTGGCATTCAACAGCATCACCATCAGTGAATCCCCCACTATCAACATCCTGGGGGTTACAATGACCTGGACTTGCCATATAAACACAGCGGTCACAAGTGCAGGCCAGAGGCTAGGAACTAGGAATACTGCGGTGAATAACTCACCTCCTGAAACCTCAAAGCCTCTCCACCATCTCCAAGGCACAAGTCAAGAATGTGATGGAATACTCCCCACTGCCCTGGATGGGTGCAGCTCCAACAACACTCAAGAAGCTCAACACCATCCAGGACAAAGCAGCAGCTTGATTGGCACTACATCCACAAGCATTCACTCTCTCCACCACCGATGCTCAGTAGCAGCAGTGTGTACTATCGACAAGATGCACTGCAGAAATTCACCAACACTCCTTTGACAGAATCTTCCAAACGCACGACCCACTTCCATGCAGAAGGACAAGGGCAGCAGATACATGGGAACACCAGCTCCTGGCAATTCCCCTTGAAGCCACTCACCATCCTGACTTGGAAATATTTCACTGTTCTTTCACCGTCGCTGGGACAAAATCCTGGAATTCCCTCCTTAACAGTATTGTGGGTCAACCCACAGCAGGGGGGCTGCAGCTGTTCAAGAAGGCAGCTCACCACCACCTTCTCAAGGGGGCAACTAGGGACAGGCAATAAATGCTGGGCCCAGCCAGCAATACCTACACCACTTTTAAAAGTAAACAAATGTGTGGTTGTATAAATAATGTGCACATGTAATTTGAAATACCAGTAAGGACTTCTCAGCTGCGCACAGGAGGGGAACTTGTCCCCCAGTGGCTGAAACCTGAACCTGAAGTTATCTGGTTCACATTTTTCTTGGTTCTGCCTCAGCGGGATTGGACGAACTGAGGGACAGATTAATATTGTTACGGATGGAGTGCCTATCCCAGCTGTGGGGAATGTGACTGCTTTCTGTAACCTTGCAGCACTGTTGAGCTGAATATAGATCCCAGAGGAAGAGTTAAAAAGGCTCCAAGATTTCAAGAGAGATAATGGGAACTGCAGATGCTGGAGAATCCAAGATAGCAAAGTTTGGAGCTGGATGCACACAACAGGCCAAGCAGCATCTCAGGAGCACAAAAGCTTTCATGGTCCGGAGATGCTGCTTGGCCTGCTGTGTTCATCCAGCTCCACACTTTGCTATCCAAGGTTTCAATACTGTTCAGGGTGTGTAGCTCGAATGCACTGCTGTCAATGTATCTCCACAACTGTGCTCACAGCTTCCTGATTCAACACAACATGATGAGGTGAGACCTGCCCCCTGTTGGTGAGTCCCATTCAAACAACAACTCAGAATTTATATAGCATCATGCACCACACAAAATAGCACCAGACGCTACATGGGAACAGATTAAAACAGGATCTGAAAAGAGACTACATCTGGAGATACTGGGACAAGAGGTACGTTTGAGTCTGCAGTGTGAGCCCAGTGTGAGTTTGAGAGCCAGAGAGGCGACGTGACCATAAAGCTGTTGAATCTTTGTTGTTGTAACCTAACTGGTGCATCAATGTCATTTCAAAAGGAGCTCCTGCTGTCACTGCCCAGTCTGGCTCTGGGCTCACACTCCAATTATTCGTAACTACCCACTGGAATGAGACAACATACAACGCATTCCTGTTTGGAACTGTCCACAATGGACATGAAATGTTCATCCCATTCACATGACAGGAATTAATCTAAGATTATTCCCTATACAACTTTGGAAAACAAAATATTTCAAATTGGACAGAGTGCTTATTTTAAATCTGGGGGATGGTAACGGCCAAGCCTCAATTCCGTGCCTCTGTAATCAGTTGCAAGCTGATTGTTTGAAAAATAAACCAGCTCTAATTATAGGACCTGATAGTTGATTCATCTCAAACACAAAAGAGAAACGTTTCACTGCACTCCTATCTGTCCCTACGTGACAGTAGGGGAACACATGGACTAATTCAAAAGTTACAGTCCCCTCATGAAATTCACTGTAGAGTCTCCTCAATCACTCACCAAACAGATCATAATATTTCCGACTTTATATCTGCTTCAAATTCTTGGACACACAATCAAGTGCAGTGCTGAGGCAATACAGCACTGTCAGAGGGTCGGTGCTGAGGGAGAGTCGCACTGTCAGAGGGTCAGTACTGAGGGAGTGACGCACTGTCGGAGGGTCAGTACTGAGGGAGTGACGCACTGTCAGAGGGTCAGTGCTGAGGCAATACAGCACTGTCAGAGGGTCAGTGCTGAGGGAGTGACGCACTGTCAGAGGGTCAGTGCTGAGGGAGCTCCGCACTGTCAGAGGGTCAGTGCTGAGGGAGTGTTGCACTGTCGGACGGTCAGTGCTGAGGGAGTGGGCACTGTCGGAGGGTCAGTACTGAGGGAGCGCTGCACTGTCGGAAGGTCAGCGCTGAGGGAGTGCCACACTGTCGGAGGGTCAGTGCTGAGGGAGTGGGCACTGTCGGAGGGTCAGTGTTTGAGGGAGGGCCACGCTGTCAGAGGGCCAGTGCTGAGAGAGCGCTGCACTGTCGGAAGGTCAGTGCTGAGGGAGTGTCGCACTGTCGGACGGTCAGTGCTGAGGGAGCGCCGCACTGTCGGAGGGTCAGTGCTGAGGGAGTGCCGCACTGTCGGACGGTCAGTGCTGAGGGAGCGCCGCACTGTCGGACGGTCAGTGCTGAGGGAGTGCCGCACTGTCGGAGGGTCAGTGCTGAGGGAGTGGGCACTGTCGGAGGGTCAGTGCTGAGGGAGTGTCGCACTGTCGGACGGTCAGTGCTGAGGGAGTGGGCACTGTCGGAGGGTCAGTACTGAGGGAGCGCTGCACTGTCGGAAGGTCAGTGCTGAGGGAGTGCCACACTGTCGGAGGGTCAGTGCTGAGGGAGTGGGCACTGTCGGAGGGTCAGTGTTTGAGGGAGGGCCACGCTGTCAGAGGGCCAGTGCTGAGAGAGCGCTGCACTGTCGGAAGGTCAGTGCTGAGGGAGTGTCGCACTGTCGGACGGTCAGTGCTGAGGGAGTGCCGCACTGTCGGACGGTCAGTGCTGAGGGAGCGCCGCACTGTTGGAGGGTCAGTGCTGAGGGAGCACCACACTGTCAGAGGGTCAGTGCTGAGGGAGCACCACACTGTCAGAGGATCAGTGCTGAGGGAGCGCCACACTGTCGGAGGGTCAGTGCTGAGGGAGTGTCGCACTGTCAGACGGTCAGTGCTGAGGGAGTGTCGCACTGTCGGACGGTCAGTGCTGAGGGAGTGCCGCACTGTCGGACGGTCAGTGCTGAGGGAGTGTCGCACTGTCGGACGGTCAGTGCTGAGGGAGTGCCGCACTGTCGGACGGTCAGTGCTGAGGGAGTGTCGCACTGTCGGACGGTCAGTGCTGAGGGAGTGTCGCACTGTCGGACGGTCAGTGCTGAGGGAGTGTCGCACTGTTGGAGGGTCAATGCTGAGGGAGTGTCGCACTGTCGGACGGTCAGTGCTGAGGGAGCGTCGCACTGTCGGAGTGTGAATTCTGATTATAGCGCCAACCACTAGCTTGAGACATCTGATCATTTGTTCTGTTCTAGTCACTCTGAGTGTGTAAAGTCTGTCTCAGAAACTTACATTACTGTCACTCAGAGCTAATAAAATGTTTCCCCTGTTTAATTAAAGTTCTGTCCTCACTTTCCACAGTCCCACCCGACAGGAACCTCTTCATCAGTTCTGTGCTGTGAAGCAGCTCGGGCTTCTCCCTTACCCATATGTTAATGAACACCATTGCGCTCTCCCCTGGTTGCTACATTGTACCTTGTTGATGCTGTGGGGAGCCGATTGCAGGAAACACTCCCTCCAGGCTCTATGTTGTCAGATTCGGATTTATGTCATTCCTCTGTCTCCTGAGCTAGTGCTCTCGCCTTTGAAAGTCAGTAGGACCTATCCTGCAGTCATCTTGCTGCTACACTTGCACCAGGCTGCACAATAATCGATATAGATCCCAACAGAGATCCTCAGGTGCAACAACAGGATTTCTCCACCCTCCCACTCCTTTTGCTGGCTGGGTCAGGCCTATGGCCCTCCTCTCTCTGGCGATAGGCAGGGAACCTTCTTCTTCTCTATGCCCAGCTTTAATGCTGCTCTGCAGATTGTTGACACGTGTCCCTCAGCTGCTTTACTGTTGTCATGGTGCCTTGGAGACCACGGGATGTCCCAGCACCACTCTCCTGGCATCCCTCAGTGGTCCAGCTCTGATACACTTATCAGCGAGTGGGCCCCAGCCAGTGTGGAATAACGAGGTGACATGCCAGTTAAATCAGCAGACAATTCCAAATATAGCGAGACAGCCCTCGCCAGCTTGTTTCCATTGTTGTGCGGGTTACATTCTCCTCCGTGGTGACAAATTCCTGCTGGGTAGCTATCTGTCAGCTCATCCCAGTTATATGGGTTTATTTGTGTGTGTGTGTGTCTGTGTGTGTGTGTGTGTGTGTGTGTGTGTGTGTCGCGCGCGTGCGTGTGGGTGTGTGTGGATGGGTGTGCGCGTGTTTGGGTGTGTGTGTGGTTGTGGGTGTGTGTGTGTGAGAGAGTGTGGGAGTGTGTGTATGTGTGTGTGTGAGAGAGAGTGTGTGGGTGTGTGTGTGTGAAAGAGTGTGTGTGTGTGAGTGTGTGGGTGTGGGTGTGTGTTGGTGGATGTGTGCATGTGTGGGTGTGTGTGGGTGCATGTGGGTGTGGTTATGGGGAGTGTGGGCATGGGTGTGTGTGGGTGTGTGTGGGTGGGTGTGTGGGTGTGGTTGTGGGTGTGTGTGGGTGGGTGTGTAGGTGTGTGTGTGTGGGTGTGGTTTTGTGTGTGTGCGTGTGTGTGTGCACGTGTGCGCGTGTGCGTGTATGTGTGTGTGTGTGTGACAGTACAAACAAAGTGACCCCTGCTGTCAGTCTCTCTAAAACTTTGTTAAAGATGAAGAGCTGAGTGTGATCACACCCCCAGCAAACCGAGCCATTACAGTGTGTGTGATCAGAGCCGTTACAGCGTGAGTGTGACCAGAGCCGTTACAGTGTGAGTGTGACCAGCTGACATTACCCTGTGAGAGGTTGATATGAAAGAGTGAGCAAGGCCCCCAGGAGGACTGGGTAGAGGCTTCAGAACAAGCTGTAACATTTGCATTATTTCTGGTCTGATAACAGCTGAAGGGGAGAGGATGGATACACTTGGCCTCTGGCTGTAAAGTAGGCTACAAAACAATGCCTGGCTGTTAGTGTGAGATTGAGACGAGGGATATTTATAGCAAGGCTTTCACAACCTCAGCACATTCAGTGTATAGCTGAAGAAATGCCTATCAAAATGTAGTTACTGCCATTGTGTGCACAGCAAGGTCCCAAAGTCATCATTGGAATAATGATGAAATAAGATGCTTTTGTGATGTTGACTGATGGATACATATTGTCCATCGGTGCCTCTGTTGTTGAGATAATGTCGTGGGAAGTTTCTCAGATGGGAACGCATGAGTGGTGTGCAATGTGAAAGATGCCAGCTCAGTGGCGTGACAGGATGGAGGTGAGATTTAATAGAACATAGAACATAGAACATAGAACAGTACAGCACAGAACAGGCCCTTCAGCCCACAATGTTGTGCCGACCATTGATCCTCATGTATGCACCCTCAAATTTCTGTGACCATATGCATGTCCAGCAGTCTCTTAAATGACCCCAATGACCTTGCTTCCACAACTGCTGCTGGCAACGCATTCCATGCTCTCACAACTCTCTGCATAAAGAACCTGCCTCTGACATCCCCTCTATACTTTCCACCAACCAGCTTAAAACTATGACCCCTCGTGCTAGCCATTTCTGCCCTGGGAAATAGTCTCTGGCTATCAACTCTATCTATGCCTCTCATTATCTTGTATACCTCAATTAGGTCACCTCTCCTCCTCCTTTTCTCCAATGAAAAGAGACCGAGCTCAGTCAACCTCTCTTCATAAGATAAGCCCTCCAGTCCAGGCAGCATCCTGGTAAACCTCCTCTGAACCCTCTCCAAAGCATCCACATCTTTCCTATAATAGGGCGCCCAGAACTGGACGCAGTATTCCAAGTGCGGTCTAACCAAAGTTTTATAGAGCTGCAACAAGATCTCACGACTCTTAAACTCAATCCCCCTGTTAATGAAAGCCAAAACACCATATGCTTTCTTAACAACCCTGTCCACTTTGGTGGCCATTTTAAGGGATCTATGTATCTGCACACCAAGATCCCTCTGTTCCTCCACGCTGCCAAGAATCCTATCCTTAATCCTGTACTCAGCTTTCAAATTCGACCTTCCAAAATGCATCACCTCGCATTTATCCAGGTTGAACTCCATCTGCCACCTCACAGCCCATCTCTGCATCCTGTCAATGTCCCGCTGCAGCCTACAACAGCCCTCTACACTGTCAACGACACCTCCGACCTTTGTGTCGTCTGCAAACTTGCTGACCCATCCTTCAATTCCCTCGTCCAAGTCATTAATAAAAATTACAAACAGTAGAGGCCCAAGGACAGAGCCCTGTGGAACCCCACTCACCACTGACTTCCAGGCAGAATATTTTCCTTCTACTACCACTCGCTGTCTTCTGTTGGCCAGCCAATTCTGTATCCAAGCAGCTAAGTTCCCCTGTATCCCATTCCTCCTGACCTTCTGAATGAGCCTTCCATGGGGAACCTTATCAAATGCCTTACTGAAGTCCATATACACCACATCCACAGCTCGACCCTCATCAACCTTTCTAGTCACATCCTCAAAAAACTCGATAAGGTTTGTAAGGCATGATCTACCCCTCACAAAGCCGTGTTGACTGTATTTGATCAAGCCATGCTCTTCCAGATGGTCATAAATCTTATCCCTCAGAATCCTTTCTAACACCTTGCAGACGACAGACGTGAGACTTACCGGTCTATAATTGCCGGGGATTTCCCTATTTCCTTTCTTGAAGAGACGAATTACATTTGCCTCTCTCCAGTCCTCAGGTACGACTCCAGTGGAGAGCGAGGATGCAAAGATCTTCGCAAGTGGCGAAGCAATTGCATTTCTCGCTTCCCAAAGCAGCCGAGGACAAATCTGATCCGGGCCTGGCGACTTGTCAATCTTAATGTTTGACAAAATTTTCAGCACATCAGCTTCGTCTATCTCTATCCATTCCAGCATGCACACCTGCTCTTCAAAGGTTTCATTCACTACAAAGTTCGTTTCTTTCGTAAAGACAGAAGCAAAAAACTCATTTAGGGCTTCCCCTACCTCCTCAGGCTCCACACACAAGTTCCCTATGCTATCCCTGATCGGCCCTACTCTTTCTTTGACCATTCTCTTATTCCTCACATAAGTGTAAAATGCCTTTGTGTTTTCCCGGATTCCTTCTGCCAAGCCTTTCTCGTGCCCCCTCCTGGCTCTCCTCAGACCATTTTTGAGCTCCTCCCTTGCCTGCATGTAATCCTCTCTAGCTGAACTTGACCCTAGCTTCCTCCACCTTATGTAAGCTACCTTCTTCCTTTTCACTAGAAGCTCCACCGCTCTCGTCATCCAAGGTTCCTTAATCTTACCCCTTCTTGCCTGTCTCAGAGGGACATATTTACTCATCACTCCCAACAACTGTTCCTTAAACCATCTCCACATGTCTATAGTTCCCTTACCATGGAACAACTGCTCCCAGTCCATGCTTCCTAACTCATGTCTAATCGCATCATAGTTTCCTCTTCCCCAATTAAATATCCTCCCATTCTGCCTAATCCTCTCCTTCTCCATAGCTATGTAAAATGTGAGACAGTTATGGTCACTATCACCAAAATGCTCTCCCACCACAAGATCTGATACCTGCCCCGGCTCGTAGCTGCTGCCAATTTCAGAACAGGCCCGTCATGGGACTGACATTCGCTCGTGCTGTCCTGTTCTAGCTACAGTCCCTGTATGGGAGGATTTGAAACCCAAAACTTCAGTTTACACATTGGCATAATGGTATTGTGGCTGGGTATTCGTAACCCAGGGGCATGGGGAATGTTCTGGGCACCCCGGGTTCAAAACCCACCATGAAAGATATCGGAATTTCAATCTAATAAAAGTTGGAGTTGAAAGTTCATATGGATCAGCTGTCAGGTTCACTAATGCCCTTTAGGGAAGGACATCTGCAAGCTTTACCTGGTCTGG
The DNA here is from genome assembly GCF_030684315.1 of Stegostoma tigrinum. Classification (NCBI taxonomy): domain Eukaryota; kingdom Metazoa; phylum Chordata; class Chondrichthyes; order Orectolobiformes; family Stegostomatidae; genus Stegostoma; species Stegostoma tigrinum. Next base: position 57,186,395 of record NC_081372.1, read on the forward strand.
CCCACAGGTGACTCCAGACCCAAGCAGCAATGTCATTAACTTCTAACTGCCCTCTGAAAAGGACTAACCAGGCAGGCCACCCTGGCACTGAGCTAGGCCCCAGAAATTATAACTGTAAACTGATCTCTACTGACCTACAAATCCATTCTCACCAACTGTTGGGGACTAGTGCCAAAAGCGAGAGAGCGATCTCATGGACTAGTCAACAACAGCCTGAGACAGTCCTATCCACAGAATGGCACCTTACAGACAATGTCACAGACGCTACCATCACCATCTCTGATGGTATAACCCACTGAAGTAGCGAACTGAATTCAAACCCCTCTATTCCCAGTGTCACAGTCTCCTTCTGTCTGCAACGCAGGACAAAAACAACCTCAGATAATAAAATGTGAGGCTGGATGAACACAGCAGGCCAAGCAGCATCTCGGGAGCACAAAAGCTGACGTTTCGGGCCTAGACCCTTCATCTGATGAAGCGTCTAGGCCCGAAACGTCAGCTTTTGTGCTCCTGAGATGCTGCTGAGCCTGCTGTGTTCATCCAGCTCCACACTTTATTAACTTGGATTCTCCAGCATCTGCAGTTCCCATTATCACTGACACAAAAACAACCTCACCAGGTTCCTTCATTAACAATCAAAAAAGCCCACTATTTATTGTAAAACTCTTAACTTTAACATGAGCTGCAGGACTTTTCATCGATCCATCATTGTGAAGTGCTTCAAGACGTTAGTAATGGCACACATCAAACCAAGCCTCCCAGATTGTCTGAACCACTGCGATATGCCCACAGTAAATGCCATCTTTCCTGGCACTACGTTCATCCCTGGAACATTGGGATAACAAGCACACCTACATTAGACTCCCATTTATTGACTCTGCCTTCTGCACCATAATTCCAACAAAACTTTCTCAAGTCAGGAGACCAAAACTGTACATAGTACTTCTGTGGGGCCTCACGACCCACCCCCCACCCCCCCCCCACCCCCATACAGCCGCAGCGTAGTCTCCCTGTGTTTAAACTCCATCCTTCTAGTAACGAAGGACAATGTTCCATTTGCCCTCTTAATTAGCTGCTGCAGCTGCAAACCAACTTTTTGTGATTCATGCACAAGGACACTAGTATGCACAGCAGTGATTTTTCACTACTTAAATAATAGTCCATTTTGCTGTTATTCCTCTCAAAATGGATGACCTCACCAACATTGTAGTCCATCTGCCAGACCCTTGCGCACTCCTTATTCTATCTCCTCTGCAAACTTTCAGTGAAACAACAGACGGTGAATCTATGGAACTCATTGTGACAGAGATCCGTGGAGACCAAGTCATTGATGTATTTAAGATAGAGATAGATAGGTTCTTGATTAGTAAGGGGGATCAAGGGTTACAGGGAGAAGGCAGGAGAATGGGGTTGAGAAACATATCAGATATGGTCAAATGGTGGAGCAGACTCAATGGGCCGAATGGCCTAATTGCCTTCCTATATCTTATTGCTTTAAGGTTTTATGATTACAAACGAACAAAAATTGCTGGCGAAACTCAGCAGGGAGAAAGCAGAGTTAATGTTTCAAGTCCAACAATCAGAGCCAGGATGATGACATCCAACTCTCAGACAGATTAACACACCCATACAAAGACCAGGAGATCCCAGTTGATCCACACGTTGATATTCTTGACTATGAAGTTGAAGACATGCTCAATGATGATGTTCCTGGAGGAACAGATGAGAGGCGTTCCCTGGAAAGGGAGGCAGCAGCACTGACATGAGCGGGTAAAAATAGGCTGGCAGTCAGAGACAGAGGTAGGTTCATTGGGCTGATTGGATTGATTCTTGTTCTACTAAAGATAAAGGAGCTGGGTCTTTGGTGTCTCTCTGGTAAGTGATTAAATTGGTGATAAAGTTGATACAATCCATAAAAGAAAACATAAGTCTGTGATTAAATAATTCAAACTCATTCAAAGGAACTGGACAGATGATGTGTCAATGTTGTAGTACGTGGGATCTCCTGTGTACCGTTATAAGCTAGGACAAACAGCGTGTTTGAGTAGCTTTGGCTCAGGGTCGATGAGCTAGAGGCTGAACACTGTGATGCTTCGGAGATGGGGGCATCATGTAGATTCTTTGTAGAAGGACGCAATCACATTCCTTAGGGTGGGGTCATTTGACTTGGTCAGTGGTTAGGGACAGTAGGCTGTGTCTGGGCATGACGCAAGTGAGGGGACTTAGAGAGCAGGCATGTCAGCCTCTGCAATTGCTGAGAAGGTACGCAGTTCTCTCTTATTTATGTTGCTGTGGCTTTAAGAAGTTATTTTGTCCATTTTTTTGAAGTGAGGTTGTAAGGCAGACGCACCGAGCAGTTTACCACAAGCATTGAAATAAACAGCTTGGGAGGCCTTGGAGTTTTTTTTTAAAACAGCCTGAATGGGTGTGGCCAGCTCTCACAGATTAGAATTTCTGGGTTTTGGCTTTTTCAGTAGCATCAGAAGCTACTGGGCTCTCAACAGATTTGGAAGCTTCGGTGAAATTCTCCTGGCCGCTACTCTGTTTGAATTTTCTCTTGATGCTTTTTTCCTCCTGGATTGGAGAACTGCATGGGAGAATCTGTGTCTGAATTTTACTTTTCGCCAAGGGGTTGTTTTTATGGGATGTTACTAAACTGGAGCAGTTAATTAGTAATTGTTACTATATCCATTATTAGTTTCCAAATAGATTTAGGTTCTTCTGTTTCTTTGTTTGTGTTTAAATATGGTGTTTTATAGAACAAAAGAACAAAAATTTAAACGGAAATACAGCCCAGGAGTAGGCCCTTTGGCCCTCCAAGCCTGTGCTGATCATTGTGCCCTGATTGAACTAAAAATAAACCTTCTGCTCTTATTTTGTCCTTATCCCACTATTCCTTCCTGTCACAACTGGTCTATTCCCTTCTAAATGTGCATATCTCCTGTCCCTCAGTACCTTCTCCAAGAGCTGCCCCTCCACAGTTGTCAGACTCAACAGCCTATAATTTTAAATGAATTGCGTTTTGTTTAATGACCAGTAGTTTGATTTGTCGCATTGCATCTGAAACTTGGCACTTCACATCCACCTTTAAAATAAGATAAAGTTAGGGTTAAGGCTACTTTCTTAAAATACCCTGAGGGGGTCTGATCTGGTCCATAGCACATATGAGGGCTGCAGGGCAGAAGTACAAACTGACCATTGTACAAGATGCCATTCAAATGCAAGAGGAGAGCAAATTAACAAAACCATAGTCACTAAGGAATTGTTACAAAGAAACTGATGGAGCTGATATGCCTCTGAGGTCCAGGTGAATTTCACCCTGTGATCGTAAAAAAGCAGAATGATGAGGTATTTGATGCATTTGCACTCATTTTCCACAACTGCCTAGATTCAGGAAATTGTCTATCAGACTGGAAAGTAGCAAATATAATATTCCTGCCCAGAAAAGGGGGGAGTTAGGAAACAGGAAACTATAAAGCAGTCAGCTTGCTGTTGGTTGTGGGGAAGGTTTTAAAAGTCATCATCATAGCTGCTCACTTCGAAAAACTCACTGTAAACAGGAAATGTCAGCATGGTTTTTTTAAGTGGTTTTTACTGAAGTTCTTTGAAGTTTTAACATATTTTGTAAACAAAGGGGGACACTTAGGTGCTCTGTATTTGGATTTCCAGAAAGCATTTCATGAGGCAACCCATTAAACATTATTGTTGAAAATAAAAGCTCATGGCAAGTCCGCGAGGAGTCTTACCAATTATTATAGATGCCCCATAGAAAGCATCCTACCCGAATGCATCACAGTGTGGTACAGCAACTGCTCTGCCCAAGAATGTAAGAAACTAAAGAGAGTTGTGAACGTAGCTCAGTCCATCACAAAAACCAGCCTTCCTTCCATTGACTCTGTCTATACTTTCCACTGCCTCGGGAAAGCAACCAACATCATCAAAGACCCCTCCGACCCTGATTATACTCTCTGCCTCCCTCTTCCACTGGGCAGAAGATGTAAAAGTTGGAAAACACGCACCGATAGATTCAAGAGCAGTTTCTTCCCTGCTGTTGTCAGACTTGTGAATGGAAATCTCATATATTAGAATTGATCTCTCTCTGCACCTTGGCTGAAGCTGTGACACTATATTCTGCATTCTGTTCTATCATCCTGATGTATGAGTGTAAGGTAGGATTTGTCTGGATAGCACACAAAACAATACTTGTCACTGTATCATGGTACATGTGACAATAGTAAATCAAACCAACCCTTAATTTAGGAGGAATTGAACAAGGTAAGGGTGTTATACAGGGCATTGGTGAGAGGACATCTTAAAAACTACATGCAGTTTTGGTCTCCTTTTCTAAAGAAGAATGACATTGGATATGAGATTTACTGCTTTGATACCTGCAATGAGAGGGTTATCTTATGAGGAAAGATTGGACAGACTGGGCTTATAACAGAGTGAGGGGTACCTTGACTGAAGTATATAAGATCCTCAAGTGTCTTGCCAAAGTGCACATGGACAGGACATTCCCTCTTGTGGGTGCATCAAGAACTAGGGGGCACTGTTGTCAAACTGGAGAGATAGAGATAGATTGATTATTGTTAGGCAAGGGGTCGCAGCCAATTATCGGTAGAAGGGAATGTACAATTTGAAACACCAGTTGATGAACTGGTATCTAATTGCCTGGCACAGCAACTAACCACGTATGTTGGTATGATTTATTAGTCTGGCCAGAGCCAGTGTGAATGGTTACAGTCAGCATCTGCTGAAGATGAGTAACTACAAGAGACACTGACTATCCAGGGATAACCTGATAGTGTTGAAGAAATACTGGAGAGGATTCATCCATTTTGGCCATACAGGGAAAGACTTGGTACAACCATTATCTCTTTCTAATCCCAGAAACATTGCACCAAGATATCACACCCATGTAATGTCAGGGACAGGATAGGGTTTGAACGTAGGAGACAGTTGACACCTTGAACCTGAGCCATGGACCTGGTGCGATCAGGACGTTCAATGATTTGTAAGTACACGGTTACCATCGCCTACACAATTCCTGTTTGGAAGGTAAGTGTGAATGACTTTGTTCAGGGTGCAGTTAGTTAACCATGCTACAGCACAGGATATGCCTCTTCAAAGGTAGAGGAGAATGAAAGAGACACATGACCAGTGAGCAGCTGGAAAACTGCTCATGGGGCAGACAGTGCAAGTTAGAAATACAAACACTTGGATACTAACAAAGGTATTTACAAAGTAGAACCAGCCTGGATCATACAAAGTAGTTTCTGATCATGGTGTTACATTGAGAGGGAAGAGAAGACAAACTGATGTACAGCAAATACCGACCAACGACAGTGAGGAAGAACACTCTGACAATGATCATGTTCAATAACAGAAACCAGCAACACGGTAACAAGATTGTTAAACAACAGCAGGTAAGTATGTCACCACCAGATCAAAGCATTACATTGAAGTTTGAAATGCTAATTTTGTAAACTATATAATTATTGAATGTACAACACATATGTATATGCAACCACACATATCTGTCTGGGATTTATTTTATCTTTGGTTAAAGGGAGATTGATGACATGTCTTGAGATAAGTGTGTCAGCATATTTTAAAGCCAGAAGTCGCACGACACACAGTTATAGTCCGAGATCACAAGGTGTAGAGCTGGATGGACACAGCATGCCAAGCAGCATCAGAGGAGCAGGAAAGCTGATGTTTTGGGCCTAGTCCCTTCTTCAGGAATCCACAGTTATAGCCCAACATGTTTATTTCAAATCACAAGCTCTTGTGGCATTGCTCGTTCATCAGGTGAAGTGAGAGAGAAGCACATAGAGAGAGATCAAAGGGCAGAGAGAGGTCCAAACTGTCGGATGGTGTGCATAAATTGATAGCAGCTGAATAACAAATGAAGGATGACCTATAAATTTAATCAGATTATAGGTCATCCATTTGTGTGTTATTCAACTTTACTCATTCTGTCTAACAGTTTGGATCACCTGCAGGGACTTATTTATTCAGCATTCCACCCACACTATGGAGATGGCTCTTTGATCTCTCTCTGCCCCTAAATAAAGTGTTTGTGTGATTTTTCACAGCCAAATCACCCTGTATCCCATACCTCCTGACTTTATGAATGAGCCTGCTGTGGGGAACCTTATCAAATGCCTTGCTGAAAGCGCACGCTTGGAGGGCCGAAGGGCCCGTTCCTGTGCTGTAATTTTCTTTGAACATTGTTCTTGATCTACACTCTCTGTAGTATGATGTGCCTGTACAACACATTAATATTACACTTTTCATGGCACCTCAGTGCATGTGACAATCATGAAACAAATCTTTCTTTCACACACACAACAATTGAGTGAGTGAGTGTGCCACTCAGGCTCCCCAGAATTTTTCACCGCATTCTCTCCTTCATTGGTCCTCCCCATCACTTGATCCATCTGTCAACATTCTCTGTCATTCCATCTTTTGCCTTTTGTCAGTTTCTCCCTCACCCTCTATCACGCTGTCACACTCACACACACTCACTCACTTTATCCAGCAATAACGTTATTTCAATTTATCACACAGTCTCATTTCATCACCCACTCAAACCCCTGGCCACTCTCTCAGACATGCACGCCTCCCTCATCCTCTGAAAGCTCCCCCCTTTATCACTGCTGTAAAGATTCTCTCTCATTGAGATAACTTCTCCGTCTCAGTGTTCCCGGTGAACGTGTTCACTCTATTCGGCGTGCTGTGTGACAGCTTCCTGCAGTTTGCCTCTCCCTGAGAGATCAGGACAACCTTGGCCTGGGAGAATGTTGACGAAAGGCTGAAGGAATGTAGCCAGTGTTCTGATGGCAGTCACTGATCGGGGCCGGACCTCCAGTCTAACTGGAAACAGCTGGGACAGGAATTCCTTTGCGGCCTCATGCTCAAAACAGCCCGTTCTTTGTCTCACAGAGCCCTGTGGTTACAGCCATGCATTAACAGGAGACCAATCACTGTGATGGTGAGGCCGAGGGAGCACCCGGAGTGTGAAAACACATCCTCTGTTCGAGACATGGACTGATTTACAGGCTTGAGATTGCCTCTCCGCATCGTGGTCCAATTTTTTTTATTAACTCCTCCCCTCCGTCTTCCAGGCTCAATCTTCAGGTTCTGTCTCTGAGGAAAGAAAAACCATCCCTTGATCTCGCAGCTGGCCAGCCACCAAGAAATGCAGACTGCCCTTGTTTCGACAGCAGGAGCTGCACTGTCCCAGGGAGTAAACTGAACAGTGCCAATGAGAGCGTGTGTGTGTCAGTCAGGGAGGGAGGAAAGCACCTTGCTGAGGGGTAAAGCTGGCACATGGCGAAGGTGTGGGGGCGGGGGGGGGGATTTGTGCGCAGCATCCCTGTCAGTGAGAGACTGGATAAATTGGCAGTGACAGAGTCAGGGGATGCGGGGGGGCCGATATGTGGATAAGGTGGGTGTGGAGTTGGTCAGGGACTAAGGGGATGATAGAGAAGGGGCAGGAACAGTGCGGGAGAGAAGGGGAGGGAGAGGGAGAGGCCGGGTGGGTGTGAGGTATCAGGAGGGGACAAGGTCCTTGGGGTCAGGGGGGTGGTCAGTGTCAGGGGGTGGTCAATGTCAGGGAGTCTGCGAGGGGGATCGACGTGAAACCGAATCAGTGCGGGGTGGAGTTCAGATTGAGGGGGGTAAGTGTTTTGGGGGGTGGGGCAGTATGATGGGGTGCCAGTGTGGGGGTGCAGTGTGAGGGTGTCAGTGTGGAGGGGGGTCAGTGTAGGGGTTTCGGTGTGAGGGGAGTCAGTGTAAGGGAGGGTCAGTGTGGGGTGGTCAGTATGGGGGGCTCAGTGTGGGGGGAGAGTCAATGTGGGGGGGGGGTCAGTGTGAGGGAGAGTCAGTGTGAGGGGGATTCGGTGCAAGGGGGTGGTCGGTGTGATGGGGAGTCAGTGTGGGGAGGTTGGTGTGTAGGGAAGTCAGTGTGGAGGGTGAGTGTGAGCGGGAGTCAGTGTGGGGAGGCTGGTGTAAGGGGGAGTCAGTGTGAGGGAGAGTGAGTATTGGGGGAGTTCAGTGTGAGGGAGAGTCAGTGTTGGGGGGTTCAGTGTGAGGGGGAGTCAGTGTGAGGGGGAGTCGGTGTAAGGGAGAGTCAGTGTTGGGGGGTTCAGTGTGAGGGGGAGTCGGCGTGAGGGGGAGTCGTTGCAAGGGGGATTCAGTGTGAGGGAGAGTTAGTGTTGGGGGGGGGTTCAGTGTGAGAGGGTGTTAGTGCGAGGGGGAGTTGGTGTTGAGGTGTTCAGTGGGGGGGTAGTCAGTGTGGGGAGGTCGGTGTGTAAGGAAGTCAGTGTGGAGGGTTAGTGTGAGCGTGAGTCAGTGTGGGGAGGTCGGTGTAAGGGGGAGCCAGTGAGGGGGGATGTCAGGGTGAGGGGGAGTCGGTGTTGGGGGGGGTCAGTGTGGTGGGGTCAGTGTGAGGGGGAGTGGGTGTGAGGGGGTCAGTGTGGTGGGGTCAGTGCGAGGGGGAGTCAGTCTGCGGAGGTCGGTGTGAGGGGGAGTTGGTGTGAGGGGGAGTTGGTGTTGGAGGGTTCAGTGCAAGGGGGAGTCGGTGCGAGGGGGAGTCGGTGCGAGGGGGAGTCGGTGCGTAGGGGAGTCAGTGTGGGGAGAGTCAATGTGAGGGGGAGTCGGTGTGAGGGGGGAGTCGGTGTTGGAGGGTTCAATGTGAGGGAGAGTCGGTGCGAGGGGGAGTCGGTGTTGGGGGTGTCAGTGTGGTGGGGTCAGTGAGAGGGCGAGTCAGTGTGGGGGTGTTGGTGTGAGGGGGAGTTGGTGTTGAGGTGTTCAGTGTGGGGGTAGTCAGTGTGTGGAGGTCAGTATGTAGGGAAGTCAGTGTGGAGGGTTAGTGTGAGTGTGAGTCAGTGTGAGAGGAGTCAGTGTGAGGGGGAGTCGGTGCGAGGGGGAGGTCGGTGTGAGGGGGAGTCAGTGCGAGGGGGAGTTGGTGTTGGCGGGTTCAGTGCGAGGGGGAGTCGGTGCAAGGGTGTGTCGGTGCGAGGGGGAGTTGGTGTTGACGTGTTCAGTGGGGAGGTAGTCAGTGTGGGGAGGTCGGTGTGTAAGGAAGTCAGTGTGGAGGGTTAGTTTGAGCGTGAGTCAGTGTGGGGAGGTCGGTGTAAGGGGGAGCCAGTGTGGGGGGGTGTGTCAGGGTGAGGGGGAGTCGGTGTTGGGGGTGGTCAGCATGGTGGGGTCAGTGTGAGGGGGAGTGGGTGAGAGGGGGTCGGTGTGAGGGGGAGTCAGTGTGTGGGGTGTCAGTGTGTGGGGTGTCAGTGTGAGGGGAGTCAGTGTGAGGGGAGTCAGTGTGAGGGGTGTCAGTGTGAGGGGTGAGGCAGTGTGTGGGGTGAGGCAGTGTGTGGGGTGTCAGTGTGTGGGGTGTCAGTGTGTGGGGTGTCATTGTGTGAGGTGTCAGTGTGTGGGGTGTCAGTGTGAGGGGAGTCAGTGTGAGGGGTGTCAGTGTGAGGGGTGTCAGTGTGTGGGGCGTCAGTGTGAGGGGAGTCAGTGTGAGGGGAGTCAGTGTGAGGGGAGTCAGTGTGATGGGTGTCAGTGTGTGGGGTGTCAATGTGTCGGGTGTCAGTGTGTGGGGGGTCAATGTGAGGGGTGACGCAGTGTGTGGGGTGTCCATGTGTAGGGTGTCCATGTGTGGGGTGTCAATGTGAGGGGTGTCAGTGTGTGGGGTGAGGCAGTGTGAGGGGTGTCAGTCTGTGGGGTGTCAGTGTGTGGGGTGTCAGTGTGTGGGGTGTCAGTGTGAGGGGTGTCAGTGCGTGGGGCGTCAGTGCGTGGGGTGTCAGTGCGTGGGGTGTCAATGCGTCGGGTGTCAGTGTGTGGGGGGTCAATGTGAGGGGTGACGCAGCGTGTTGGGTGTCAATGTGTGGGGTGTCAGTGTGAGGGGTGTCAGTGTGAGGGGTGAGGCAGTGTGAGGGGTGTCAGTCTGTGGGGTGTCAGTCTGTGGGGTGTCAGTGTGTGGAGTGTCAGTGTGTGGGGTGTCAGTGTGAGGGGTGTCAGTGTGAGGGGTGAGGCAGTGTGAGGGGTGCCAGCGTGTGGGGTGTCAGTGTGTGGGGTATCAGTGTGAGGGGTGTCAGTGTGTGGGGTGTCAGTGTGAGGGGTGAGGCAGTGTGAGGGGTGTCGGTCTGTGGGGTGTCAGTGTGTGGGGTGTCAGTGTGTGGGGTGTCAGTGTGTGGGGTGTCAGTGTGAGGGGTGTTGGTGTTGGAGGGGATTCTGTGTGTGGGGTGAGGCAGTTTGAGGGGTGTCAGTGTGTGGGGTGTCAGTGTGAGGGGTGTCTGTGTGAGGGGTATTGGTGTTGGGGGGAATTCTGTGTGAAGGGTGAGGCAGTGTGAGTGGGGTTCAGTGTGAGGGGTGTTGGTGTTGAGGGGGATTCTGTGTGAGAGGTGAAGTAGTGTGAGTGGGGCTCAGTGTGAGGGGTGTTGTTGTTGGGGGGGATTCTGTGTGAGGGGTGAGGCAGTGTTAGTGGGGAGTCAGTATGAGGGGTGTTGGTGTTGGGGGGTATTCTGTGTGAGGGGTGAGGTAGTGTGAGTAGGGCTCAGTGTGAGGGGTATTGGTGTTGAGGAGGATTCTGTGTGAGGGGTGTTGGTGTTGGGGGGAATTCTGTGTGAGGGGTGAGGCAGTGTGAGTGGGGGTCAGTGTGAGGGAGTTGGGGGCTGATTCTGTGTGAGGGGGGTATCAGTGAGTAAGTTGGGGAGGTGGTGCGGGGGTCAGTGTTAGGATTTATCCAGAACATGGCAGGGATTTTAGTCCATGTAACATTTCTCCCCTGACTGATCCGGGAGGTTAGCCAGGACATTCGGAATTCTCTGAGTTGGGGACTGTTTCAGACACTGGGTATTCCCCCTTTGGGACTGTCAACCTCACAGAAATTTACGCCGTGGTGAGGGTGTTGGGGTTTCCAAGGGGTGTCCTGGTGTGTCTGTCAGAATCTATCCAGCGTTTGACTATCCTGGTCCAGAACACTGAGCCCATGTCTACTTCCATCACCTCAGCAGCAGCCATCACTTCACAGCCAATGATGTGATTTCAAAGTCAAACATAGGGCACGCGAAAACCAATCAAGTCTTCAATTAAGAAGCACCAAACACTTAGCTGTAACGGCCAGAAAAAACCTGTCTTTCGGGTGTTCTCTGAAGGTCAGCCATTGGCCTGGCGAATGGGGAATGCGCCCACAACACAGCTGCCCTCACCCAGTACTGGGTGTCAGTGTGAGGGGCGGGTCAGTGTGAGGGTCAGCCAAAAGTTCACACTGAGGTACAGGCCAGAGATCCCTCCATTTCTGTGGCCTATGCTATCCATTGCCTTCCAGCTCACACATCTATTCCTGCACAATAACCTTCTTGTCTTGATAATTGGTGGCAAATTGTCATTGAAACCTGACATTAGGCCTTCCATGATGGTAAAATGACCGGAGAATACCAGAGCAGAGAGGGAGGAGCAGGAATGGTCTACTCAGGCCTTTGGCCTGCTTTCTCAGCCAGTCGACTCGTGACTTCGACACCACTTTTCCACAATTTCTCTCAACGCCCTGGGAGACTATTTGAAATCAGCCTTAAATATCACGGAATCCCAGACTTGTGGCACTGCTGCTAAGCCCATGAATGAGTGCTTCACTCCGGGAGTATCCAGAATCCTTTGGGGTGATAATTTCAGAGAATCACAGGCCTCAGAGTGAGGAAATGTTCCCCTGATCTTAGTCCTATGTGACCAAACCCTTACCATGTTGTCCAGTATTCAAGGTTCCCATCCAGAACGGTTTGACAAATTTACTCAAGTTTGTTTTTGACAATGTAATGAGGAGGGTGAATATAGAGGAACCTGTAGAGGTAGCGTATTTGGATTTCCAAAGGCATTCAGTAAGATGTATACAAAGGCTTTGTGTACAAAACTGTGGGTCACATATTAGTATGGGCAGAGAATTAGTCAATGGATAAAAAGCAAAGGATAGGAATAATTGGGCAATTTAAGGTTGCAGTACAGTAGAGTAATATTCAGTGCTAGGGCTTCAGTTCTTCAAAACGTAGAAAAATGACTTAGATGAGAAAAGTATCCACATTGGCTAATGATGCAGGGTTGTTGCTGAAAAGAGAGTCATGCCACTGACAAGTCAGGACAAAAGCAAGAATGCCAAATTTCAAAGCATCACAACAATTTATACTAAAGAGGAAAAGGGTGATTTGATTGGCTAAAACATCACCATGGAGGATGCAACAGTGCAACTTTCGGATTCTCTAGAAACGATCCTGAAGGAATTCCAATGCTGCTGTTATAAGACTCTATCAGGGCTTCAGCAAAGCTCTAGTATAATTTCAGAAGAACAATATTTCAGTAGGGATTACACACAAGGATCATGCTACAGCGATAACAATATTTCAGGGAGGTGCTAACAGAGTTTTAACGGGGCTCTTGAATGCACCTAACAAGGTTCGGAGCAGGCATGTCCGCAGGTGGTTTTACAGCATTTCTGTTCCGCTGGGCAGTCCCCATCGTGTTGGCAAAATTCAGCACACATCTTTGTTCCCCGAGGCAGAGTGCATCTTCCAGGTTTCACTGTGTGAAACAATGGAGACAAAAATCAGGAGCAGGGAATACTGAGCACATTCATTTCAGGCATTCCTTTTACCCCGACAAACTAAGAAGGAGAATTTGGAAAATTTGAGACTTAATTTTTGAGGACGTAACTGGGAGGGTTAATGGGGGGGGAGCAGGTAGATGTAGCATATTTGCATTTCCAAAAGGCACTCAATAAGATGTCTACAAAAGCTTTGCATACAAAATTGACATTACCAAGACCAATTTTAATGTCAATACACAAAAAGATGGCTCTCCCCACCCACAGCGTGTTACTTCAGCTTTGAAAGGACTACCTCATACAGTTGTGTGTGCTGAGGGCTCACCTCAGTTGTATGTGGGGTTTGTACGCTACCTTTCTGTGCAAAAGTGCATGAATGTCCACAACCATTACTGCAGCATTTCTCCTCCCCCGGACAGTCACTGTCATCTGTACAGTATTCTGCACACACTCCAACACCACCGTGCCTCCGAGGACAGATTCCAGGTTTACCTGTGGAAAGCAAGTGTTCCACTCAGTCACGAGCTGCATCTGATACTGAAATGCAAAACTGCCCACCCCATTCCCGACCTGACATTCATCCCGGCCAGGCTTTGGGAACAACCACTCAGCCCCTCTAGTTGGTACAGACATTGAGTGAGATCCTGAGTGTCCGAGTCCCACCCATGTCTCTGCATTGTTTAACACCCCGGGCTGGTAAACGGTCATTGCTGGGAGAAGCATTAGTGTGAGGGCCCAGGTGATTTGTGTAAGTGACAAATGGTTGCGATGATGCTTGTGTGAGCAGAGTGGAGGTGTTCCTCAAAGCAGCCTGTGCTTCATCTCCCCAGTGTAGAGGAGACCACACTGTGAGCAGCAAATACAGTCGGCTACATTGTGTGAAGTGCACTGCTTCACCTGAAAGTCTAGAGTCTTGGATAATGAGGGGGGAAGAGGTATCTTCTCCCTATCCTCACACAGTGGCAGTTTTAACTTGGTTTGGCTTTCAGCAGAAGAGTGAGGTTAACACTCTGGACCTACCTATGTCTCTCCACATCACTCTCCCAACATCTCTCATTCTGGGGCATCTGTGATCATGAGTGTCTCTCACCCTCTAACCGTCCCTTCTGTTCCACATGCTGGACAGTGCAAAACCCATTATATCCCACCTCTTTCTTCAGTTCTGAAGAAGTGTCATACTGAATTCGAGACGTTAATTCTGTTTCTCACTTCACTGATGCTGCCAGACTTGCTGAGATTCTCCACCACTTTCTGCTTTATTTCACATCCCCAGAATTTGCAGGAAACCCCTGCCCGCTTTGACCCCATGCAGGAATTGAGCTCAGGTGAGTTAGATAGAGTCATACAGCATGGAAACAGGCCCTTCAGTCCAACCAGCCCATGCTGACCAGAATATGAGGAGGACACAGAGTGCTCTGGATCGATGTTTGTAGGTGATACAGAGCAAGGCAGGAATGGGAACTCTGAGGAGGACACGGAGTGCTCTGGATCGATGTTTGTAGGTGATACCGAGCGAGGCAAGAATGGGAACTATGAGGACACAGAGAATCTGCAGAGGGACAAGGACAAACTCAATGAGGGTTCAATAGCATGGCAGGGAAGGGAGCATGTGACCAATGACCTGCCATGATCATATTGAACGTTGTAATGGGTTACAGAGCCTTTGAGTCATACAGCATGGAATCAGCCCTCTCTGTGCAACCAGTCCGTGCCAAACATAATCCCGAACTAAAGTAGTCCCACCTGCCTGCTCCTGACCCATATCCCTCCCAACCTTTCCCATTTATGTACCTGTCCAAATGCCTTTTAAATGCAGTAACTGTACCTGCCTCTACCACTCTCTCTGGCAGTGCATTCCACACAGCTCACTCTCTGTGTAAAAAAAAAATGCCCCTCATGTACTTTTTAAATCTTTCTCCCCTCACCTTAAAAATCTGTCCCCTAGTCTTGAAATCCCCCATCCTAGGGGGAAAAAACCTTGCTATCCATTTTATCTATACCCTTCATGGTTTTATAAAGGTGACCACTCCACCTCCTACCCTCCAGTGAAAAAAATCTATCCAGCCTCTCCTTATAACTCATATCGTCCATTCCTGGCAACATCCTGGTAAATCTCTTCTGAACCCCCTGCCGTTTGATCACATCCTTTAAATAACAGAGAGACCAGAACTGGACATAGTGTTCCAGAAGATGCCTCACAATCTCAACATAACATTCCCAGCTCCCACGTTCAGAGCTCTGAACACTGAAGGGTTTGAGGACTTACAAGTTCTGCTCCAATATCTATTTCTCAAGTTCTCATGTGTCATGGCCGGGTAGTGTAGCAGGAATAGCTATTCTGGAAATGTTCAGCTGTTTCTCCCTGCTTCCAGTGAGACAGAGAATGAATATTGCAGAAATTCTGTCTCCAATCCTCACAACACCTTTAGGGTCGAGAAATCCCTCTGTTTTCTTTCTTAAACATATCCACAGATTTGACCTCCACAACCTTCTGTGAATTCCACAGGGTCACCACCCTCCAAGTGAAGGAATTTCCCCTCATTTCAGTTTAAAACGGCACACTGTATCCTAGCACCATTACCCCATTATTTTCTCTACTTTATAATTTACTCATAAAATCTGCAATGCTGCTCGTTTTTTTTACCTAAGAATTGTAACTGAAGAAACTGTACCTGAGATAGCACTGTAAGCAGTGACTTATACACTTTTCACTCCACTCATTAGAATACGTGTGACCATAAAGCTAATTCTAATTCTAATTTTCTGGAACCCCTGGGCAGAGAAACATCTCACCGCCCTTCCTGCATCCAGTCTTTCCAGCCCTGTTAGAATTTTGTACATTTTAATCCGATCTGCTCCCAGTCTTCCACATCGCAGTAAATTCAGGCCCAGTTGGCCCAATCTCCTCATGGCACGCAGACAGATCCCTGTAGTCACATCCTACTGCTCACTCTCTCAACTCACTGTTCCTATCCCTCAGTCAGCTCCTCACCAGGTTAAGCATTGTCCTTCAAGTCTATAAACATTAACTTCTCCCCAAAAACACTCATCCATTGAGAATGCCACGAATGTCACTTGCCACTTGTCAGCCCAAGCCTGGATATTGTCCAGAACTTGTTACATTTGAACATGGACTGCTTCAGTATCTGAGGAGCCGCAAATGGTGCGGAACACTGTGCAATCATCTGCGAACATCCCCACTTCTGGCCTTATGATGGAGGGAAGGTCATTGATGAAGTCTTTGTCCCTTCATGTTGCTTTTAGGTGGTTTCTTTGGAGCAAATCATGCCTCAATTTTTTCTTCCCATTCTGCATCACATTGCATTCATCCCACCCCCTATCCCCATTCCAGTGTCACCCTGGTCCTCAGGTATGTAGTGTTGTCTACACCTTAGGTCTGTTCAGAGATAACATTGTAATTTTGTGATGGTGTGATGCGGTGCCCAGGCGTACTTGCGCAGGGCTCAACACAGGAAACAAGGGGATGATACTTACTGAATGCTGGGGGCACGCACACTGCTCCACAGTCGAACACACAGCACTTGTCTGGCCCAGGGCAGTCTTCATCACAACGGCATCCCCGCTTTGTCACCGCAACCACCAGTCTCCGCGGACACTTACCAAATTTAACCACTGCAAACACAAGGCACAGCCTGTAGTATCCCAGAGTCACACACAAAACCTTAGACTGCAATCAAAAGAGGCTTAAACAGTGATCAGAAAGAACACCGCTTAAACAAGACTTACAATGAGTGTTAATAAATTTGGTTTTAAAAAAGGTGCAGCAGTCCTTGAAAGTTCCCTGGTGTTTAAACCAGCATTTTTTCCTAAACCACATTTCATTGCCCAATTTAAAATACTAGAAAACCAAAAGATATAATCTTTAACAACTACAAACTTGGTTGATGTGAAGGATAAGCCCAAAAGCAGAGGTACGCATTATGTCGTCTCTCCCAGGTTCTGTTCACTATCTCCCTCACTCCACTCCCTGCATCCATCCCCGTCACCATCTCCTTTGTACAGACCTCCATCATCAGAAACACAGCTGGACTTTCACCTTGCCCTTTCCCTAAACAAGAGACCATCTCAAAGCTCTGCTCCCCCATCAAAGAACAAAGAACGAAGAAAATTATAGCACAAGAACAGGCCCTTCGGCCATCCAAACCTGTACCCATCCAGATCCTCTATCTAAATCTGCCGCCTATTTTCCAAGGATCTGTATCCCTCCGCTCCCTGCCCATTCATGTATCTGTCTAGGTACATCCTGAAATGATGCTATTGTGTCCGCTTCTACCTCCTCCACTGGCAACACCATCCTCTGCATAAAGAACTTTCCACACATATCTCCCTTAAACTTTTCCCCTCTCACCTTGAAATTGTGACCCCTAGTAATTGAGTCCCTCACTCTGGGAAAAAGCTTCTTGCTATCCACCCTGTCTATACCTCAATCAGCTCCCCCCTCAATCTTTGTATTTCTAATGTAAATAATCCTAATCTACTCAACCTCTCTTCACAGCTAGCACCCTCCATACCAGGTAACATCCTGATGTACCTTCTCTGCACCCTCTCCAAAGCATCCACATCCTTTTGGTAATGTGGTGACCAGAACTGTACACAGTACTCCAAATGTGCCCGAACCAAAGTCCTATACAACTGTAACATGACCTTCCAACTCATGTACTCAATACCCCGTCCGATGAAGGAAAGCATGCCGTATGCCTTCTTGACCACTATCAACCTGCGTTGCCACCTTCAGGGTACAATGGACCTGAACACCCAGATCTCTCTGTGCATCAACTTTCCCCAGAGCTTATCCATTCACTGCTCTTGAATTGGATCTTCCAAAATTCATCACCTCACATTTGCCTGGATTGAATTCCATCTGCCATTTCTCCGCCCAACTCTCCAATCTATTTTTATTCTGCTGCATTCTCCAAAAGTCCCGTTCACTATCTGCTACTCCACCAATCTTAGTGTCATCTGCAAACCTGCTAATCAGATCATCTATACCTTCCTCCAGATCACTTACGTATATCACAAACAACAGTGGTCCCAACACGGATCCCCGTGGAACACCACTGGGCACAGCCCTCCATTTTGAGAAACTCCCTTCCATTACAACACTCTGTCTCCTGTTGCCCAGCCAGTTTTCTATCACTGCTGTATTCATCTGTGTTACGATCCTAGCTGGTGCTAATATTGGACAAGTCTGGTCCCAGAGTGAGTCTTGGTTTGACAAAAACATTTATTTTTGTTAACTCTTTACCATGATAGTCAGTAACTGAACATATTCAAAAGAGGCTGTCAGTGTACATTTAACAAAAGAACAAAGATTATGACAATGCAAAGCAAAAAAAAGCAAAATATTTTTTGCCATACAAAAGATCTATTTGAAAAGGGCTTGTTAAAAATTTCCAAACTAAATATTCAGATCTTTTAGTTTCACTAACAATTAGGCACTCCACCTCAGTGAAGGGTAGTCCTGTTTCCAATTTAAAGTTCTTTGTTTAATTGGCATAGCTGAATTTGTTTCCTTGCAGTAAACCTGTGCATGGTCTTGATGTGATTTCATTAGTCTATGTCAATTCCTGAGACTTCAAGCAAACTGCTGCCAGAGCTCACTTATTTCTTAACATGGAGGGGTGTTCCTAATGACACAGGGTCACAGAGCAGAAACAATTCCTTTTCAAACCACAGAACTATTCAGAAGGTCAGTGAGTGTGGAGAGTCTTTCAGAAACAGAGAAAAAAGGACTATAGCAGCAGAGGTGCAGTTTAGCAGTCTCCAAAGCAGTCGGGGCAGAGGAATAAATGAATTAATATCAGGAGGAGAAAATCTCCAGAAACAGAAGGCTGTGGAAGAGGACTTTAAGATGACTTGTTAAGTTGACTAATCCACTTTTATTCTCTCTTCCATCCTTATTCCAGAGCACTAAACTAATCATTTTGAGCATTTGTAAGAGTCACAATGAAATACATGTGAACAAATTTCCAGATGGTGCGACACCGCTCACAGGAAATAAAATATGAAACAAAAACTATGTGTCATCTGCGTAACACACACAATATAGAAATAAAATCCAAAACAAAGAAACAAAGAAACAAAGAAACCTACAGCACAGGAACAGGCCCTTCGGCCCGCCAAGCCTGAGCCGATCAAGATCCTCTGCCTAACCTGTCATCTATTTTCTAACGTCTGTGTCCATTTGCTCCCTGCCCATCCATGTACCTGTCCAAATATATCTTAAAAGATGCTAACATGTCTGCGTCTACCACCTCCGCTGGCAACACGTTCCAGGCACCCACCACCCTCTGTGTAAAGAACGTTCCACGCACATCTCCCTTAAACTTCCCTCCTCTCACTTTGAACTCATGACCCCTAGTAATTGAGTCCCCCACTGTCGGGGGGAAAAAGCTTTTTGCTATCCACCCTGTCTATACCCCTCATGATTTTGTAGACCTCAATCAGGTCCCCCCTCAATCTCCGTCTTTCTAATGAAAATAATCCTAATCTGTTCAACCTCTCTTCATAGCTAGCACCCTCCATACCAAGCAACATCCTGGTGAACCTCCTCTGCACCCTCTCCAAAACATCCACATCCTTTTGGTAATGTGGCGACCAGAACTGTACACAGTACTCCAAATGTGGTCGCACCAAAGTCCTATACAACTGCAACATAACCTGCCAACTCTTGTACTCAATACCCCGTCTGATGAAGGAAAGCATGCCATATGCCTTCTTGACCACCCTATTGACCTGCGTTGTCACCTTCGGGGAACAATGGGCCTGAGCACCCAGAATTCTCTGTTCATCAATTTTCCCCAGGACTTTTCCATTTACTGTATAGTTAGCCCTTGAATTTGATCTTCTAAAATGCATCACCTCGCATTTGCCCGGATTGAACTCCATCTGCCATTTATCTGCCCAACTCTCCAGTCTCTCTATATTCTGCTGTAATTTCTGACAGGCCCCTTCACTATCAGCTACTCCACCAATCTTAGTGTCATCAGCAAACTTGCTGATCAGACCACCTACACCTTCCTCCAGATCATTTACATATATCGCAAACAACAGTGGTCCCAGCACAGATCCCTGTGGAACACCACTGGTTACTGGTCTCCAATTTGAGAAACTCCCTTCTACTACTACCCTCTGTCTCCTGTTGCCCAGCCAGTTTTTTATCCATCTAGCTAGCACACCCTGGACCCCATGTGACTTCACATTCTCCATCAGCCTGCCATGGGGAACCTTATCAAATGCCTTACTGAAGTCCATGTAGATGACACCTGCAGCCTTTCCTTCATCAATCAACTTTGTCACGTCCTCAAAGAATTCTATTAAGTTGGTAAGACATGACCTTCCCTGTACAAAACCATGTTGCCAATCACTGATAAGCCCATTTTCTTCCAAATGGGAATAGATCCTATCCCTCAGTATCTTCTCCAGTAGCTTCCCTACCATTGATGTCAGGCTCACCGGTCGATAATTACCTGGATTATCCTTGCTGCCCTTTTTAAACAAGGGGACAACCTTAGCAAGTCTCCAGTCCTCTGGGACCTCACCCGTGTCTAAGGACACTGCAAAGATATCTGTTAGGGCCCGGTTATTCCCTCTCTCACTTCCCTCAGTAACTTGGGATAGATCCCATCCGGACCTGGGGACTTGTCCACCTTAATGTCTTTTAGGATAACTAACAATTCCTCCTTCCTTATGTCAACTTGACCTAGACTAAGCAAACATCTATCCCTAACCTCCACATCCGTCATGTCCTTCTCCTTGGTGAATACCGATGCAAAGTACTCGTTAAGAATGTCACCCATTTTCTCTGACTCAGCGCATAACTTTCCTTCAGTGGGCCAATCCTTTCTCTAGTTACCCTCTTGCTCTTTATATATGAATAAAAGGCTTTGGGATTTTCCTTAACCATGTTTGCCAGCAATACCTCATGTCCTCTCTTAGCCCTCTTAATCCCTCGTTTCAGATTCGCTGTACATTCCCGGTATTCTTGCAAAGCTTCGTCTGTCTTCAGTTGCCTAGACCTCATGTATGCTTCCTTTTTTCTCTTGGCTAGTCTCACAATTTCACCTGTCATCCATGGCTCCCTAATCTTGCCTTTTCTATTCCTCATTTTCACAGGAACCTGTCTCTCCTGCACGCAAATCAACCTCTCCTTAAAAGCCTCCCGCATATCAAATGTGGATTTACCTTCAAACAGTTTCTCCCAATCTACATTCCTCAGATCCTGCCGAATCTTGGTATAGTCGGCCTTCCCCCAGTTTAGTACTCTTCCTTTAGGACCACTCCTATCCTTGACCGTGAGTATTGTAAAGCTTACGGAATTGTGGTTGCTATTTCCAAAGTAGTCCCCTACTGTAATATCAACCACCTGGCCGGGTTCATTCCCCAGCACCAGGTCCAGTATGGCCCTTTCCTGAGTTGGACTGCATACATACTGCTCTAGAAAACCCTCCTGGACACACCTTACAAATTCTGCTCCGTCATGACCCCTAACACTGAGTGAATCCCGGTCAATGTTGGGAAGATTAAAATCTCCCATCACCACCACCCTGTTTCTCCTGCACCTTTCCATTATCTGTTTACATATTTGTTCCTCTATCTCACGCTCGCAGTTGGGAGGCCTGTAGTACAGCCCCAACATTATTACTGCATCCTTCCTATTTCTGAGCTCTGCCCATATTGCCTCACTGCTTGAGTCCTCCATGGTGCCCTCCTTCAGTGCGACTGTGATATCGTCTTTGACCAGTACTGCAACTCCTCCACCCCTTTTACCTCCCTCTCTATCCCACCTGAAGCATCGATATCCTGGGACAACTAGTTGCCAATCATGCCCTTCCCTCAACCAAGTCTCAGTAATAGCAATAGCATCATACCTCCAGGTACCGATCCAAGCCCTAAGCTCATCTGCCTTATCTACTACACTTCTCGCATTAAAACAAATGCACCTCAGACCACCTGTCCCTTTGTGTTCATCATCTGCTCCCTGACTACTATTCCCTTTAGTCACACTGACTCCATTAACTTGTTCCCTACAGGCTTTCGTTTCTACCTCTTTTCTGTCCAATATTTGGTTCCCATCCCCCTGCCACATTAGTTTAAACCCTCCCCCACAGCATTAGCAAAAGCACCCCCAAGGACATTGGTTCCAGTCCAGTTCAGGTGTAGACCGTCCAATTTGTAATAGCCCCACCTTCCCCAGAACCGGTTCCAATGTCCCAAAAATCTGAACCCCTCCCTCCGACACCATCTCTCAAGCCATGCATTCATCCTAGCTATTCTTTCATTTCTGCACTGACTAGCACGTTGCACTGGTAGCAATCCTGAGATTACTACCTTTGAGGTCCTACTTTTTAACTTGGCTCCTAACTCCCTAAATTCTGCTTGTAGGACCTCATCCCGTTTTCTGCCTTTATCGTTGGTGCCTATATGCACCATGACAACTGGCTGTTCGTGAGGGGTGTAGGGGTGGGAGGAAGTGAGGGATGGGGAGGGGTGTGGGGCAGGAGGAAGTGAGGGATGGGGAGGGGTGTAGGGGCGGGAGGAAGTGAGGGATGGGGAGGGCCACGCATTCACACCAGCTTTACAATTTCTGCCCATGTTAGAACGCAGATTCCCAAATAATAAAACAAATAATTTTATAATGAGCATTCATAATAACTGGCACACAATGGCTCATGATTTCTAACCCCCTCAAAGTCAGCACTCTTTCCCTTGCTTCCATTTCAGCGTGCAGTTGCATCCCCCATCTCTCCCAACTTGTCCAGCCTCATAACCCTCCCCATCCCTCATTTCCTCCAGTCCCTACACCCCTCCCCATTCCTCACTTCCTCCTGCCCCCACACCCCTCCCCATCCCTCATTTCCTCCCGCCCCTACACCCCTCCCCATCCCTCACTTCCTCCCACCCCTACACCCCTCCCTATCTCCATCATCTCTTCCAGCCCTAACACCTCTGTCCCTGTCACCTCCCCCAGTCCCACAACCCACCCTCTGTCAATGCCCTCCTCCTGCCCCTACAATTCTTGGATGCCTGCATTCCTTCAATTCAGACCCCTTGCTTATCCCAATAAACTTTGGCTCGCCCCTGACTATCCTGAGTCCAGGTGCCTGTGTGCCAAGGCTGGAATCCCTTCCCAAGATCAGGCCTCTCCTCTCGGATTCTTCAAAAACAGCTCCTCGCTCACTTATCTCAATGCCTCCTTCTCTAGCTCCTGCTCTGTTTAATTCTGTCCAACATTTTGTGGGGATTTTTTGTTCATTCCTGGCCAGGTACCAACGTTAATTCCCGTTGTTGTCAGAGACAGAGACAGACAATGGACAATCCCGGACAATGGACAATCACTGGGAAAGCGATGACAGTGATCTTGCTACAAGCCCCTGAGATTCTGCCACAGGCAAACTGCACTTATATTCATTAGGAAGCTGCTGACTGCAGATTAAATGAGTCTTTTCTGTACTGGCTGGCAAACTCTTGCTGCTCTCTAATTGCAGCCATTTCCTGCATTCCTCATGCTGAGGGGACTGGATATTCCCCCAAGACTCACCCTGCCCCCAACACCAATGAAAAGAGAGCTTGTGCTGAGCCCAGACTTCCTTATAACTGCCTCTCCATCCATTCATTGCCAAAATGAAAGGTTACTATTATCGACGGTGAGGAAGTGAGAGGCAGGGATCCAGAGTAGGAGGTGAAATCACTTTGTGTTAGCTCAGGTCAATTGTCTCACTGTGAGGGCAGTCAGGCTTCAGGACGATGGAGTTATCACTTGGCCTTGAGAAGGTCACTGCCCTAATTATAATCAGGAACAAATCCAGGCCAGGTATGCCGAGTCCTGCCAATGGCATTAAGTGGAAAGATATTTGACTCTGTTTTAAAGATGGGATCAGTTCTCAGCAGAATGAGCTTGTCCGGGCGTTAGGCAGATGATGGAATTTTATCGAACTGGACAGATCCGAGCCTGCGGTGAGTAACTCATTTCCCCAAAGCCTGTCCACAAGGCACAAGTCAGGACTGTGATGGAATACTCCCCAATTGCCTGGATGGGTGCAGCTCCAACAACCCTCAAGAAGCTCGACACCATCCAGGACAAAGCAGCCCCTTCATTAGCACCACACCTCTCCTGCCAGCATTCCGTAGGGACCATTCCCTCTGTGACACCATAGACCATTCCTCTATCACACTGTGACACCAACACCTACCATATAACCTTCTCGCCATCATTCAAATACAACTTCGCCAGCTGTAGCACAATTTCACGTGATTTTTTTTCAATCCTGTCTACTGTATTTGCTGCTCACAACACCATCTCCCTAACACCAGGGGGAACACACATAGTCAATTACTTTGAGGGTCATCTCTGCCTCAGTCCACAAGCTTGAACCTGGCCTCCTGGTCACTTGTCACATAATGAACCATTAATTTGCTCCCCCTCACTTAATTCTGAATGACAAGTATTGTAGGCAGAAAGGGAACGGGTGACCACCAGGCAGTCAACAAGTAGGATGCGCTGAAATTCCCCAACAAACATGAATGCAGGTCGGTATGTTGCCTCCCGAGAGCTGAGGACCAACAATGTCACTAAACTGCTGCAAAGCACCCTGGGAGGCAGGGCTCAACTGTCAGCAGGCATTGGTCTAATGGGACCGAAACCTTTGGCAGAATGGCCAATGTTGTCCTGCGATCATGATTTAGGGTGTCAGGTAGGAACGTAGCAAGCATAGCCTAAATGGCAATAATTCTCTATCTGACTACAATCTTCAGCCAGAAGTGTCGAGTGGATGATCCATCCCAGCCCTGTCCTGCGGTCCCCAACATCACAGATACAGGTCTTCAGCTAATTCGATTCACTCCATCTGATCCCAATGAACGGTTGGAGACACTGGATACTGCAAAAGCTACGGGCCCTGATGATATTCCAGCAATTTTACTGAAGACTTATGTTCCAGGACGTGCTGGTCTCCTAGCCAAGTTGTTCCAGTACAGTTACAACACTGAAGTCTACCCAACAATGTGGACAATTGTCCATGTATGTTATAGAATAATAGAATCAGCGTCATACTGTGTGGAAAAAGACCCTTCGGTCCAACTCATCCATGCCAACCAGCTTTCCGAAACTGAGCTAGTCTCATTTGCCAGCATTTGGCCCGTATCCCTCTAAACCCTTCCTGTACATTTACCTGTCCAAATGTCTTTGAAATGTTGTAATTGTACCCGCCTCTACCACTTCCTCTGGCAGCTCTGTACATGCACCACCCTCTGTGTGAAAAAAGACGCCCCGTAGGTCCCTTTTAAATCTTTCCCCTCTCGCCTTAAACCAATGCCCTCGAGTTTTAGACACCCCTACACTGGGGAAAAGACCTTGACTATTCATCCTGCCTGTGCCCCTCATGGTTTTATAAACCTGTACAAGGTCACCCCCTCAGCCTCCCGACACTCCAGGCATCAAAACCTGCGCCTATCCAGCTTCTTGCTTTTACTCAAACCCTCCAGTCCCAGTGACTAAAAAACAGGACAGATCCAGTCCCCAGTATCTTCACACAACAATTTGTATATAAAGGATCTGGGAGCAGCCAATCAGTTCGGTTCTTGTGCCATTCTGTACTGGATGGCACACAAATATTCTGAGAATGCAGAGGCAGTGAAGCTGTTCAGAGGCGTACTTCCAAGGAAGAGCAGAGTGTTACCAGAATACAGAGTGAAACTCATTTAGTGCCTATGCATGTTGTCGGGGTGTACAGTAAATGAGAAATAGGAAGTAGTTACAGTTTCAGTTGCAAGCACTAAGTGCAGGAAGTTCACAATTAAGAGGCTTATTCTTAATTGAAAGCTGGCTTTGTGTATCTTTGTATAATGCAAGTAGTTATTATGCAATAAGGCTTTACTGTTTATCAAGATTGGGCTCTCTCTCTTGCTGAAGGTTTAATTGGATTTTCTCTCCCACATAGTACCAGTAGCAATAACGGGTAGGATTTAAGTCACCTTATCAAGGCATCTCAGATGATTCATTGGAAGTGGCTACAACAGGCACAAAGGTAACTGAGTGGCTAATTTCACTTTGCAGCTCCTTTCTGACCAAGATTCTGAACAAAATCTCCGTCAATAGCTCACTGTGATCTATTTATTTCTCTCTCAGACTCCTGTGGAATGCTCTAACTATTGAAGATGCTATGGCAATAAAGTCATTGTTGTTGGCTTGGATTCAGTTACAATCGATTTGTTTTCAACACCATGGCCAACAGCTTCATGGCTTGGAGCTCTGACATTACCTCAAGACAGATACTCAGCTCAGGCTCAGGAAGTGGATTGTAAAAACCAGAACCAGTCACCCAGAGGGGGGACAAAAAACTTCGGACCAGTCTGATTGCCCTGTCACCCTCACTATGTAAACACTCACACTCTGGCCAGTGGCACACAATTCTTCTGTATAACTAATCAGCACAATCAGAAACAGATTCCCAAAGTCTAAGATTCATTTGATCAACCAGCCATTGCTCAGGACCTGGGAATAAAGGAGTTTGGAGAGAAGATACAAGGAGATGATGAGCACATTGAACAGGGAGACAGCAGCTCAGAATTATATTGTGACCTCCCAAATTCGACTGAAAGACATTCTGTACTGGATGGCACACAAATATTCTGAGAATGCAGAGGCAGTGAAGCTGTTCAGAGGCGTACTTCCAAGGAAGAGCAGAGTGTTACCAGAATACAGAGTGAAACTCATTTAGTGCCTATGCATGTTGTCGGGGTGTACAGTAAATGAGAAATAGGAAGTAGGGGGTGTCCAAGAATTGATCCCGAGAGAACTCCAGAGGGAATAATATGAAGCAAGAAGGGAAGGAGCCATTCTCAAAGATTTGATGTTTAGAACAGATTGTTAAGAATGGAGCGAGAGAGAGAGAGAGATGCAGCCAAGGGAGGGAGAGTGAAGCAGACGCCAAACAGAGTTGCAGTCAGGAGAAATATAGAGTGAATGTTGAGAAAGAAGGGAGTGAGATAAGTAGAAGACTTCAATGATAGCATTTTAAAAAAAGACTTGTAAAGAGGACACAGAGACAACTTGTTTCATTCACTCAATGATGGTGGATGAAATTGATTCATGTAGCCGGTTCATGTTCATTACCCTCATGAATCAGTGAACCATAAAACATTCCCCATTGTCTCGGTTCAGGGGCTCCAAGGAAAAAGACTGAACTCACCAGTGGAGCTGTTTCCCTTTGCAGAGCTGGACTCAAGCCACAGGACGAGAGTGCTGAGGGTGAGCACTAAGAAGACCCAGTGAGAAGACTGTGTTCCCATGTCTGACAGACAAAAAGAGCTGGATTCGGTGAAACTACAGTCCCACAAGTTGAAACACAGCTACTGCCAGTCTGAGAATCTGGGCAGGTCTCATTACCTCAAATATTTCAAGCATTCATGCTGTGATCCAGCCTTGTGTTTATGCACAAGATTCCGACAGGAATTTTGATGCCAATTTCTAAAGAAATGTGTTCCCAATTTATTTGCATCCCTCGGCCTCCTAGTGTTCTCCTTCTCACTCAGAAGGTCTTTTGTTTATAACGAAGGCGGTGGCAAGCAGTTTGTGTGCAGGAAGTTCAGGAATTCCCAGTCTCGACCCTGAGCAACCAGAGGAGGCACAAAAACAGTTTGCAATCTTGGGGTGGGGGGGTGGGGGGTGCAGAAACCTGAAGAGTTTGCAGCTGTTTTCTGCAGGAATGTAAAGACTGAGGGAGAGTTTCAAGCTACTCGAGAAAGGCTTTAAGAAGACAAATGTCGAAATGTTTCCATTTGTGGATCTGTGTTCAAAAATAGGGATCACGAATGTAAGATATTTTCAATAAATCTGGTATAGATGGCAAGATATACCTGTCTCACCCTGCACAGTCTCTGTTGTAGTGATATTCCCCGGGGAGACACAATGTCACCAACCCTTCTTCATGGTATTGGTCCAAGTTACAACACTATATGGGGAAGAATACCACACTAAGTCTATGTTAATAGCTAGTTACAGTATGTCTGAAACTGTCCCTAGTGAGAGTATCCCTAACCTAAGAGCGAGTCCACGTTATTGTTAGCAACATGGATCTTAGCACAAGAACAGAGCTTAGGACCACAACTGGTTAGCCTTTCCCAGCCATTATACCCTGATGGGCAAAGCTTATCCCAGGACAGGAGTTAACCCTTTCAGGTCCTGGCTGCCTGATAAACCAAAACCCACTAGGAAGTTTAGGAGATAACAAGGTGTAGAGCTGGATGAACACAGCAGGCCAAGCAGTCTCAGAGGAGCAGGAAAGCTGACGTTTTCTGAAGAAGGGTCTAGGCCCGAAACGTCAGCATTCCTGCTCCTCTGATGCTGCTTGGCCTGCTGTGTTCATCCAGCTCTACACCTTGTTATCTCAGATTCTCCAGCATCAGCAATTCCTGATGTCTCAGGAAGTTTGGGAGAATGCTGTTTTTCTTATTTAACCTACATTTCCTAATCAACCTATTTAGGGATGTTGTTGCATCCCCATGCAGTGGGTGGAACTCGAATCCAGGACACCCAGTTCAGTGGTAGGGACGTTACCACTGTGTCACAAGAGGGCCCTGAGAGAAGCATCATTACTTGAGCAGTAAAATGGCTACAAGTGACATTGATAAAGCAATGGTAGAGAAAAAAAATGGGCCGATATGAAGCAGTTAACTGAGGTTGGCTGAGTAAGGCTTTTGAGGAACAGGCAGACTTCACTAGTCAGTCGCAGTTAATGAAACAGTGACTGGTTAAGGCCAATTTAACCATCGACGAGACAGATGCCCACCACCAACATTACAAACCTGTTGGTAGGTAAAACTGCAGAAGTTCGGTGCATGCAGGGGCCAGTGCATTACTTTTGAGGGTTATTTCCGAGGGAGCAAAATTCAATTTTGTTGAGGGCTACTTTTTGATTTTCACACGAAGAGATTGAGATGCAATTGCCCCTTGAAACTTTGGGGTCAGAAGGTCAGGAGCCGGAAGACAGAGTTAAGATGACTGGGGAGAAACAGCACAGGGGAAAATGCTTGCTCAGCAAGTTCTCATCAGGAAAAGTGATGGAAGCAGTGGAATTATTTTCATACAGGGACTGATACATGCTTAAATTGAAAACAAAAATGTAGTGCTCAGGGGAAGAACGTGGGTGCAAGGCAAATTATTATCATTTTCAAAGAGTGAGAACTGGTTCAGCAGAGGCCTAGTGGTATTATCGCTGGACTGTAATTCCAGAGACCCAGGTAATGTTCTGGGGACCCGGGTTTGAACCCTGCCACGGCAGATGGTGGAATTTGAATTCAATAAAATATCTGGAATTAAGAATCTAATGATGACCATGAATCCATAGGCGATTGTTAGGAAAAACCCATCCGGCTCACTAACGTCCTTTAGGGAAGGAAACTGGTCTGGCATACATGTGACTCCAGACCCACAAAAGGTGGTTGACTCTTGACTGCCCTCTGGGCAATTAGGGATGGGCAAGGAATGCTGCCTGGACAGCGGTGCCTTCATCCTGGGAATGAATTTTGGAAATCAAAAGCTGAATTGTGGCTCACTGGTCCGTATCAATCTATGAGGCCCCTTATTAGCTCAGATATGTCTAGCCTCATTCTTCAGTGTTACCGGGGCAAACTATCATTGTGCATTGGAGAAACTGTGTCAGGAATTGAATTATGACTCCCATGGGAACAGGAGTGCATGAGAACATCAAGTCACAGACTCACACGGCATGGAAACAGACCCCTCGGTCCAACCAGCCCATGCCAAACATGCTCCCAAACTAGAGTAATCCCACTTGCCTGTGCGTGGCCTATACCCCTCCAAACATTCCTGAACTTTTCTAAGATAATGGGAACTGCAGATGCTGGAGAATCTGAGATAACAAAGTGTGAAGCTGGATGAACACAGCAGGCCAAGCAGCATCTTAGGAGCACAAAAGCTGACATCTCTGATGAAGGCTCTAGGCCCGAAACATCAGCTTTTGTGCTCCTAAGATGCTGCTTGGCCTGCTGTGTTCATCCAGCTCCACACTTTGTTGTCCTGAACTTATCTAAGTGTCTTTTAAACTACACCTGTGTCTATCACTTCCTCTGGCAGCTCTTTTCACACACGAACCTCACTTTGTGTAAAAAAAGTTTCCTACTATTTCCTTTTTAAGTCTTTCTTCTCTCACTTTAAAAAGCTGACCCCCCCCCCCCGTAACTTTTGACCTCCTTGTCTTTCACCTTATCCATGCCCCTCATGATTTTATAAACCTCAATAAGGTCACCCCTCAACCTCCTACATTCCAGTGAGAAAAGTCCCAGTCTTTCTAGTCCATTTTTATATCTCAAACCCATTCCTGGCAAAAGCCTCATAAATCCTCTCTGAACCATCTCCAGCTTGACAATATCCTTCCTAAAACAGGGAGAACAGAACTGCACACAGCACTCCAGGAGAAGCCTCTCCAGCGTCCTGTAGAACCTCAACATGACATCCCAACTCCTATACTCAAAGGTCTGAGCAATGAAGGCAAGCATGCTAAATGCCTTTTTAACCACATTGTCCACCAGTGATGCAAGTTTCAAAGAATTATGTACCTGAACCCCTCGGTCTCCCTGCATTAGAACCTACCGAGGGCCCTACCGTCACCTGCATAAGTCCTGTCCTTGTTTGTTTTACCAAAATGCAACACGTTGCATTTATCCAAATTAAGCTCCATCTAACATTCTTCAGCCTGTTGACCCAATTGATCAAGATTTCTTTGTAATTTTAGAGAACCTTCTTCAACGCCCACAATACCACCAGTTTTGGAGTCATCTGCAATCTTACTAATCACGCCTTCTATATTCTCATCCAAGTCATTTCTTCAATGAAACGACCAAAAGTGAACCCAGCACCAATCCATATGGAACATCTCTGGTCACCGGCCTCCATGACGAAAAAACAATTTTCTGAAGAAGGGCCCTGACCCGAAATATCAGCTTTCCTGCTCCTCTGATGCTACCTCTGGCCTGATGTGTTCCTCCAACTCCACACTGCGTTATCTCTGAGTCCAGCATCAGCAATTCTTACTATGTCCTCCGACTATCAAGCCAATTTTGTATTTTATTGTCAAGCTCACCTTGAATCCCAGTTACATCTCAGTCACAAGCTGATTGTCCTTTGTATTTCCCCCAAAAAAACTTTGCAGCCTTCCCTCAGTTCCTAATCATCGTATTCCTGACTCGCTTGGCTATTAGAAAACCATGTTGCTATAAATATTTATTCACTGAAGGCTGTGTTATTATTGGTCCTCTGCTTCCATCCCCAAACCTTTAGTTTACTCCATCTCTTGCTCACCACTTCTACTCGTGACTCTCTCATTCACCAATCCCCCCTCAGCACCTCTTGCCCTTGTCAACACTCATTGAGATCTCACTCACTACATCTTGTGTGAAACAGAATGGAGCTGTGATCTGAGGCTGCTTCAAAGGTTCTTCGATTCATGATTTACGTTTTACTACGCAAGGAATTGGTTTGGGACGTGATGTTTTTATTTAATGAGCTTTTCTTCCAATGGTCATTATTGCCAAGTGAGCTCACACAGGGTTCCTCAACCTGACTTCACACATTCCTGCTGCTCTCGTCAAACTGCATTCCGCACAGGGCTCGCTGTCATGAGATTTGCCCACATCTCAGCATTTGTGGGGCTTTCTGTCGGGCATCCAGGGTCAATGCACACGCCATCCCCAGGTAAATGTGAACGCTGAGTAAAGGTTTAGCAAGGCATCCTGGAAGAATTGATACGGACTTGCGAAACGTAACAAAATTCTCAGAAAAACTGTCTCATTTTGTGGGGGACGATATAATGGTCAGGAGTGACCATAATGACCTCAAAACTGACAGTTGTGCAATCGCCAAGAAGAATAAACTAATGGGAGAGATGGTGACCAATGAGTTTAGATCAATATTTCCAGCCAGGAGGCCTTTTCCAAAGATTAAGATATTGGATTAGGAATGCACTGAAATTAACAAGCAGAAGAGCATTTAATGAAGAAATCAACAACATTAAACAGCGACAATTTTTAATATTCATTCATAGGTTGTGGGCGACACTAGCTGGGCCCAGCATTTATTACCCATCCCTAGTTGCCCCCTGGAGAAGGCGGTGGTGAGCTGCTGCAGTCCTCCCGCTGTGGGTTGATCCATAATGCCATTAGGGAGGGAATTCCAGGATTCTGGCCCAGCGACAGCGATATATTTCCAAGTCACGATGGTGTGTGGCTTGGAGGGGAACTTGCAGAGGGTGGTGTTCCCATGTCTCTGAGGATCTTGCCCTTCTCAATGGAAGTGGGTGTGACATTGGAAGGTGTCGTCCCAGGATCTTTGCTGAATTTCTGTAGCTGGGAACCACTGGAGGAGGCTGAGATGTATCATCCACTCGGCATTTCTGGCTGGAGATTGCTACGAGTGCTTCAGCCTTATCTTTTGCACTGATGTGCTGGGCTCTTCCGTCATTGAGGATGGGGATATTTGTGGAGCCTCCTCCTCCAGTGAGTTGTTTAATTGTCCACCACCATTCACGACTGGATGTGGCAGGTCTGTTTAGACATGATCCATTGATTGTCAAATTGTTTAGCTCTGTCTATCACTTGCTGCTTTCACTGTTTGATGTGCAAGTAGTCCTGTTTGGTGGCTTCACCAGGTTGATATCTCATCTTCAGGTATGCCTGCTGGCATGTCCTCCTGCACTCTCCATTGAACCAGGGTCGATCCCTGGTGATGGTTGAGTAGGGGATATGCTGGGCCATGAAGTTACAGATTTGCTGGAGTACAATTCTGCTGCTGTTGATGGCCCACAGCGCCTCATGGATGCCTGGTCTTGAGTTGTTAGATCAGTGCAAAGTCTGTCCCATTGAGCACGGTGATAGTGCCACACAACATGATGGAGGTTATTCTCAATGCGAGGGTGGAATTTTGTCTCCACAAGGACTGTGCCATGGTCATCCTTACTGATGCTGTCATGGATTGGTGTATCTGCAGCTGACAGATTGGTGCGGATGAGGTCCAGTATGTTTTTCCCTCTTGTTGGTTCCCTCACCACCTGCCGCAGGCCCAGTCTAGCAGCTATGTCCTTTAGGACCCAACCAGCTCGATCAGTGGTGCTGCTGCCGAGCCACTCTCGGGGGTGGACATTGAATTTCCCCACCCAGAGCACATTTTTCGTTCTTGCCACCCTCAGTGCTTCCTCTAAGTGTTGTTCAACATTGAGGAGTACTGATTCATCAGCTGAGGGAGGATGGTACATGGTAATCAGTAGGAGGTTTCCCTGCCCATGAAGAGATGAGACTTCATGGGGTCCACAGTCAATGTCGAGGGATCCCAGAGCAACGCCGTCCCGACTGTATCCCTCTGCTGGGTCTGTCCTGACACTGGGACAGGCCATATCCAGTTACGGTGATGGTGGTGTCTGGGACATTGTAAGATACGATTCTGTGAGTATGACTGTGTCAGGCTGTTGCTTGACTTGTCTGTGAGACAGCTCTCCCAGTGTTGGCACTAACCCCCAGATGTTAGTGAGGAGGACTTTGCAGGGTCAACGGGGCTATTTCTGCCGTTATCTTTCTCGGAGCTGAGGTCAATGCCAGGTGACCTGTCTGGTTTCATTTCTTTGAGACTTTGTAGCGATTGGTACAACTGAGTGGCTGGCTCAGCTATTTCCCAGGGCAGAGGAACAGCAGCATTGTTTAGGATTTCAGCCCCAGAACTTAAAATTCATGGAGAAGCTCAGTGTTAGGAAATAGTTGGATGTTAGGGGTGGAGGGATACAGGGTTTGGATGGAAAGATGTGATGTGTGGATAGAGAGATACAGGGTACGGGATGGAGGGATACAGGGTGTGGATGGAGGGATACAGGGTGTGGATGGAGTGATAGAGAGTACAGGATGGAGGGATACTCTGTACGGGATAGACAGATATAGGGTTTGGATGGAGAGATGCAATGTGTGGATGGAGAGATGCAGGGTACGGGATGGAAGGATACAGGGTGTGGATGGAGGGACACAGGGTATGGATAGAGGGATAAAGGGTGTTGTATCCCTACATCCACACCCCATATTCCTCCATCCTGTACCCTGTATCCCTCCATCCCGTACCCTGTAGCCCTCATTTCGCACCTTGTATTGCTCCATCCTGTAGCCTTTATCCCTCCATCCCGTACTCTGTGTCCCTCCATCCACACCCTGTATCCCTCCATCCCGTACTCTGTATATCTCCATCCACACTCTGTATCCCTCCATCCACAGCCTGTATCCCTTCATCCTGTACCCTGTATCCTTCTATCCCATATCCTGTATCTCTTCATCCAGACCTTGTATACCTCCATCCTGTACCCAGTATCCCTCCATCCTGTACCCAGTATCCCTCCATCCCGTACCCTGTATCCCTCCATCCTGTACCCAGTATCCCTCCATCCCGTACCCTGTATCCCTCCATCCTCTACCCTGTATCCCTCCATCCCATATCCTATATCCGTCCATCCTGTGCCCTATATCCCTCCATCCACATCCTGCATCCCTCCATCCCATACTCTGTATCTCTCCGTCCACACCCTGCATCCCTCCATCCTGTATGCTGTATCCCTCCATCCACGCCCTGTATCCCTCCATCCCATACCCTGTATCTATCCACCCACACCCTGTATCCCTCCATCCACACCCTGCATCCCTCCATCCACACCCTGCATCCCTCCATCCACGCCCTGCATCCCTCCATCCACGCCCTGCATCCCTCCATCCACACACCGCCTACAACAGATTGCTCCTGTGGTTCGAAAGGTTTGTGATTTCCTCTTGCCATCTGTGGAGTGTTGTAGCCCATTCCTGCCTCTCCCCATCAGCCGGACCCCATGTTTCTGTGACAGCTAGAAGCAGATGCCTCCAGAAGCACCTTAAGTGTGGGCACAAGTCAAAGATAGGAGTTCAGTGGAATTGATTTATTTTATTGCAGGGATAAATTTCCAACTCCTTGTGCTCTGGGACGTGGACAATGTCTGAGGGGGAATTAAACTGGGTCCACTTTGAAGAGTTGACAGGGAAAGGGGATGGTGTTGTGGCTGACCTCCAAAGGGATTTTATCCGGCTCCGGTCGGTCTCCCATTCAGCTCGAATATCGCCCTATCCGGTTCAACTGGGCTCCAAAGTGATTCCAACGTGGCTCAAACAGGGATCCAGCAGGGATTCAAGCAGCCATGCAGAAACCTTCCGTCAGAGCTTTACACAGGGATCCAGGATAGCTCACAACAGACCTTCAACACAGATCCAACCACGGATAAATCCTATTCCAACATGTTTGGAAAACCGGAATACATGGTTTCAACAGATCAACATCTCTGTCTGGGCTCTGTCTGAGTGAGGGGCTGACCAGATTCAGTGACCACGGATTAACAGCCTGAGAGGATGGGGTGACATTCAGACAGGATCGAGTGGGAATCCGACAGGATTGGGTGAGAATCCAACAGGATTGAGTGAGAAACCAACAAGATTGAGTGAGAATCCAACAGGAGTCGATGAGAAGCTGACAGGATTGTGGGTGAATTTGGCAGGATTGAGAGAAAATCAATCAGAATTGAATCGGAATTTGATAGGATCGGGTGAAAAACACACAGTATTGGGTCAGAATCAAAGAAGATCCACTGAGTCAAGTAGGATTGGATGAGAACCAAATGGAACTGGGCGGAAACCCAGTGAGACCATTGAGAAGTTAAGAGGGTTAAGTGTGGGCCTGACAGATATAAGTGAGAAACTAACTACATTGAGCAGGGATTGATTGTTACTTACGGAGTATCATTCAGGATTGTGCGAGAATTGAAAGGATTAACGGGGAAATTCAAATACATAGAATGATGATCTCACAGGGAGAAACAGCCACAAATTGGATGATAGAATCCAGAAGTTAGCGAACCCACATGGTCGATTTTGCTGCAAAAACAAAATGAAGAGGCAGCGAGTCACTACGAAGAACGAAATGGAAGAAACCAATGCCGGGAGAAATGGGAAATGGAGAGAGCGCTGGAGAGACTGGGACAGGTTAGAAAAAACAAAGTGAGTGCGAGAGGGTGGGGGATTGGATGGGGCACAGTGTGTGAGGGTGGGGATTGGATGGGGTACAGTGTGTGTGAGGGTGGGGATTGGATGGGGTACAGTGCGTGTGAGGGTGGGGGATTTGATGGGGCACAGTGTGTGAGGGTGGGGATTGGATGGGGTACAGTGTGTGTGAGGGTGGGGATTGAATGGGGTACAGTGTGTGTGTGGGTGGGGATTGGATGGGGTACAGTGTGTGAGGGTGGGGATTGAATGGGGTACAGTGTGTGTGTGGGTGGGTATTGGATGGGGTACAGTGTGTGAGGGTGGGGATTGGATGGGGTACAGTGTGTGAGGGTGGGGATTGGATGGAGCACAGTTTGTGTAAGGGTGAGTTGGATGGGGCACAGTGTGTGTGTGGGTGGGGATTGGATGGGGTACAGTGTGTGTGAGGGTGGGGATTGAATGGGGTACAGTGTGTGTGTGGGTGGGGATTGGATGGGGTACAGTGTGTGTGTGGATGGGGATTGGATGGGGTACAGTGTGTGTGTGAGGGTGAGTCAGATGGGGCACAGTGTGTGTGTGGGTGGGGATTGGATGGGGTACAGTGTGTGTGTGGATGGGGATTGGATGGGGTACAGTGTGTGTGTGAGGGTGAGTCAGATGGGGCACAGTGTGTGAGGGTGGGGATTGGATGGGGTACAGTGTGTGTGAGGGTGGGGATTGAATGGGGTACAGTGTGTGTGTGGGTGGGGATTGGATGGGGTACAGTGTGTGAGGGTGGGGATTGAATGGGGTACAGTGTGTGTGGGTGGGTATTGGATGGGGTAAAGTGTGTGTGAGGGTGGGGATTGGATGGGGTACAGTGTGTGTGTGGATGGGGATTGGATGGGGTACAGTGTGTGTGTGAGGGTGAGTCAGATGGGGCACAGTGTGTGTGTGGGTGGGGATTGGATGGGGTACAGTGTGTGTGTGGATGGGGATTGGATGGGGTACAGTGTGTGTGTGAGGGTGAGTCAGATGGGGCACAGTGTGTGTGTGGGTGGGGATTGGATGGGGTACAGTGTGTGTGAGGGTGGGGATTGAATGGGGTACAGTGTGTGTGAGGGTGGGGATTGGATGGAGCACAGTGTGTGTAAGGGTGAGTTAGATGGGGTACAGTGTGTTCGAGAGGGTGGGGGATTGGATGGGGTACAGTGTGTGAGGGTGGGGATTGGATGGAGCACAGTGTGTGTAAGGGTGAGTTGGATGGGGTACACTGTGTGTGTGAGGGTGGGGATGGGATGGGTTACAGTGTGTGTGAGGGTGGGGATTGAATGGGGTACAGTGTGTGTGTGGGTGGGGATTCGATGGGGTACAGTGTGTGTGAGGGTGGGGATTGGATGGGGTACAGTGTGTGTGTGGATGGGGATTGGATGGGGTACAGTGTGTGTGAGAGGGTGAGTCAGATGGGGCACAGTGTGTGTGTGGGAGAGATTTGGATGGGGTACAGTGTGTGTGAGGGTGGGGATTGAATGGGATACAATGTGTGTGTGGGTGGGGATTGGATGGGGTACAGTGTGTGTGAGGGTGGGGATTGGATGGGGTACAGTGTGTGAGGGTGGGGATTGGATGGAGCACAGTGTGTGTAAGGGTGAGTTGGATGGGGTACAGTGTGTTCGAGAGGGTGGGGGATTGGATGGGGTACAGTGTGTGAGGGTGGGGATTGGATGGAGCACAGTGTGTGTAAGGGTGAGTTGGATGGGGCACAGTGTGTGTGTGGGTGGGGATTGGATGGGGTACAGTGTGTGTGAGGGTGGGGATTGAATGGGGTACAGTGTGTGTGTGGGTGGGGATTGGATGGGGTAAAGTGTGTGTGAGGGTGGGGATTGGATGGGGTACAGTGTGTGTGTGGATGGGGATTTGATGGGGCACAGTGTGTGAGGGTGGGGATTGGATGGGGTACAGTGTGTGTGAGGGTGGGGATTGAATGGGGTACAGTGTGTGTGTGGGTGGGGATTGGATGGGGTACAGTGTGTGAGGGTGGGGATTGAATGGGGTACAGTGTGTGTGTGGGTGGGGATTGGATGGGGTACAGTGCGTGTGAGGGTGGGGGATTTGATGGGGAACAGTGTGTGAGGGTGGGGATTGGATGGGGTACAGTGTGTGTGAGGGTGGGGATTGAATGGGGTACAGTGTGTGTGTGGGTGGGGATTGGATGGGGTACAGTGTGTGAGGGTGGGGATTGAATGGGGTACAGTGTGTGTGTGGGTGGGTATTGGATGGGGTACAGTGTGTGAGGGTGGGGATTGGATGGGGTACAGTGTGTGAGGGTGGGGATTGGATGGAGCACAGTTTGTGTAAGGGTGAGTTGGATGGGGCACAGTGTGTGTGTGGGTGGGGATTGGATGGGGTACAGTGTGTGTGAGGGTGGGGATTGAATGGGGTACAGTGTGTGTGTGGGTGGGGATTGGATGGGGTACAGTGTGTGTGTGGATGGGGATTGGATGGGGTACAGTGTGTGTGTGAGGGTGAGTCAGATGGGGCACAGTGTGTGTGTGGGTGGGGATTGGATGGGGTACAGTGTGTGTGTGGATGGGGATTGGATGGGGTACAGTGTGTGTGTGAGGGTGAGTCAGATGGGGCACAGTGTGTGAGGGTGGGGATTGGATGGGGTACAGTGTGTGTGAGGGTGGGGATTGAATGGGGTACAGTGTGTGTGTGGGTGGGGATTGGATGGGGTACAGTGTGTGAGGGTGGGGATTGAATGGGGTACAGTGTGTGTGTGGGTGGGTATTGGATGGGGTACAGTGTGTGAGGGTGGGGATTGGATGGGGTACAGTGTGTGTGTGGATGGGGATTGGATGGGGTACAGTGTGTGTGTGAGGGTGAGTCAGATGGGGCACAGTGTGTGTGTGGGTGGGGATTGGATGGGGTACAGTGTGTGTGTGGATGGGGATTGGATGGGGTACAGTGTGTGTGTGAGGGTGAGTCAGATGGGGCACAGTGTGTGTGTGGGTGGGGATTGGATGGGGTACAGTGTGTGTGAGGGTGGGGATTGAATGGGGTACAGTGTGTGTGAGGGTGGGGATTGGATGGAGCACAGTGTGTGTAAGGGTGAGTTAGATGGGGTACAGTGTGTTCGAGAGGGTGGGGGATTGGATGGGGTACAGTGTGTGAGGGTGGGGATTGGATGGAGCACAGTGTGTGTAAGGGTGAGTTGGATGGGGTACACTGTGTGTGTGAGGGTGGGGATGGGATGGGTTACAGTGTGTGTGAGGGTGGGGATTGAATGGGGTACAGTGTGTGTGTGGGTGGGGATTCGATGGGGTACAGTGTGTGTGAGGGTGGGGATTGGATGGGGTACAGTGTGTGTGTGGATGGGGATTGGATGGGGTACAGTGTGTGTGAGAGGGTGAGTCAGATGGGGCACAGTGTGTGTGTGGGAGAGATTTGGATGGGGTACAGTGTGTGTGAGGGTGGGGATTGAATGGGGTACAATGTGTGTGTGGGTGGGGATTGGATGGGGTACAGTGTGTGTGAGGGTGGGGATTGGATGGGGTACAGTGTGTGAGGGTGGGGATTGGATGGAGCACAGTGTGTGTAAGGGTGAGTTGGATGGGGTACAGTGTGTTCGAGAGGGTGGGGGATTGGATGGGGTACAGTGTGTGAGGGTGGGGATTGGATGGAGCACAGTGTGTGTAAGGGTGAGTTGGATGGGGCACAGTGTGTGTGTGGGTGGGGATTGGATGGGGTACAGTGTGTGTGAGGGTGGGGATTGAATGGGGTACAGTGTGTGTGTGGGTGGGGATTGGATGGGGTAAAGTGTGTGTGAGGGTGGGGATTGGATGGGGTACAGTGTGTGTGTGGATGGGGATTGGATGGGGTACAGTGTGTGTGAGAGGGTGAGTCAGATGGGGCACAGTGTGTGTGTGGGAGGGGATTGGATGGGGTACAGTGTGTGTAAGGGTGAGTTGGATGGGGTACAGTGTGTGCGAGAGGGTGTGGGATTGGATGGGGTACAGTGTGTGAGGGTGGGGATTGGATGGAGCACAGTGTGTGTAAGGGTGAGTTGGATGGGGTACAGTGTGTGTGTGAAGGTGGGGATTGGATTGGTTACAGTGTGTGTGTGTGTGTGAGGGTGAGTTGGATGGGGTACAGTGTGTGTGTGGGTGGGGATTGGATGGGGGTACAGTGTGTGTGTGAGTATGGGGTAATGGTTGGGTACAGTGTGTGTGAGAGAGTGGAGATTGGATGGGGTACAGTGTGTGTGTGAGGGTGGGGATTGGATGGGATACAGTGTGTGTGTGGATGGGGATTGGACGGGGGACAGTGTGTGTGAGGGTGGGGATTGGATGGGGTACAGTGTGTGTGAGGGTGGGGATTGGATGGAGCACAGGGTGTGTAAGGGTGAGTTGGATGGGGTACAGTGTGTGTGTGAGGGTGGGGATTGGATGGGGTACAGTGTGTGTGTGAGGGTGGGGATTGGATGGGGTACAGTGTGTGTGTGAGGGTGGAGATTGGATGGGGTACAGTGTGTGTGTGAGGGTGGGGATTGGATGGGGTACAGTGTGTGTGTGAGGGTGGGGATTGGATGGGGTGCAGTGTGTGTGTGTGGGTGGGGATTGGACGGGGTACAGTGTGTGAGCGTGAGTTGGATGGGTTACAGTGTCTGTGAGGGTGGGGATTGGACAGGGTACAGTGTCTGAGAGCATGGGGGATTGGATGGGTATAGTGCATACAGCGATGCTGAAAGATCTGCAACATTTCACTGTGTCTCCGTTACTCTCGCCCTGTATCACTGTTTGACTGCCTTTTATGAGTTTTATCTCACCATTTACCATCATATAACTCACCGTCTCCCAGTGTTTGTAATTATTACTGAGTGTATCTCTTCGCCAGTCCGCAATATTCGCCCAACCAGTCACTGGTCCTGTCATTTCATTGCACTTCCTATCATTTAATCTTACTGTATCACACGCCTCGTCATTGTTACTCCTCCAATGCTTAATCTGTCATTACTCCTGTGACTTTATCTTACATTTGGTTATTTTTATTCTCACTCTATCCAACAATTAAGCTCATTCTGTTTTACTATCACAGTCCAACCCTGTTAATCTCTTTGGATATTTGTTAGTTTATTATGTTATGTTAATGCTGTTTTGCTGACTGTGTTACACTTAGTCAATGTTATTCTCACCATAGTTTGCTGCTTGTCATTGTTACTCTCATTGTTTGTAATTGTTCATGTATTACTTCATTGCCAATGTTGCTACCACACTATCACATCGTTAATCACTGTTATCCTTAGAGTCATTGTTTTTCCTCAAAGTTATCCTGTCCTTATACTATTACACCCAACCAAATTTTCAGCACTAACAGTCCTCATTAATATCCATTCACCTCCCTGGCCTGACCTTTATCCACTCCTTTGACCCTCTCCCTCTTAGGGCTCTATCCCCACCTATTGTTTGTCTTTAACCCCTCCCTCCACCCCCATGTAAGCCACATTTTCCCTAGCTACCATCAGTTTTGAGAAAGGGTCACTCGATCCAAAATGTTGACTATGATTTCTCTCCACAGACGCTGCCAGACCTGCTGAGCTTTCCCAGCAACTTCTGTTTTCATTTCTGACATACAACACCTTTCGGTTTTCTCTCACTGTGTTTCACGATAAAGGATTGCTATTCTATTATAGCTCACGGCTAGTCATTGTTACTGTCAGCATAACAAATCACTAGTCACTGTTACTGCCACTTCATTTCGCTGTTAGTCATCATTACCATTGTATCGCATGTCTTCTCATTATTACTGCCACTCTCACTATTTCTCATTGTTATCCTCGCTACACCTCACAGTTAATTGCTGTTAGTCTTCCTGCATCTTAGTGTTTGTCATTCTCACTCTTGCTGTATCCCACTGCTTAAACTTACTTCATCTCAATGTCGCTCTAAATCTCCACTTATCCTGATGTAAGTCAATGGTAATTCTCATGTTTTTCCTTGCAAGGCTGTTACTCTCATTGCATCTCACAGCAGTCTCTATAACAGTGACTGTGTCTCAGTGCCAATCTGTGTTACTCTGGACCGTACCTTCCTCACGAGATTTACATGAAAAACGACATTTATTCCTGCAGCATTTTTTCTTCCCTTCGCAGTCAGTGTTGTCGACGCAATAATCTGCACAGAGTCCGTTTTGAGTACGTTTTTGAGGCTTGTAACTCCATTTGCCTGAGGAAGTTAAACACATCAGAGGATGTGGAGACCATTTCAAACGTCAAATTAATCCGTGCAATTCCAGTTCTTGAACCCATTGTAACCATGACCGATCCCTCTTGTTCCCACCACCACCTTCTGCCTCCTCCCTTCAAGCCAATTTGTATCCAATAGACTCGCTCTCCCTGGATACCATGTGAAATAGCCTGCCTACTATGTAAACCCTTGTTGAACGTGTTGCTGAATCCCATAGATACATCTATTGCTCTG
The DNA here is from genome assembly GCF_030684315.1 of Stegostoma tigrinum. Classification (NCBI taxonomy): domain Eukaryota; kingdom Metazoa; phylum Chordata; class Chondrichthyes; order Orectolobiformes; family Stegostomatidae; genus Stegostoma; species Stegostoma tigrinum. The sequence goes on from NC_081372.1 coordinate 57,228,521, forward strand.
CGTTCATTGGTCCGCTTTGTCATCTCTTCACAAAACTCCATCAAGTTACTGAGATATGATATCCCATGCACGAACCTATTGTATTCACGGCTGACCCCTGTTATTGTGTGTGTAATTAAGTACTAGTCTCTATTTGGCTCCATAAACCTCAATAATAATACCTGTTATTCCCAATGTATCTCAATATCAATCACTTCAGTTTCCTAATCCCTATTACTCTCTGTATACTTCAATAGTAATATTGTTACTCTCTGTATACTTTGATAATAATCTCTGTAACTCTCTCCATCTCTCAGTAATGATTTGTGTCACTCTCTGTGTTTCACTATATTAACCTTCACATTGAGAACATCATGTTGTGTGGCACTATCACCGTGCTAACTGGGACAGGCTTCGCTCAGGCCTAGCAACTCCAGACTGAGCATCAACAAGGCGCCGTGGGCCATCAACAGCAGCAGAATTGTTCTCCAGCACAATCTGTAACCTCATGGCCCAGCGTATCCCCCACTCAACCATTACCAGGGATCGACCCTGGTTCAATGGAGTGTGCAGGAGGGCATGCCAGCAGGCATACCTGAAAATGAGGTATCAACCTGGTGAAGCCACCAAACAGGACTACTTGCATTCCAAACAGCGAAAGCAGCAAGTGATAGACAGAGCTAAGCAATCCCACAACCAACAGATCAGATCTAAGCTCTGCAGCCCTGCCTCATCCAGTTGTGAATGGAGGTGGACAATTAAACAAGTCACTGGAGGAGGAGGCTTCACAAATATCCCCAAACTCAATGATGGAAGAGCCCAGCACATCAGTGCTAAAGATAAGCCTGAAGTCCCCTCCAGTGGTCCCCAACATTACAGATACCAGTCCTCAGCCAATTTGATTCACTCCAGTGAAATCAAGAAATGGTTGAAGACACTGGATACTGCAAAGGCTACAGGCCCTGACAACATAGGGTGGCACAGTGGCTGAATGGTTAGCACTGCTGCCCCACAACATCAGGGACCCAGGTTCGATTCCGCCCTCGGGCAACTGTCTGCGTGGAGTTTGTACATTCTCCCCGTGTCTGCGTGGGTTTCCTCCGAGTTCTCCAGTTTCCTCCCACAGTCCAAAGATGTGCAGGCTAGGTGGATTGGCCATGGCAAATTGCTCATTGTGCGCAGGGATGTTTAGGTTGGGTGGGTTAGACTCAGGGAAATGCAGGGGTAGGTGAACAGGACTGGGTGGGGTACTCTTCGAAGGGGCAGTGTGGACATGTTGGGATGAATGGCCTATTTCCACACAGTAGAGCTTCTATGATTCTATGAACATTCCGGCAATAGTACTGAAGATTTGTCCTCGAGAGCTTTCCGCTCCCCTGGCCAAGCTGTTCCAGTCCAGTTACAACACTGGCATCTACCTGGTAATGTGGAAAATTGCCCAGGTACGTCCTGTACACAAAAAGCAGGACAAATCCAACCCAGCCAATTCCCACCCCATCAGTCTCTTCTCGATCATCAGTAACGTGATGGGAGGTGTCAGTAACAGCTCGATCACACAGCACCTACTCAGCAATAACCTCCTTAGTGACACCCAGTTTGGGTTCCGCCAGGGCCACTCAGCTCCTGACCTCACTACAGCCTTGGTTCAAACATGGACAAAAGAGCTGAATTCCAGAGGTGAGGGGGAGTGACAGCCCTTGACATCAAGGCTGCATTCGACTAGGTGTGGCATCAAGGAGCCCCTCAGCAAAACTGGAATCAATGGGTATCAGGGGGCAAACACTCCGATGGTTGGAGTCATACCCAACACATGGGAAGATGGTTGTTGTTGTTGGAGGTCAATCAGCTCAGCTCCAGGAGTTCCTCAGGGTAGTGTCCCAGGCCCAAATATCTTCAGCTGCTTCATCAATGACCTTCTCTCCATCATAAGGCCAGAAGTGGGAATATTCACTGATGATTGCACAATGTTCAGCACCATTCGTGACTCTTCAGGTATTGAAGCAATCCATGTTCACATGCAACAAAATCTGACAATATCCAGGCTTGGGCAGGCAAGTGGCAAGTGACATTCATGCCACACAAATGCCAGGCTATGACCATCACCAATAAGAGACAATCTAACCGCTGTCCTTTGACATTCAATGGTGTTACCATCACTGAATCCCCCATTGTCAATACCTTAGGGGTTACCATTGACCAGAAACTCAACTGGACCCATTGCATAAACACAGTGGCTACAAGAAAAGTCCAGAAGCTAGGCATACTTCAGCAAGCAACTCACCTCCTGACTCCCCCAAAACCTGCCCACCATTTACAAGGTGCAAGTCAGGAGTGTGATGGAATACTCCCCACTTGCCTGGATGGGTGCAGCCCCAACAACACTCAAGAAGCTCGACACCATCCAGGACAAAGCACCCGCTTGACTGGCACCACATCCACAAACATCCACTCCCTCCACCACCGACACTCAGTAGCTGCAGTGTGTACTATCTGCAAGATGCACTGCACAAATTCACCAAAGATCCTCAGACAGCGCCTTCCAAACCCACGACCACTTTCATTGAGAAGGACAAGGGCAGCAGGTACATGGGAACACCACCACCTCCAAGTTCCCCTCCAAGACACTCACCATCCTGACTTGGAAATGTATCAGCATTCCTTTACTGTCACTGGGTCAAAATCTTGGAATTCCCTCCCTAATGGCATTGTGGGTCGACCCACAGCAGGAGGAGGACTGCAGCGATTCAAGAAGGCAACTCACCACTACATTCTCAAGGAGCAATTAGTGATGGGCAAGAAATGCTGGCCAGCCCAGTAACACCTACATCCCACAAAATGAATAGAAAAGAAATCCCAAACTAACCCCAGTTGCTCTCAATATGTCCTACCCTGTTATTATCTTCTTACGTTTGGACTCATTATATAAATTTTATAATCAGGTTTTGATAGCTGAGGACTGGAAACCAAACTAGTGCAAACTAATTGAGGTATTTACACCTTTTACAGAGACTTTGTTTAGCAGGCCTCCCTTAGAACTTCCTTCCTTCTGGCCTCAGCACCACAGGATCTGACATCTTCTGATGATGCATCTTAACTATTATTTTAACAGCTATAACCTCCTCATACTACACCTCCCCCTGACTTTTTCATTATTATTCTCCTCCTCCCATCAACCCCATTCCAAAGTCACCTCTGAGTCAGCTGGAAAGTCACTGGAGGATGGACCAAAGATAGTAGGAACTGCAGATGCTGGAGAATCCAAGATAACAAGGTGTAGAGCTGGATGAACACAGCAGGCCAAGCAACATCAGAGGAGCAGGAAAGCTGATGCTTCGGGCTTAGACCAAGCCTTTGTCCTCATTTGTCTCGGAGGGGAGTTAGGAAAACAGGCATCCAGTGGGGTGGTGAGGCGACAATGAGGGTGGTCACAGTTACTTCCTGCTCAGCTGCGCTGTCTTGAAAGGCCAGTAAAATCTGGGAGATTGCTGGGGGGGCGGCGGGGCAAGGCATCAAATGGCAGTCTGTTCCATCCAATGATGTAAAGGGGCTGTGTGGATGAATTAGAATGAGGATGAAGCAGATGATGACCGGGTCAGTGCTGGTCATGGAACCAGAGGGTGGACAGTTGGCTGTTCCTGTACCTTGAAGTTTGAAGGTGACTATATTGCTGTACATTAGCATGCTCTTCCTGCTGGTCAGTCTCTGTGGTGGGTCTTTAAGAGGAATTTGTTCTCTCTTGCTTCTGTTGAAGAGGGGTGTTGCAAACCTGGTGTTGAGGTGTCTGCTCAATGGAAAGCAGAGTAAATAGTTTTGGGATAGCGCAGTGTGGAGCAGGAAGGACACAGCAAGCTTGCATCGGCAATTAGACAAATAAAAACATGAGTGGGTGGAGTCAGGGTTTTAGTTTTGCTTTTAGTTGTTGCAGTTGGGTGGGTTTTTGGAATTGAAGCTGCTAGATATAGCCCTCTCTCTGCTGTTGCAACAAGTTTGAGTTCTCTCTCTGTTGCTAGATTCTTTCTGCCTACGTTCCTTCTCTTGGACTGGAAGAGACAGCAAGTGAGGGAAATATGTTTTGCTGAATTTGCCTTTGACAAGAAAACTGAAAGAACTGTGGATACTGTAAATCAGGAACAAAAACTGAAGTTGCTGGAAAAGCTCAGCAGGTCTAGCAGCATCTGTGAAGAAAAAATCAGAGTTAACGTCTCAGGTCCGGTGAACCTTCCTCAGTTCTGATCCGAAACATTAACTATGATTATTTTTCTTCGCAGATGCTGCCAGGCCTGCTGAGCTTTTCCAGCAACTTTTGTTTCTGTGTCTTTATGTGATGCTGCTATACTGAAACAGTAGATGAGTAGCACTTAAAAAAAATTGTTACATATTTAAATGGAGTTAAAGTTATGCCAATACTTTCTTTTATTGTTTGTGTTTTAACTATGGTGGAAGAATAAAGTATGTTTTGCTTAAAGCCTAGTTGTGTGACCAATTGAATTGCATCTGGAACACAGCACTTTACACTTTCTTTTAAACTCAATGAAAGTTAGGGTCTAGTTACCTCGTTGATATATTTTAAGGGGGAATTGGTTTGGTCCGTAACTGTGGTACCTGGCTGGATAGCATGTGAAGATTCAGGAGCTGAGTATGTGACCCCTGTACCTATCTGGATCTCAGGAGGAATCAGAGGTGTGAATGTAACGAAGTGAGGCCAGATCAGTGAACAGGGCGTTGAGTATACACTCAGCCCAACCACTGACTTGTGGTGAAGTGTTGACATGTAATACAATTGGATGAGGCCATTAGCAAATGGTGAGCTGTTGCCTTTTAAAAAAAAAGTCTTTTGTTGTGAAAATTTCATTAGAATTGCCATCCAGGTGCAGCATTTTCAGTTGTTTCACCTGTGGATATCAGGAAGGATAGCCACCAACCACAATCCACGCTGGGGTGGTCCCACAGACAGGAGGGCAAACAGGAAGACACCAGTCCAGCTGGGGGATAGTAAGTCCTGGACAGTCTTACAATATGTCTTCATTGGCTTTCAACATACTGCTGTCACCCAGAGCTCGATGCAGACCCACTCCTCACAAATAGGGGCAGAGGAAAAGAATAACTAACTAGCAACTAACTTAGTGGTCTCAGTTTAATGATACTGGTGTATGTTTAGCTGGACAAGGTTAGGGTTAGAGTCAGAGGGCAGATGAGGGTCAATCACATTGTTGTGAGTCTGGAGTCGCATCGAATTTTACAGCACAGAAGGAGCCCATTCGACTCATCGTGTCTGTACTGGCTCCAAAACAGCTACCCAACTAGTCCCATTCTCCAGCCCTATCTCCATGGCACACTAACTTCATCCCTTTCAAATATATATCCAGCTCTGGTTTGAGCCCTCCTGTGGAACCTACCTCCGCCACTCTCCCAGGCAGTGCATTCCAAATCCCAACAACTCTCTCAGTAGAGTTTCTCCTCATCCCTCTTGCTGACAATCCTGAAATTGTGACCCACAGTGACTGACTTACCAACGAGTGGAAACAGAATATCCTTCTTTACCCTGTCAAAAGTGTTCATAGTTTTGAAGACCTCAATAAGGTCACATTTTAATCTTCTCTGCTCCAAGGAATACGAGCCCAATCTCTCGAGACTTTCCTTGTGTCTAAAATCTCTCATTCCCGGTATCATTCTAATAAATCTCTTCTGTACTCTCACCAGATTTTAGCATTCTTCCTTAAATTTGGTGCCCACGACTGACCAAAAGCTTGTAGAGGTGCAGTATCACTTCCTTGCTTTTACACTCTCTGCTTCCATTTACAAACCCAGGGATCCTATCAGCCTCTGAACAATTGGTTCAACTTGACCAGGCACCTTCAGAGAATTATGTGCATGAACCCTGAGGCCCCTCTGCTCCTATACTCCCCTCAAAGGTGTACCACTGAACCTGTATTGCCTCCTCATGTTCTATCAAAATGCATTACCGCACAATTCTTTGCCTTGAAATTCATCTGCCGGGACTCTGCCCATGGCGACAAGGTGTTAATGTCCCTCCTGGTACCACTCAGCCTCATTGTCCCAATTCACTATTGTCCCCACCTTGTACCACCTGCTAATTTAGAGATTTTACCTTCGATACCCATCTCTAGATCCTTTATATAAATCAGAGAAAGCAAGGTCCCCAACTCCAATCCCTGGGGAACCTCATTTTCAACTCATCTCCAGTCATAGAATCCCTACAGTGTGGAAAGAGGCCCTTCGGCCCAACAAGCCCACACCAAACCTCAGGGCCTCCCATCCACACCCATCCCCCTATAACCCACTTCATCTACACATCCCTGAACACTGTGGGCAATTTAGCACGGCCAATCCACCCTAACCTGCACATCTTTGGACTGTGGGAGGAAACCGGAGAACCCGGAGGAAACCCACACAGACACAGGGAGAATGTGCAAACTCCACACAGGCAGTAATCCGAGGCTGGAATCAAACCCAGGTCCCTGGTGCTATGAGGCAGCAGTGCTAACCACTGAGCCACTGTGCCAACCAAGTCTGAGAAATGTATATCTATACATCTAGGCCAAACCGAGTAAGGATGGCAGATTTCCTTCCCTAAAGGACATTCATGAACAATTTGGTTTGTGACGAACGACAATGTTTTATGATCATTATTAGACTAGCTTTGAACTCTGGATTTGTGAAATGAATTCCCGTGGTATCAGACTGCATCTCATTAATTACCAAACATCACCGCAGTGCGAACTCTCTTCCTTTTACCTCACTGCAGCTGAGAATGCCGGAGTTGAGAAGCCACAAATAGTATTTGGTTCATGCAACCAAACAAGATTACAGCTCAGAGAAAACCCAGGGGGAAGTTCTTCTTGGTGAAGTTAGCTGTCAACAGAACGTGGGAGTGGGTGAAAACTAGAGTGCTTTTTTGGGGGGAAACTGGGGGAGCAAAGACCCAGAAAAGGAATGTGATCAGAATAGGAGCAGTTATTAAGGCAGAACATGACAGAACAGCCCTTGAGAGAATTTCAAGTTCAGATTAGCTAAAGTGAAGAATCGTGTTCCCTTGTGAAGTTTAATTAGACGTGATGACACACTGTGTCACTAACATCTAGAGATGGAATTGCTGAGAACTCTGTAAGATCGATCATGTCCATTATATAATGTACGCTGTCGACATTTGGATCATTATTATCCATTTTTACCAGTTAATTCTGAATGTTAGAAAGATGATGAATATGTATTGTGGATTGTATTACTGTTCTAACTTATAAAGTATTATTGTGTTCAAACCATAGAATCTTGGGGCTTTACTCTCTTTGTAAATTACCTAGATCTCACACTTCTCTTATTTTAAAAATACAGATTACTGGTCTCTAACCCAATAATTACATAATTTGGTGATCTGGCTGAAATCATGATATAAGCCAAGATAAAGGGAACTCCCACTATCTTCTACTGGGATGTGCACAGCAAGAATTGTCGTGGCTGTACAGGGCTTTGGTTAGGCCATTTTTGGAACACAGGCCCCCAGCTATAGTAAAGATGTTGTTAAACTTGAAGGGGCTCAGAAAAGATTTAGAAGGATATAGCCAGGGTTGGAGGGTTTGAGCTACAGGGAGAGGCTGAATAGGCTGGAGCTATTTTCCCTGGAGTAACGGAGGCTGAGAGATGACCTTGTAGAGGTTTATAAAATCATGAGGGGCATGGATAGTGTGAATGGTCTTTTTCCGCAGGGTGGGGGAGTCCACAACTTAGAGGGTATAGGTTTAAGGTGAGAGGGGAAAGATTTAAAAGGGACCTAAGGGGCAACTTTTTCACACAGAAGGTGGTGCGTGCATGGAATGAGCTGCCAGAGGAAGTTTTAGAGGCTAGTACAATTAAAACATTTAAAAGGCATTTGGATGGGTACATGGACAGGAAGGAGAGGAGGAAACTCTATCACCAGAAAGATAGGAAGAAACGGATAGATTTTTCTGAAGAAGGGTCTAGACCCAAAATGTCAGCCTTCCTGCATCTCTGATGCTGCTCAGCCTGCTGTGTTCATCCAGCTCTACATCTTGTTATCTTAGATTGACAAGGTATCTGGGCCGGATGAGATGTGTCGAAGGATTTTGAAGGAAATGAGGGTGGGGGGTGTCACTAGCTATAATATTTCAGTCTTCCCTGGATTCCTGAGAAATGCTGGAAGACTGTCAACACTGTGGCCTTGCTCAGTTAAAATTGTGAGGATAATGCCAGCAAAGTTGTAGTATGGCGCACTGACCTTTACATCGCTGAGACCAGGTGCCATCTCTCCAACATCTCCTCCTACTGCTCCCTGGATCATGACCCCATTCCCGTGCACCAAACCATTGTCTCCCAAACCATTCACAACCTCATCACCTCAGGTGATCTCCCACCCATAGCTTCCAACTTCATTGTTCCCCAACCCTGCACCGCCCGCTTCTATCTCCTTCCCAAAATCCACAAACCTGCTTGCCCTGGTCGACCCATTGTCTCCGCCTGCTCCTGCCCCACCGAACTCATCTCCACCTATCTGGACTCCATTTTCTCCCCCTTGGTCCAGGAACTCCCTACCTACGTCTGTGACACCACCCACGCCCTCCACCTCCTCCAGGACTTCCAATTCCACGGTCCCCAACACTCATTTTAACAGTGGACATCCAGTCCCTATATGCCTGCATTCCTCATGCAGAAGGCCTAAAGGCCCTCTGCTTCTTCCTGTTCCACAGGCCCGACCAGTCCCCCTCCACCAACACCCTCATCTGCTTAGCCAAACTCGGCCTCACCCTCAACAACTTCTCTTGATTCCTCCCACTTCCTACAGGCAAAGGGGGTGGCCATGGGTACCTGCATGGGCCCAAGCTATGCCTGCCTCTTTGTAGGTTACGTGGAACAGTCCCTCTTCCGCACCTACACTGGCCCCAAACCCCACATCTTCCTCTGTTACATTGATGACTGTATCGGCGCCGCTTTGTGCTCCCAAGAGGAGCTCAAACAGTTCATCCACTTCACCAACACCTTCCACCCCAACCTCAAGTTCACCTGGACCATCTCCAACGCATCCCTCACCTTCCTGGACCTCTCTGTCTCCATCTCAGGCAACCACCTAGAAACCAATATCGATTTCAAGTCCACCGACTCCCACAGCTACCTAGAATACACCTCCTCCCACCCACCTTCCTTCAAAAATTCCATCCCCTATTCCCAATTCCTTCGCCTCCGCCGCATCTGCTTCCAGGATGAGGCATTCCACTCCCACACATCCCAGATGTCCTTGTTCTTCAAGGACCGCAACTTACACCCCTGCAGTGGTCGAGAACGCCCTTGACCGTGTCTCCCGCATTTCCCGCAACTCATCCCTCACACCCCACCCATGCCACAACCGCCCAAAGAGAATCCCCCTTGTCCTCATGTACCACCCCATCAACCTCTGCGTACAACACACCATCCTCCATCTGCAATCTGACCCCACCACCAAAGACATTTTTCCATCCCCACCCTTGTTTGCCTTCTGTAGGGACCACTCTCTCCGTGACTCCCTCGTCTGCTCCACATTCCCCTACAACCCCACCACACCCAGCACCTTCCCCTGCAACCGCAGGAAGTGCTACACTTGCCCCCACACTTCCTCCCTCACCCCTATCCCAGGCCCCAAGATGACTTTCCATATCAAGCAGATGTTCACCTGCACATCCGCCAATGTGGTACACTGCATCCGCCATACCCGGTGTGGCTTCCTCTACATCAGGGAAACCAAGCGGAGGCTTGGAGACCGCTTTGCAGAACACCTCTGCTCGGTTCGTAGCAAGCAACTGCACCTCCCAGTCGCAAACTATTTTAACTCCCCCTCCCATTCCTCAGACGACATGTCCATCCTGGGCCTCCTGCAGTGCCACAATGATGCCACCTGAAGGTTGCAGGAACAGCAACTCATATTCCGCTTGGGAACCCTGCAGCCCAATGGTATGAATGTGGACTTCACAAGCTTCAAAATCTCCCCTTCCCCCACTGCATCGCAAAACCAGCCCAGCCCATCCCCGCCTCCCTAACCTTTTCTTCCTCTCACCTAGCTCCTCCTCCCACCTCAAACCGCACCTCCATTTCCTACCTACTAACCTCATCCCTTCCCCTTGACCTGTCCGTCCTCCCCGAACTGACCTATCCCCTCCCCACCTCCCTACCTATACTCTCCTCTCCACCTATCTTCTCCTCAATCCATCTTCGGTCCGCCTCCCCCTCTCTCCCTATTTATTTCAGAATCCTCTCCCCATCCCCCTCTCTGATGAAGGGTCTAGGCCCGAAGCGTCAGCTTTTGTGCTCCTAAGATGCTGCTTGGCCTGCTGTGTTCATCCAGCCCCACACTTTATTATCTCGGATTCGCCATCATCTGCAGTTCCCATTATCTCTCTCAATTATAGACCAATCAGTTTAACTTGGATGGTGGAGAACCTTTTACAAAGGATAGAATTAGTAGTCACATGGAAAACAAAGGGTTCATTAGGAAGGGTCAGCATGGATTTCTAAAGGGAAAATTCAGCTTTAATGAATTTGCTGGAGATTTTTCAAGAAACAACAGAAAGGCTCAGTGAGGTAACACTTGATGTGGTACACATGGATTCCTGGAAGGCAATGATACTGTGAGGAAAGGTATAGGTCATGATATGAAAGGGAAAGTGGCAATGTAGATACAAAATTGGCTGAGTGATAGGAAACAGAGAGTACTGGTCAATTAAACAAACAGAATGCGGTAGAAACTGAATAAGTCAGGCAGCACCTGTGGAGGGAGAAACCGTTAACATTTTGAGTCTGGTGTGACTTCTTCAGAACTGAATGGTCATTAATGGTCAATGATAGTCTTAAGGCTGGAGGAAGGTTTGTAGTGGTCTTCCCCAAGGGTCAGTATTGGGACTCTTGCTTTTCCTGATATACATTAGTGATCTAGACCTTGGTACACAAGGTACAATTGCAAAGTTTGTAGGTGATATGAAACTTGGAAGAATTGTAAACTGTGAGCAGGACTTTGTGGAACTCTTAAAAAAACATTGACACGATGGTGGAGTGGGCACATGAGTGTCAGATGATGTTCAATGCAGAGAAGTGTGAGGTGATGCACTTTGGTTGGAAGAACATTGAAAGACAATGCAAAATAGGGGGTGCAGGAGCAAGGGGAGCTGAGTGTATCTGTGCACAGATCATTGAAGGCGGCAGGACGGGGAGAGAGAGCACTTAATAAAACAAAGAGTGTCTTGAAACTATTAATAGGGGCATGGAGTTCAAGTGTAAAGAGGTGATGTTGAACTTGTACAAGATACCTGTTAGACCTCAGCTGCATTTGTGGGCACCACACTGTAGCAAAACTGTGAATGCAGTGAAGAGAGTACTGAAGGGATTTACTAAGATGGCAACAGGAATGAGAAATTTCAGTGATGAGAATACATTTGAGAAGTTGGAACTGTTCTCTTACAGGAAAGAAGGTTGAGAGATTTGATAGAGGTTTTCAAAATCATGAGCGAGTTGGGTAGACAGGGAGAAGCTGGTCAACCTCAGAGACCCTGTAACACTGTCTGTCATTTCTTCCACCTGGGACTGGCAGACGAGGCCACGACACCAGACCATGCCAGCTTGGTCTGAGATTGCCACTTGGTCAGTGTAGTCGCTGCCAGCTGGAGGAATACCCATCAGTGCAGGGAGAAGGCCAGTGACTGTCTGTGCTCTGCCAGTGTGAGTGCCATCATCTCTCTTATACCTGACATTCGCTCTATCTCTGCCATTGTACCCTCCTTCCATCAAGGCTCACGCTCTACTCCAACCCAGTTGCATGCAGCACCTCCCTCTCACCCTCTCGCCCACTCAACTGCCCCACAATGCCAACACTGCATTGGTCACTGCGCTGCCTATTCACTCACTCAGAACATCTCAGTCGCCCCTCTTCCAGCCGCACCTACACTAACAGCTAGCATTTTCCCCTAATCCTCCGACTAGTCGTTTTACATCAGCGGCCCCTGCTAATTTGGCCTCCTGATAAACAAGAACATTTTATGAGCTTTGCTAATTACATGCTGTAGCTGCAGGCTAACCTTTAGTGATTCACTTACAAGGACACCCGCATCCCTCTATATCTCAGAGCCCTGTAATCTCTTGTGGCTCTGCCATTCTCTGTGTACATCACTTTCAAATCTGCCTGTGGAAAGCGCAGTAATTCATTCACACTCAGAAATAAAACTCTGCAAATCCACATTCTTTAGATAGTGCCCTCCAAACTCAAGACTTTTAATGTCTACAAGGACTAGGGCAGCAGATACATGGGAACACCACCCCCAACAAGTTCCCCTCCAAGCCACTCACCATCCTAACTTGGAAATGTATCGCTGTTGCTTTAATGTTGCTGGGTTAAAGTCCTGGAATTCCCTCCCAAATGGATTTCAAGGTCTTTTTCTTGGGGTTGGGAGTCCAAAACTAGAGGGGCATCGGTTTAAGGTGAGAGGGGAAAGGTTTAAAAGGAACCTGAGGGGTAACTTTTTCATGCAGAGGGTGGTGTGTGTATGGAATGAGCTGCCAGGGGAAGTGGTGGAGGCTGGTAAAATTACAACATTTAAAAGGCTGGATGTGTAAATGAATAGGAAGGGTTTAGAGGGTGTGGGCCAAACATTGGAAAATGGGACTAGATTAATCTGGTCAGTATGAATGAGTTGGACGGAAGGGTCTGTTTGATTAGATTAGATTCCCTACAGTGTGGAAACAGGCCATTCGGCCCAACAAGTCCACACCGTCCCTTACAGCATCCCACCCAGACCCCTTCCCCTATAACCCACACACCCCTGAACACTACAGGCAATTTATCTTGGCCAATCCACCCTAGCCTGCACATCTTTGGACTGTGGGAGGAAACTGGAGCACCTGGAGGAAACCCACGCAGACATGGGGAGAATTCGCAAACTCTGCACAGTCACCCAGAGTGGAATCGAACCCGGGTCCCGGGCGTTGTAAGGCTGCAGTGCTAACCACTGAGTCACCGTGCCACCCCCTGGGTCCGTACTGCATTATTCTATGACTTCCTTCCAATCTCTGTCACCCAATGTCAATCTTCACTAACACAAGAACAGAGATGAACGTGTAGTTTAGTGGGAAGGTTAGGGATGAGGGTTATTGCGAGGTGCTAAGTCCAGGAGAGGGAAAGGAGTATATAATATCAGAATGCAATAGATCAATCACTAAAGGTTGTGTCAAAGGTTGGCCCAGCCATAAAAAATTAGTTTCATTTCTGGAGGGAAAGAGTTGGAAAGTAACAAAATTCAAGTTTCGAAGCTTGATTTGACCACACCTTGAAAACAGTGTGCAGTTCTCATTACCACATTATTAAAAAGATCTAGAATGTGCATAGAAGATTTATAAAATGATTCCAGTGAGTTTTCACGTCAGGGAAAGATTGATAGGATGGGTTTCAATTCTATTGTAAAAGGTTACGGGGCGATCCAGCAGGCAGTATAAAAATGATGACAGGCTTTGATCAAGGGAACACAGAGAGAGTGGTTCCTCAACGATGGGAAGTGAAAGCCCAAAGCCATCCATACAAAGTGGTCCCCAAGAAATCCAACTGGCCATTCAGAAGGAAGCCCTTTACCCAGAGGACAGTGAGTCGGTGGAACTGGCCGTGGGAGTGAGTGAGAGAGGCAAATAGTATCAACACATATGGGAGAACACTGACAAACATGGAAAGGGGAAGGGGTATAGACAGTGCTAGGGATAGGTTTGTCAAGAAAGATGGTAAGACACTCAGGTAGAGAATAATGCACTATCCCTATTGCTCTCTGTGACCTCTATACCATTCTGTTACTCACTGTTACCTTGATAATAATGCCTGTTACTCTCAATGTAGATCTCTGTGAATCCTCAATATTCTCTATGAGATGCACATTAAGGACGAATGCCTTGCCAAACTACATTGCTCCAAGAACCAGGTCATTGTTGGAGGGCACGGAGAGCCAAGCCCATGGTGCCAGGTACAGGATGGAAGGAAAAGGAGTGAGAGAACAGCAATGATCACAGATTCATTGATTAAAGGAACAGGAACAGCCAGCAGGATGGTGAATTGTTTCCCTGGAGCCAAGATCAAGGATGTCACAGGGCAACTGCACAAAATTCTCTGAACAGAGGACCAGCGGTCCAAGGTTCAGGTCCACAATGATACCAACGGTGTAGTTAGGAAGAGGAATGTGGCCCTGCACTAAGGAGGCATGGAAGGGACTGAAACTGCAAGGAGACTGGAGACTGGAAGTAGAGTGGGAGATTCTAATTACCCATATATAGGCTGGGATGGTGGTTGTGGGGCAGATCGTGTTCAGTGGTGGGGGGGCTCCTTACAGCAGCGCATATCATGTCTAACATGTACAGAGGCACAGCCAGACTTGGGAAGTGGATATTTTGCGTCAGGGATCATTGTATCACAAGGTTTCTGATAATAATGGAAAACGTGATTGGTCAGGAACAATCGCTAACTTCAGTGGAGGCTATCCAGATAGACTGCAAACAAATACTGGCAGGAAAAACATTTGGTGAACAGTGTGCGACCTTCCAAAAGGTAAAGGTTCCGGTACAGTTTAGGTATGTTCCCTCAAGAAAGGAATGTCGGATAAACCCATTCAGCGTTCCCACATTCTCAACCTCTCCTCTCTGTGGAGGGTAGTTGAAAACACTTCCAATTGTTTTTCTCTCTCCAGTGAGAGAGCAGACCAATGGTCCTCTGGGACTGTTGCAGATTTATAGAACATGAATTAGGATACAAATGGAATACCGTGGGCAGTTCCCCTCATACTATAGGAGGGTCATGATCACATGATAGAGAGGGAGAGAGGGAGGGGGGGTTGGGGGGTGAGGGGAGAAGTGTTTGGCCAGGATGTTGTCCAGATAAGAATATTTCAGCTATGAGGAGAGATCAGACAGGCTAGGGATTATTTTCCTTAGGACAGGGAAAACTGATAGGTGAGGTGCACAATGTTCTGCAGGGCATAGACAGAGTAGACAGGGAGAAATCTTCCCCGTTAGTGCAGGGGATCAATAAACAGGGAGCACAGGCTGAAGGTAAGGGGCCAGAAGTTCAAAGGGGATTTGAGGAATTTCACCCAAAGTGATGGGGGCATCCGTAACTCGCAATGGGAGAGACAGGGAACTCTCAATGTATTTATAACTCTGACTATTCAAGATAAAGGGAAATAGTACCAGAGTGGCAGTGAACCATAATGCCCATTCAGAGAGATAGTACAGACAAAATGGGCTGAATACCCTCCTCCCAAAATATAATCCTTCTGTGACTCTGCGATTCCTTGATACTCTGTGTTTAATTTTTCCTACCCCTGCTACGTCAAGAGTCTCAGTGCAATAGACAAGAATTTCTCTTGAGTAACTCACATTGGTCATTGCTGTTTTCACTGAATCTCATCCCCAATCTGCTCTACTCTCTCTCTCTCTCTCTCTCTCTCTCTCTCAACCTTCAGCTCACTTCCTGTTACCCTCACCGTAAATTCCATCAACGCAAAGATATTGTCCCTGTCTCCAGTTGTCACATTTGATTTAAATTAATTTCTTATTGTCACACAACCGAGATACAGTGAAAAGCACTGTTTTGCGTGTTAACTAGTCAAGAGAATATAGTGTTACAGCTACAGACAAGGTGCAGAGAGAGATCAATCCAATTTACGAGAGGTCTGTTCAGAAATCTGATAACAGCTGGGAAGAAGCTGGTCTTGAATCTGTCAGAATATGTTTTTAAACTGTTGTATCTTCTGCCCGATGGCAGAGGATCGAAGAGAATATAAACAGGGTTGAAGAGAGTATAAACAGGGTGGTAGGACCTTTGATGATGTTAGATGCTTTCCTGATGCAGCAGGAAGTGTAGGCAGAGTGAATGGAAGGATCTTACCTTTTTTAGGAGAGATGCAAACGTGTCCACATCCATTACTGCAGCATTTCTTATCTCCTTTACAGTCACTGTCATCAGAGCAAAATTCTGCACAGAGTCCAACTTGAGGAGGTTTCGCAGGACAGGAACCTGGTTTAACTTTTGAAACTAAACACATTACCGTGAGGCCATTAGGATTAATTACCATTCATTGTGTGCTTCAGTATGAATCCCTGGTACTCTTAGTGCACCTCAGTAATGTTCCCTGTTACTGTGTCTGGACCTTACTACTAATCCCTGTTGCTACCTTTGTATCTCTGTACATACACCTGGACTAGTAATCCCAGTTCCAGGATAACATTCCTGGTTTGAAGCAATATGGGGTTGGTGACATTTGAATCAATTAAAAATCTGGGACCCGTGGAGACTATCGTCAATTGTCGTAAAACCACAAACAGCTCATTGTTCCTTCAGGAAGGAAATCTGCCGTCATTATCTCTTGTGGCCTACATGTGACTCCAGACCCACAGCAATGTGGCTGACGCTTAGCTGCCATCGGAAATGGTCCAGCAAATCTTACTCTTACTGTTAGTCATCATTACTCTCACAGTATCTCACTGATACTCACTGTTACTCTCACTGCATCTCTCTGTCTCACTGATAATCACTGCGACCACTCACTGTCTCACAGACACTCACTGTTACTCTCAGAGTAACTCACTGATAATCACTGTTATGCTCGCTGTATCTCACTGATACTCACTGTTATTCTCACTGCATCTCATTATTTCACATTTAATGACTGTTATTTGCACTGTCTTACTGACACTCACTGTCACTCACAGTATCTCACTGATCGATATTCTCACTGTATTTCACTAATTACTATTCTCACTATATCTCATTGTCTCACTGATAATCACTGTTACTCCCACAGTGTCTCACTGATTGTTATTCTCACTGTATCTCACTAACTCACTGATAATCACTGCTACTCTCTCTGTCTCACTGATTCTCACTATTATTCTCACAGTATCTCACTGCGATTCTCACTGTATCTCACTGCACTCACTATTATTCTCACTGTATATCCCTGTCTCATTGACCCACACTGTTACTCTCACACTAACATATTGTCATTCATTATTACTCTCTCCATATCTCACTAGTAGATATTGTTACTTTCATTATCCCAACATTAGTCCCTGTGGCACTCACTATCTTATTCACAGTCACTGCTACGCTTTATGACTCAAAATGTTAGTGCCCCGTTGCTTTCAGAATGTCTCAATGCCAGTTTATCTCACTGTAAATCATGACAAAGCAACGATAATCGCCCTGTGTCCAGCTCTCAGATTTGATTTGGCTCCATTTCATGTGATTTATTATTGTCACACGTACTGAGATACAGTGAAAAGTGTTGTTTTGTGTGCTCACCAGACTATTCCTGTATTACGTTAGTACATCAGGTTAGCAGATCAGAATGCAGAATATAATGTTACAGCTACAGACAAGGTGCAGAGAGAGATCAACTCTGATACATGAGATGGCTGATCATAAATCTGATAACAGCTGGGAAGAAGCTGTTCTTGAATCTGTCAGAATATGTTTTAAAACTGTTTTGTCTTCTGCCCATAATAAGAGGATTGAACAGATTATCAACATCATTGAACAGAGTATAAACAGGGTGGTAGGACCTTTGATGATGTTAGATACTTTCCTGATGCAGCAGGAAGTGTAGGCAGAGTGAATGGAAGGATCTTACCTTTTTTAGGAGAGATACAAACGTGTCCACATCCATTACTGCAGCATTTCTTATCTCCTTTACAGTCACTGTCATCAGAGCAAAATTCTGCACAGAGTCCAACTTGAGGAGGTTTCGCAGGACAGGAACCTGGTTTAACCTTTGGAACTAAACACATCACCGTGAGGCCGTTAGGATTAATTACCATTCATTGTGCGCTTCAGTATGAATCCCTAGTACTCTTAGTGCACCTCAGTACTGTTCCCTGTTACTGTGCCTGGACCTTACTACTAATCCCTGTTGCTATCTTTGTATCTCTGTATATACATCTGGACTAGTAATCCCAGTTCCGGGATAACGTTCCAGGTTTGAAGCAATATGGGGATGGCGAAATTTGAAACAATTAAAAATCTGGGACCAATGGAGACCATGTGGCCATCGTCAATTGTCGTAAAACCACAAACAGCTCATTGTTCCTTCAGGAAGGAAATCTGCCATCATTACCTCATGTGGCCTACATGTGACTCCAGACCAACAGCAATGTGGCTGACGCTCTACTGTCATCTGAAATGGTCCAGCAAGTCTTACTCTTACTGTTAGCCATCATTACTCACACAGTATCTCACTGATACTCACTGTTACTCTCATTGTATCTCTCCGTCTCACTGATAATCACTGCTACTCTCACTGTCTCACAGACACTCACTGTTATTCTCACTGTATCTCACTAACCGATCACTGTTAATCTCACTAGCTCTCACTGTTATTCTGACTGCATCTCACTGCGCTCACTGTTAATCTCACTGCACTCACTATTATTCTCACTGTATCTCCCTGTCTCATTGACCCACACTGTTACTCTCGCACTATCATATTGTCATTCATTATTACTCTCTCCACATCTCACTGGTAGATATTGTTATTTTCATTATCCCAACATTAGTCCCTGTTGCACGCACAATCTAATTCACAGTCCCTGTTAGTCTTTGTGACTCAAAACGTTAGTTCCCCGTTGCTTTCAGAATGTCTCACTGCCAGTTTATCTCACTGTAAATCACGTCAAAGCAACGATAATCGCCCTGTGTCCAGCTCTCAGATTTGATTTGGCTCGATTTCATGTGATTTATTATTGTCACACGTACCGAGATACAGTGAAAAGTGTTGTTTTGTGTGCTCACCAGACATTTCCTGTATTAGATTAGTACATCAGGTTAGCAGATCAGAATGCAGAATATAATGTTACAGCTACAGACAAGGTGCAGAGAGAGATCAACTCTGATACATGAGATGGCCGATCATAAATCTAATAACAGCTGGGAAGAAGCTGTTCTTGAACCTGTTGGACGGATTTTTAAATTGTTGTGTCTTCTGCCCAATATAAGAGGATTGAACAGATTATAAACATCATCGAATAGAGTATAAACAGCGTAGTAGGGATCTTTGATGATGTTAGATACTTACTTGATGCAGCAGGAAGTGTAGGCAGAGTGAATGGAAGGATCTTACCTTTTTTAGGAGAGATGCAAACGTGTCCACATCCATTACTGCAGCATTTCTTATTTCCTTTACAGTCACTGTCATCAGAGCAAAATTCTGCACAGAGTCCAACTTGAGGAGGTTTCGCAGGACAGGAACCTGGTTTAACTTTTGAAACTAAACACATCACCGTGAGGCCATTAGGATTAATTACCATTCATTGTGCGCTTCAGTATGAATCCCTGGTACTCTTAGTGCACCTTAGTAATGTTCCCTGTTACTGTGTCTGGACCTTACTACTAATCCCTGTTGCTACCTTTGTATCTCTGTACATACACCTGGACTAGTAATCCCAGTTCCGGGATAACGTTCCAGGTTTGAAGCAATATGGGGATGGTGACATTTGAATCACTTAAAATCTGGGACCCATGGAGACCATGTGGCCATCGTCAATTGTCATAAAACCACAAACAGCTCATTGTTCCTTCAGGAAGGAAATCTGCCGTCATTATCTCTTGTGGCCTACATGTGACTCCAGACCCACAGCAATGTGGCTGACGCTTAGCTGCCATCGGAAATGGTCCAGCAAATCTTACTCTTACTGTTAGTCATCATTACTCTCACAGTATCTCACTGATACTCACTGTTACTCTCACTGCATCTCTCTGTCTCACTGATAATCACTGCGACCACTCACTGTCTCACAGACACTCACTGTTACTCTCAGAGTAACTCACTGATAATCACTGTTATGCTCGCTGTATCTCACTGATACTCACTGTTATTCTCACTGCATCTCATTATTTCACATTTAATGACTGTTATTTGCACTGTCTTACTGACACTCACTGTCACTCACAGTATCTCACTGATCGATATTCTCACTGTATTTCACTAATTACTATTCTCACTATATCTCACTGTCTCACTGATAATCACTGTTATTCTCACTGTATCTCACTAACTCACTGATAATCACTGCTACTCTCTCTGTCTCACTGATTCCCATTGTTATTCTCATAGTATCTCACTGCACTCACAGTTATTCTCACTGTATCTCACTGCTCTCACCATTATTCTCACTGTATCTCCCTGTTTCACTGACTCACACTGTTACTCTCACACTAACATATTGTCATTCATTATTACTCTCTCCTTGTCTCACTGTTAGATATTGTTATTTTCATTATCCCAACATTAGTCCCTGTGGCACTCACTATCTTATTCACAGTCACTGCTACGCTTTATGACTCAAAATGTTAGTGCCCCGTTGCTTTCAGAATGTCTCACTGCCAGTTTATCTCTCTGTAAATCATGACAAAGCAACGATAACTGCCCTGTGTCCCGCTCTCAGATTTGAATTTGCTCGATTTCATGTGATTTATTATTGTCACACGTACCGAGATACAGTGAAAAGTGTTGTTTTGTGTGCTCACCAGACTATTCCTGTATTACATTAGTACATCAGGTTAGCAGATCAGAATGCAGAATATAATGTTACAGCTACAGACAAGGTGCAGAGAGAGATCAACTCTGATACATGAGATGGCCGATCATAAATCTGATAACAGCTGGGAAGAAGCTGTTCTTGAACCTGTTGGTATGATTTTTAAATTGTTGTGTACTCTGCCCAATATAAGAGGATTGAACAGATTATAAACATCATTGAACAGAGTATAAACAGGGTAGTAGGGGTCTTTGATGATGTTAGATACTTTCCTGATGCAGCAGGAAGTGTAGGCAGAGTGAATGGAAGGATCTTACCTTTTTTGGGAGAGATACAAACGTGTCCACATCCATTACTGCAGCATTTCTTATCTCCTTTACAGTCACTGTCATCAGAGCAAAATTCTGCACAGAGTCCAACTTGAGGAGGTTTCGCAGGACAGGAACCTGGTTTAACCTTTGGAACTAAACACATCACCGTGAGGCCGTTAGGATTAATTACCATTCATTGTGTGCTTCAGTATGAATCCCTGGTACTCTTAGTGCACCTCAGTACTGTTCCCTGTTACTGTGCCTGGACCTTACTACTAATCCCTGTTGCTATCTTTGTATCTCTGTATACACACCTGGACTAGTAATCCCAGTTCCAGGATAACGTTCCAGGTTTGAAGCAAATGGCGATGTTGACATTTGAAACAATTAAAAATCTGGGACCAATGGAGACCATGTGGCCATCGTCAATTGTCGTAAAACCACAAACAGCTCATTGTTCCTTCAGGAAGGAAATCTGCCATCATTACCTCATGTGGCCTACATGTGACTCCAGACCAACAGCAATGTGGCTGACGCTCAACTGGCATCTGAAATGGTCCAGCAAGTCTTACTCTTACTGTTAGCCATCATTACTCACACAGTATCTCACTGATACTCACTGTTACTCTCATTGTATCTCTCTGTCTCACTGAAACTCACTGTTGTTCTCACAATATCTCACTGCCCCCTCACTATTACGCTCAGTATCTCACTGATATTCACGATTACTCTCATTGTATCACTATGTCTGACTGACAATCACTGCTACTCTCACTGTCTCACTGACACTCAACACTTATTCTCAGAGTATCTCAATAATACTCATTGTTATTCTCACTGGATCTCACTGATACTCACGTTTATTCTCATTGTGTCTCAATATGTCTCACTGATAATCACTGCCGCTGTCACTGTCCCACTGACACTCTCTTTTACTCTCACAGTATCTCACGAATACTCACTGTTACTCTCAAAGCATCTCAAATTTCAGTCCCTGTTACACTCCATCTACCTCGCTAATAGTCTGTCTTACTCTCAATGTCTCATTGCCCCTCTTGTTTGCTCACAATGTACCTTACAGCCTGTTCCAGGTCCTTTAAATGCTTATCACAGTTAATCTCATGGCATTTCAGCACCATTCACTGTTACTCTCACTGTCTCACCGATAGTCCCTGATACTCTAACGATCTCACTGACCCAAACTGTTACTCTCACACTACAATATTTTCATTCATTATTACTCTCTCCTTGTCTCACTGTTAGATATTGTTACTTTCATTATCCCATCATGAGTCCCTGTTGCACTCACTATCTTATTTACAGTCACAGTTACTCTTCATGACTCAAAATGCTAGTGCCCGTTGCTTTCAGAATGTCTCAATACCAGTTTCTCTCACTGTAAATCATGTCAAAGCAACGATAATCGCCCTGTGTCCAGCTCTCAGATTTGATTTGGCTCCATTTCATGTGATTTATTATTGTCACACGTACCGAGATACAGTGAGAAGTGTTGTTTTGTGTGCTCACCAGACTATTCCAATATTACATTAGTACATCAGGTTAGCAGAACAGAATGCAGAATATAGTGTTACAGCTACAGACAAGGTGCAGAGAGAGATCAATCCAATTTACGAGAGGTCTGTTCAGAAATCTGATAACAGCTGGGAAGAAGCTGTTCTTGAATCTGTCAGTACATGTTTTAAAACTGTTTTGTCTTCTGCCCGATGGAAGAGGATCGAAGAGAATATAAACAGGGTTGAGGAGAGTATAAATGGGGTGGAAGGGGCCTTTGATGATGTTAGATACTTTCTTGATGCAGCAGGAAGTGTAGGCAGAGTGAATGGAAGGATCTTACCTTTTTTAGGAGAGATGCAAACGTGTCCACATCCATTACTGCAGCATTTCTTATTTCCTTTACAGTCACTGTCATCAGAGCAAAATTCTGCACAGAGTCCAACTTGAGGAGGTTTCGCGGGACAGGAACCTGGTTTAACCTTTGGAACTAAACACATCACAGTGAGGCCGTTAGGATTAATTACCATTCATTGTGCGCTTCAGTATGAATCCCTGGTACTCTTAGTGCACCTCAGTACTGTTCCCTGTTACTATGTCTGGACCCTACTACTAATCCCTGTTGCTATCTTTGTATCTCTGTATACCCACCTGGACTAGTAATCCCAGTTCCGGGATAACATTCCAGGCTTGAAGCAAATGGGGATGGTGACATTTTGAAACAGTTAAAAATCTGGGACCCATGGAGACCATGTGGCCATTATCAATTGTCGTAAAACCACAAAAAAGTTCATTGTTCCTTCAGGAAGGAAATCTGCTGTCATTACCTCATGTGGCCTACATGTGACTCCAGACCCACAACAATGTGGCTGACGCTTAACTGGCATCTGAAATGGCCCAGCAAGTCTTACTCTTACTGTTAGTCATCATTACTCTCACAGTATCTCACTGGTACTCACTGTTACTCTCATTGTATCTCTCTGTCTCACTGAAAATCACTGCTACTCTCACTGTCTCACTGACACTGTTACTCTCACACGGTCTCACTGCACTCACTGTTATTCTCACAGTATCTCACTGAAACTCACTGTTTTTCACATTACATATCACGGTCTCACTGCTGATCACTGTTATTCTCACTGTATCTCACTATGTCTCACTGATAACCCCTGCTACCCTCACTGTCTCACTGACATTCACTGTTACTCTCAGAGTATCTCACTGCATTCACTGTTATCCTCTCTGTATCTCACTATGTCTCGCTAAATAATCACTGCTGCTCTCAATGCCTCACTGACACTCAGCTGCTCTCACAGCGTTTCACTGCCCTCAATGTTATTTTCACTTAATTTCAATTATACTCACTGTTACTCTCAATGCATGTCAATTTTTAGTCCCTGTTATTCACAATCTACCTCACTAACAGTCTGTCTTACTCTCACTGTCTCAGTGATAGTCCCTGATATTCTAACGATCTCACTGACCCACACTATTACTCTCACACTATCATATTGTCATTCATTATTACTCTCTCCATATCTCACTTGTAGATCTTGTTATTTTCTTTATCCCGACATTAGTCCCTGTTGCACTCACTATCTTATTTACAGTCACTGTTACTCTTCATGACTCAAAATGCTAGTGCCCGTTGCTTTCAGAATGTCTCAATACCAGTTTCTCTCACTGTAAATCATGTCAAAGCAACGATAATCGCCCTGTGTCCAGCTCTCAGATTTGATTTGGCTCGATTTCATGTGATTTATTATTGTCACACGTACCGAGATACAGTGAAAAGTGTTGTTTTGTGTGCTCACCAGACTATTCCTGTATTACATTAGTACATCAGGTTAGCAGAACAGAATGCAGAATATAATGTTACAGCTACAGACAAGGTGCAGAGAGAGATCAAACTCTAATTTACGAGAGGTCTGTTCAGAAATCTGATAACAGCTGGGAAGAAGCTGTTCTTGAATCTGTCAGTACATGTTTTAAAACTGTTGTATCTTCTGCCCGATGGAAGAGGATTGAAGAGAATATAAACAGGGTTGAGGAGAGTATAAATGGGGTGGAAGGGGCCTTTGATGATGTTAGATACTTTCTTGATGCAGCAGGAAGTGTAGGCAGAGTGAATGGAAGGATCTTACCTTTTTTGGGAGAGATACAAACGTGTCCACATCCATTACTGCAGCATTTCTTATCTCCTTTACAGTCACTGTCATCAGAGCAAAATTCTGCACAGAGTCCAACTTGAGGAGGTTTCGCAGGACAGGAACCTGGTTTAACCTTTGGAACTAAACACATT
Source organism: Stegostoma tigrinum (assembly GCF_030684315.1). NCBI lineage: Eukaryota > Metazoa > Chordata > Chondrichthyes > Orectolobiformes > Stegostomatidae > Stegostoma > Stegostoma tigrinum. The sequence goes on from NC_081372.1 coordinate 57,253,181, forward strand.
ACCGTGAGGCCGTTAGGATTAATTACCATTCATTGTGCGCTTCAGTATGAATCCCTAGTACTCTTAGTGCACCTCAGTACTGTTCCCTGTTACTGTGCCTGGACCTTACTACTAATCCCTGTTGCTATCTTTGTATCTCTGTATATACACCTGGACTAGTAATCCCAGTTCCGGGATAACATTCCAGGTTTGAAGCAAATGGGGATGGTGACAATTGAAACAATTAAAAATCTGGGACCCATGGAGACCATGTGGCCATCACCAATTGTCGTAAAACCACAAACAGTTCATTGTTCCTTCAGGAAGGAAATCTGCCATCATTACTTCATGTGGCCTACATGTGACTCCAGACCCACAGCAATGTGGCTGACGCTTAACTGGCATCTGAAATGGTCTAGTAAGTCTTACTCTTACTGTTAGTCATCATTACTCTCACAGTATCTCACTGATACTCACTGTTACTCTCATTGTATCTCTCTGACTCACTGATAATCACCGCTACTCTTGCTGTCTCACAGACACTCACTGTTATTCTCACAATACCCCACTGACTGATCACTATTACTCCCACAGTATCTCACTGATACTCACTGTTACTTTCATTGTATCTCTGTCTCACTGAAAATTACTCCGACTCTCACTGTCTCACTCAACCTCACTGTTACTCTCATTGAAATCTTTGACTGATCACTATTACTCTCACAGTATCTCACAGATACTTACTATTACTCTCAATGTATCTCTGTGTCAGACTGATAATCACTGCTACTCTCACTGTCTCACAGACACTTACTGTAGCTCTCACAGTATCTCACTGCACTCACTGTTATTCTGACTGTATCTCACTGACTCACTGATAATCACTGCTACTCTCACTGTCTCACAGACACTCGCTTTTACTCTCACAGTATCTCAGTAATACACATTGTTATTCTCACTGGATCTCACTGATACTGTTATTCTCACTGTATCTCACTATGACTCACTGATAATCACTGCCGCTGTCACTGTCCCACTAACACTCTCTTTTACTCTCACAGTATCTCACTGATACTCACTGTTACTCTCAATGCACCTCAAATTTCAGTCCCTGTTACACACAATCTACCTCACTAATAGTCTCTTACACTCACTGTCTCAATCCCCGTCAACATTACACGCAATGTACCTTATAGCCCGTTCCAGTTCCTTGAAATGCTTATCACAGTTAATCTCAAGGCATTTCAGTGCCATTCACTGTTACTCTCACTGTCTCACTGATAGTCCCTGATATTCTAACGATCTCACTGACCCACACTGTGACACTCACACTATCATATTGTCATTCATTACTACTCTCTCCTTGTCTCACTGTTAGATATTGTTATTTTCATTCTCCCAACATTAGTCCCTGTTGCACTCACTATCTTATTCACAGTCACTGTTACTCTTCATGATTTAAAATGTTAGTTTCCGTTGCTTTCAGAATGTCTCAATACCAGTTTCTCTCACTGTAAATCATGTCAAAGCAATGATAACCACCCTGTGTCCAGCTCTCAGATTTGATTTGGCTCGATTTCATGTGATTTATTATTGTCGCACATACCGAGATACAGTGAAAAGTGTTGTTTTGTGTGCTCACCAGACATTTCCTGTATTACATTAGTACATCAGGTTAGCAGATCAGAATGCAGAATATAGTGTTACAGCTACAGACAAGGTGCAGAGAGAGATCAACTCTGATACATGAGATGGCCGATCATAAATCTGATAACAGCTGGGAAGAAGCTGTTCTTGAATCTGTCAGTACATGTTTTAAAACTGTTGTATCTTCTGCCCGATGGAAGAGGATCGAAGAGAATATAAACAGGGTTGAAGAGAGTATAAATGGGGTGGAAGGGGCCTTTGATGATGTTAGATACTTTCTTGATGCAGCAGGAAGTGTAGGCAGAGTGAATGGAAGGATCTTACCTTTTTTAGGAGAGATGCAAACATGTCCACATCCATTACTGCAGCATTTCTTATCTCCTTTACAGTCACTGTCATCAGAGCAAAATTCTGCACAGAGTCCAACTTGAGGAGGTTTCGCAGGGCAGGAACCTGGTTTAACCTTTGGAACTAAACACATCACAGTGAGGCCGTTAGGATTAATTACCATTCATTGTGTGCTTCAGTATGAATCCCTGGTACTCTTAGTGCACCTCAGTACTGTTCCCTGTTACTGTGCCTGGACCTTACTACTAATCCCTGTTGCTATCTTTGTATCTCTGTATACACACCTGGACTAGTAGTCCCAGTTCCGGGATAACGTTCTAGGTTTGAAGCAATATGGGGATGGTGACAATTGAAACAATTAAAAATATGGGACCAATGGAGACCATGTGGCCATCATCAATTGTCGTAAAACCACAAAACAGTTCATTGTTCCTTCAGGAAGGAAATCTGCCGTCATTACCTCATGTGGCCTACATGTGACTCCAGACCCACAGCAATGTGGCTGACGCTCAACTGGCATCTGAAATGGTCCAGCAAGTCTTACTCTTACTGTTAGCCATCATTACTCACACAGTATCTCACTGATACTCACTGTTACTCTCATTGTATCTCTCTGTCTCACTGAAAATCACTCCTACTCTCATTGTCTCACAGACACTAACTGTTATTCTCACTGTATCTCACTGGTACTGTTATTCTCACTGTGTCTCACCGTCTCATTGATAATACTGTTATTCTACCATCTCACGGACACTTACTCTTACTCTCACAGTATCTCACTGATACTCATTGTTACTCTCACAGTCTCTCACTGATAATCACTGTTACTCTCAATGGATCTCAATTCTCAGTCCCTGTTACTCTCACACTACCTCACTGACAGTCTGTCTTACTTTCACTGTCTCACTGATACTCACTGTTACTCTCATTGAATTTCATTGCTGGTCACGGTCAAACACTTTAATGCGGTGACATTCTCTCTGGATCTAGCTGTCATACTTTCCCTTTCTTGGGTGTGACACATGAATGGCCACATCCATTCTCGCAGCAATTCTGATTCCCTGGGCAGTCCCTGTCGACTGTGCACAATTCCCCGCACAGACGGACTCCAGCACTTTTCCCAGGGCAAGACCCTAATTTTTCTGTAAGGAATGAAAACACTTCACAGTGAGGGCTGGAAATCTCTGTGAAATGTCCCATTAACCCTCACGAAGACTGTTCTGATAAAAACCAGCAGAGGTCAACTGAAAAAGCAATAAGAATGTAGAAGATGAAACATGAGGCTAAGCTAGCTCGGTCACATTTTTCACTGGAGGGTAGGAGCTTGAGAGGCGACCTGACAGAGATTTATAAAATAATGTGCCGCATGGACAGAGTTCATGGTAGACATCGTTTCCAAAAGATGGGGCTTTCAATTCTTGAGGACATATTTATAAGATGAAAGAGGAGAGGCTTAAGAACAACAAATGGGGCAATTATTTTACACAGAGGGTGGTTCGTGTGTGGAATGATCTTCCAGAGGACATGGCGGATCTGGGTACAATTACAATGTTTAAAAGAGGTACGTGAATAGGAAAGGGTTGGAGGAATATGGGCCAGGAGCAGGCAGATGGTGCTAGTTTAGTTTGGCATTAAGTTAGGCATGGACTGGTTGGACTGAAGGGTCCATGTCTGTGTTGTACAGCTCTATGGCTCTATTCGACTGCAAGGTGCACCTTTGCATAAATATAAAAGGTAAGAGGAAAGGCAAGAGTGGACATTGAATCACTGGAAAATGAGCCTGGAGAAGTTCTAATGGGGAACAAAGAAATGGCAAGGAAACGGAATAGGGTTTGCATCAGTTCTCACAGTGGAAGACACCAGCTGAAGGGCTAGAAAATAGCTAATGTGACATCTTTGTTTAAGAAAGGTAGGGGCAGAAGATAGGAAACCATAGGTTGGTTAGCCTGGCCTGTCATTGGTAAGATTTTAGAGTCCAATATTAAGGATAAGATTGCAGAATACTTGGAAGCACATAGTAAAATAGGGCTGGATCTGCACGGCTTTGTCAATGGGAGGTCATCCCCGACAAATCTGTTAGAATTCTTTGAGGGGGTAATGAGCAGGTTAGGCAAAGGAGAGCCAATGGACGTGGTCTATTTTGACCTCCAGAAGGTCTTTGGCGAGGTGCCACATAAGATGCTTCCAAATTAGATAAAAGCCCATGGTGTTGGGGACAAGGCACTGGCATGGATAGAGGATTGGCCGACTGGTAGAAGGCAGAGAGTGGGGATAGAGGGGTCTTTTTCAAGATGGCAGCCGGTGATTAGTGATGTTCCACAGGGATTAGTATTGTGACCAGAACGATTCACATTGTACATTAACAGTTTGCAGCTGACACACGGAAAAGTGAAGGGACACATAGTGTTGAGGAAGCTGGGAGGCTGCTGAAAAACTTGGACGGGCTGGGAGAGTGAGCACGGAAGTGGCAGATGGAATACAATGTGGGAAAGGGTGAGGCTTTGCACTTTGGTGGGAAGAATAGAGGCACAGACTGTTTTGTAAACGAGGAAAGGCTTTGGAAATCTGAAGCACGAAAGGACCTGGAAGACCGAAGTTAGGATTCTCTTGAGGTTAACTTGCAGGTTCAGGTGGCAGTTAGGGAGGTAAATGTAATGTCGTCACTTTCTTCAACAGGTCTAGAATACGAAAGCAGGGATGTACTGCTGAGTCTGTATAAGGCTCTGGTCAGACCACATTTGGAATATTGGGAGCAGTTTTGGGTGCCGATCTAAGGAAGGATGTGCTCGATTTGGAAGGGTCCAGAGGAGATTTTAAGAAATTATCCTGGGGACAAAGCACTTGACACAGCCTCAGCTCAAATCATGTGTGGATTTCTCCCAGCCCAGAGTGGTGGTCTCTCCGCCTGGTGTGGTGGTCTCTTGGCCGGTGTGGTGGTCTCCCAGCCCGGTGTGATGGTCACTTGGCCTGGTGTGGTGGTCTCTCGGCCTGGTGTGACAGTCTCTCAGCCCGGTGTGACTATCTCCCATCCTGGTATGGTGGTCTCTCAGCCCGGCATAGTGGGATCTCGGCCTGGTGTGGTGGGCACTCGGGCTGACGTGTCCTCAGCAATGATCTCCGGCCTCGAGATGATTCCAGAGCGATCTCCCATCCTTGAGAGCCTCAGGATGAAGCCCGACGCAGTCTGGAGTCAAGGCCCAGTATTATCTGGAGGCTAGGTGCCAGTGTGGCCTGGGCTGGAAGGACTAATGTTCTGGAACTTTTGATTTCTCTAATCATTCCTATGATCTGTAATGCTGGACTTTGTAATCCTTTATTTTTCTGATTTCTTTCCCGAAGAATTTGAACTTAGGAGTCTGTACCCAGGTACCTTTGTGTGTGTGTGTGTGTGTGTGTGTGTGTGTGTGTGTGTGTGTGTCCATGTGCATGTGTGCATGTATGTGTGTGTATGCATATGTGTGTATGTATGCATGTCAGTATGTGTGTGCATGTATGTGCATGTACATGTGTGTGTGTGCATATGTGCATGTGTGTGTGTACGTGTGTGTGTATGTGTGTGCGTGTGTGTGCATGTGCATTTGTGCCTGCGATGGCGCTGTAATGTGGTGACTTGCAAGCTTTCCACTGTACCCATGTGAGTACATGTGCCAATGAAGGTTAGTTGTAGTTGGAGAGGGCAGTGAGCTGGTGCCATCAGTGTGCACAGGAAAACTTACACGTCACTCGGGATGATGACACCGAGGGGCAACCTGTAGAAATAGGCGGGGGATAAGGATCAATCCTTGGGGAACATCAGAGGGAAGAGCACAGGAGCAGGAATTGCCAGGGACTCTGTGACTCGGAGAGAGGAATAAGAATCGAGCCTGTGGACAGCAGGTGAAAGATAGCGGAGCGGCGTTGGAGAAAATGGCCCGTCTGACACATCAGACTAAAGTCATGAAGGGCAGGGAGGGAATGTTTACCTCCTTCATAGGCATTTTATCAATTAACTCACTCTCAGGGGCAGGAAATTCACTCTCAGGGGCAATTGACTCAATCCTGGGAGCAGTTAATTCAATCCAAGGGGAAATTAATTCATTATCTGGGGAGGCTGTAAACTCACACCCAGGGGGCAGTTAACTCAATCCCAAGGGGCAATTCAATCCTGGGGCAATTAAATCACTGGGAGGGGGCAGTAAACTCACTCCCAGGGGGCAGCTAACTTCCTACCCTTAGCACCCACCCCCCACCACATCCCACTCCCCTCCCTCTATTAACTTCTGGGCTCCCCTCTCCCTCCCCAGGCCTGGCAATCGGTTTAGGCCCAGAACATTGACTTTTCTGCTCCTCTGATGCTGTCTGAGCTGCTGTGCTTTTCCAGCCTCACACCTACAGACTTCGGCTTCCAGCATCTGCAGCCCTTACTGTCTATATTTCTAGTCCCATTTGCCAGCGTTTGGCCCATGCCCCTCTATATTTTTCCTATTCATGTACCCATCCAGGTGCCTTTTAAATGCTGTAACTGTACCAGCCTCCACCACTTCCTCTGGCAGCTCATTCCATACACGCACCATCCTCTGTGTGAAAAAGCTGCCCCTTAGGTCACTTTTAAATCTTTTCCCTCTCACCTTAAATCTGTGCTCTCTTGTTTTGGACTCCCCTACTCCAGGAAAATGGTCTTGTCTATTCACCCTATCCATGCCCCTCATGATTTTATAAACCTCCATAAGGTCACCCCTCAGCCTCTGACGCTCCAAGGAAGATAAATCCAGTCTATTCGGCCCCTCCCTATAGCTCAAACCCTCCAACCCTGGCGACATCCTCGGAAATCTTTTCTAAACCCTTTCGAGTTTCACAACATCCTTCCTATAGCAGGGAGGCCAGAATGGCACACAGTATTCCAAAAGTGCCCTAATCAATATCCTGTACAGCCGCAACATGACCCTCTTAACTCCTGTACTTAACGCACTGACCAATAAAGGCAAGCATGTCAAACGCCTACTTCACTATCCTGTCTACCTGCGACTCCACTTTCAAGTAAGTGACCTGCACTCCAGGGGTCTCTGTTCAGCAACACTCCCCAGGACCTTACCAGTAAGGGTATAAACGTTGCCACAGGACCGAGCGAATTCTCTTTTTCATTTGATTTCTCGACAATTTTATTTGCATCGGGAGATGAAACCCGACGTGGACAAATCCCATGACTGCTCCGACATTACATTTTCAGCAGTAACAGCACAGCTCCCAGCTAGAGAGCCCAGCTGAGAGGCACAGAGAGTGAGTCTTCCTCGGCTAACATAGACATACACGAGGTGTCCCATGGTGCAGCCATTAGCCACTTTAAGGCTCAGTGGACTTTAGTAAGCTGCTAAATCCCATATTTTGGGGGTGAGGTGGGGTGATGGAGTCCTGTGGGTGGGAGAAACCCATCTCCAAACCCCAGGGCTGCAGGGTGTTACAGAGGAGATGGATTTCTATCAGGGTCACAAGCAGAGGGCAGGCTATCAGGAGTAGAGTGGGAGAAAATGTTCACATTTTAAAGGGCGTCTTTCCCAGTGCTTTCTGGAAATCCCACCGTAACTTTGAGGATGCTTCTCTCTGCTCCTTTGATGTCTTCTCCAGCGCCCTTGTTTGTCCTTCACATTCCTTTATTTCTCTTTGGCATTATCCCATCGTTTGGCTGCCAACATTGTCCCTGTAGGTCCTGCTTGACCAGAACTGCACCAATCAGCCTGAACATGGCTGTTAGCCAAATCCAAGAGGTCTGTCCTGCCTGGAATCACCTCTTTACCGGTGGTGTTTTTCTGTCACTCATCCCTCCAATTTCTGTCTTTATCGCTGAGGTCTTTCTGTAGCGTCTGGTATCTCTCCAGCTGCTGCCATCCGCCATTGGCCACACTCACCCTACCCCGGCCCAATGGCCTCCCTCAACTCTTGTCTGCATCCCAACCTTACCAGGTGCCATTTCCAGCATTACTAGCACTATTCGCCAACGCCCGTTGCATCCATGCCATCTATAAAAGCCCAAGATAACAAAGTGTGAAGCTGGATGAACACAGCAGGCCAAGCAGCATCTCAGGGGCACAAAAGCTGACGTTTCAGGCCTAGACCCTTCTCTGATGAAGGGTCTAGGCCCAAAACGTCAGCTTTTGTGCTCCTGGGATGCTGCTTGGCCTGCTGTGTTCATCCAGCTTCACACTTTATTATCTTGGATTCTCCAGCATCTGCAGTTCCCATTATCTCTTCTATAAAAGCCCATTGGGCAACCAGACAAATCCCGTCAGTCCAGAGCTACCCTGCATGGCTCCCGACATTTACCCCGGGATCTGACAGACTGAGGGCAATTGGTGACATTCAGCTCTTCATCCCATTGTGTGAAGACGATCTGCACTCTGACCTTCCTGAGTGACTGACTGACCGTGTCAAAGTCCCTGGATCGCTATCAGCGATTGACCAGGACTCACCGTGAGGATTTCCTGTCAGGTTTTCTAATGGCCAGGATAAACAGGTTTGTGTCTGCACCAAACATCAGACAGGGCAGCAACAGTGTGAGGCTGGGAGCTCGGGCCCACAGGTCAAAGTGTACAAAGACAAGGTGAGACAGGGATACTGTGAGGTTCAGAGCTGATGAATGTGATAGCACTGGGTGAAGAGCCTGGCCCAGACACTGAGCTGGGTATGTGTCCCTGAGCACACAGTATCCCTACTGCAGCGTTACTGGGACAGTTACCGGGCACCCTGAGGGGGCAGCTGCAAAAAGCAGAGACATCCTGAAAATGGATTGCAGATGTAGCATGAGAGTCCTTAGAGGCTGGCACATCTCAAATGCCAATGTCCATTGACGTCTGTGTGTGTATGCGTGTGTGTGTCCATGTGCATGTGTGTATGTGTTTGTGCATATGTGTGTATGTATGCAAGTCAGTATGTGTGTGCATGTATGCGCATATATGTGTGTGTGCACATGTGCATGTGTGGGTGCATGTGCATGTGTGTGCGTGCATGTGTAT